>NC_141075.1:44632832-44902832 GCF_041138505.1 Cibotium barometz
GGGAGAAAAAACGAAGATAAATCCTAATAATCCTAGCTGTTGGAAATATGTCTTCATAATTTAATGAGCTAGAGTGCATGTAAGGATCCAAAGGACATTCACCCCCAACAAAACTTGCAAATGACTGCAACAAAAGAAAATATTTACTAAGAGGAACTAAATTTTGGAATGGTGTAACAAAGGGGATTTTAGGATGCACATGCACATGGTAGATGGGCCTAGCCACATGTGGTTTCAAGGGTGTGTGGGCATTGGGACTATAAAAGACACCATCCCTAAGAATATTGTACCTTATGACCTTTTGACTACCATTTGACATATGATACATTGGACCTTTCTCTCTAAACCTAGGCTAAATCACTCTAAGCTAGGCTAATCTAGGTTTAGCTTCCTTTCAGTGGTATCAGCTCTTTACTATGATTTTGGTAGCTTTTAGCTTTGATCTTGGTAGCTTTTAGTTTTGATCTTGGTAGCTTTTAGTTTTGATCTTGGTAGCTTTTAGCTTTGATCTTAGTTGTGATTAAGACTTAATCATTCTTAGTTATGATTAATCATTCTTGGTAGCTTTTAGCTTTGATCTTAGTTGTGATTAATCATTCTCGGATTAATTTTTATACATTTTTTCAAGATTACTGTTATCTTGATTTGTATGGATTAGTAATCTATGCTAATCACCATTTTCAAAAATCCTATTCTCTTAGTTTAGTGTACACTTTAATGACTTCTATGATCAAATCTTTTCATAAACCCTTGTTTTCTTCAACATTTACCTAGTTTCTTTAGATTCTTGGTAGTTTGCAAGATACTGGTAGTTGCTGTGCAAATCTTGGAGTAGAGTTTATTAAGAAAGTGTGAAGATTGTAGTTCTATAGAGCAAATTTTTTGCCATAATCCCAAAACTTTGCAAATATTTTATGACTACAAAGCTCGGGTTCCCAAATTTCTCATGCCATAGCTTACTTATCTTGACATCATCAGCTTGGGCTATAAAAGCCCGACATCTCATACAAGTTGTTGCACCAAATTCCTCTGCTAAATGACACTATTGCTGGCATCTGTGATGATTATGCCAACCTTATCGAAGAGAACCTTCAAGTCATGGTCAGCTATGGTTGCACAATAGACAATAGATTTCTCTTGATGTTTAGCACATAAAGGATAACTTCAAGTCATGGTCAGTTATGGCCACATAGTAGATAACAAATTCCTCTTAATGTTTAGCACATAAAGGACATAAGACAACTTCTTAGTATCATCATTTCTAGAAACAAGAGAGATGGTATCTCAACCCATGGCTGGGCATTTGGTATTGCTACTAGAATGGACTTCCCCCAAGTTAGAGGGTGGTATACCAGGCCTTTTTTATTGGCCATATGTCAGGATGCTCCATTCTCAATAATCCATGAACCATCAAATGCTAAGGAATGTTCTATCTTTGTACATATTTCTTCTTTTGCCACAAATAGCTCCAATTTTGTTTCAACATTATTCCTAGACTCCTTCATCAAACTTCTTCTTCAGCACTATTCCCATACTCCTTCAGAATCTTTAAAGTGCCATTCTTCTCATCTACTTCCTTTAGTCTACATGATTTGACCACATGACCAAGCTTGTCTCGCAATAGAAATACTTTACATTTGATTTATTCTTATTCTCAATAGTGTTGGGGTTATTGAGGCCCTTCTCCTTACCTTTGCAGCATCACTACAATATCTTGCTTTAAAACTTATCTTCTCCTCTACCAGCATTGCGTCAAACTCCTTAAAAGTGTAAGAGACAAGATGTGCTTCTGTGTGTTTAGTGTGAGGTTATCAAACTGTCATACTTTGGGGACAACACTCTGATGTATCTTTGTGCCAGTTCTTCATTGGTCATAGTGATCCCACCCCCACCATTTGATCTTGTAAATTCTTCTTTATCTGCAATATGAACTACTATGTTACTTCTTCGACATAATGCCTTTCTACTACAAGTTGATTCTCAAGGTTTTAAATCCTTATCTTATTCCTCATCTCATACTGCTTAAGAACTTGGCATGCATCAAAAGCTATGGCAGTATGCTAAATATCACGATCATCACTAGCGTTGTTTGGAGAGGTTTGTAATTTGAAGGAAAAATTATAAGCGATGGGTTGTACCATTGACCAAGCTTTCGCCTACCATGGCTCCCCCATCCAGAGATGTATCTAGAAATTGTCGATGGTGAGACTTTGGTGCAAATGTTCTCCTATGCATGAGTATAGATATGTACTCATGGAGTAACTGTCTGTTACATTAATTTAGCCAAAAGAATAGTAAGCAATATGCTTAACAAATATATAATGGCTATTGAAGATCGTTGGAAAAGTGTTAATGTGTGAGATAGCTTAATCTGTGATGTGGCTTAAATCGTGAAAGTGCAAGTTCTTATGTCGTGAGACTGTAATTCGTGTGAGAAACCTGAACTCGTGAGATTACATGTTTTTTTTTACCCCCAGGATATTCCGTGAAATGGTCTAATCTCGTGAGATTGCAGGGTTTTTGGCCGTGAAGGGATATTCCATGAAATGGACTAAACTCGTGAAAGTTAATCCCGTGAAATGGTGTTTCCGTGAAAGTGCAAGCTGTGAACTGGAATTCCGTGAGTGAAGGGTAATTCCGTGAGATGGAATTCCGTGAAGTGTAATTCTGTGAGATGGAATTCTGTGAGATTGTAGGTTTTGACCTCGTTGGGTTTTTATTTTGATTAATTTTATGGCTCAGCTAGGGCATGACTTACGAGCAATAGCTTTTTGTGCATATCCAGAGGGGTGACAAGAGCTTTGTTATTTTGTCCTTGATGCACTCGTAAGTCTTTGTTTTTTGTAGACATGGGTATTGATTCTTGAATTTGTCGCTCAAATTTGACAAGAGCTTTGTTATTTTGTCCTTGATGCACTCATAAGTCTTCGTTTCTAGACATGGGTATTGATTCTTGAATTTGTTGCTCAAATGTTATCGAGGTAGTAGGTAGAACTGCTAGTTGTTTTCTTGAACACCCAAGCTCTTGTGTAGGTGCTGAATGCACGAGATTTGTTAAGTGATTTGCTTGTTGTTGCTTGGGCATCCATTCTTGTTGAACTTTAGGTGAAGTTGTTGGGGTTGAAGTTGGTGGTGAGGCTTTCTTCACATTGTTTGATTTTGGCAACCATATGATGGAATTACCATCATAGTATCCTTGTTGTTGAAGCACATGCACAGGCACCCATCTTTGATGAACATTATAAATTGGTGGGGCTGATGTGCTTGGTGCTGAGGCTTCCTTCTTTGTGCACAATTAGGGGACTTTGTGATGCATTTGGAGATCCAAGTTTTAGTATTTCTTTGGTAGTACCCTTGTGCTTGCAGTAATCTTTTTGGTACACACACTTGTTGACTTGGTGGAGTTCTTTAAGAAACTTGCATAGGCTTTTGTGGACGGTGTTGTGGAGTACTTTCTTTTTCTTTGGCCTCTGAGTGCTACGTTGAGGATGAGGTTGTGACTGTCGAGGCACTCAAATGTGATTGGCACCTTCATAGTAGCCTTGGGCTACAAGTAGTTGCTTTTCCACCCACATTTTGCTACCATTAAGATACCTTAATTTTGGCTGTCTTGGTGGAGTTTTCTTTTGGGTTGATGCGGAAGGTTTGGGGCCCTCTTGAACTTTGGTTGGCATTGAGGCTACAGGTCTGAGACTCACGAGCATTTTTGTTGATGATGAGGCTAGAGTCTCTAGTGGAGTGGCTGTCGTCGCAAGAAGTCTTGTGTTAACTTCAATATACATTGTATGTTCAAAGTACCCCAAACATGGCATGTTCAAGTCTTGTGTAAAGGGAATTCTTTGAGGATATGCCGTGAGTGTTGGTTGACTTAACAAATCCCATAGCTCGAGGATCATGAGATTGTGTTCTCATGTTGGATAAGGCTGTGCTTGAGCTGTGGTGATTTTATTTGAAATTTCCTATCCAACCAGAATCCTAGGGATCTTTTTAGTAAGATATGTTGGAAGTTCCAACTCCTCTATGGTCTCGTTCTCCCGTAAAAGCAATTAACAATGTCTGTAGGAGTGTTCAAGGTGACTGTTTGCATGGATTCATCTATTGAATACAACGAGTCACATATCCAAGTTCCACCACCAAGGATGACATCATACTCAAGGGAATCTAGGGTAACATGGAATGTAAATTCCACATCTCCACTGATTGTTTGAGTAGCATAGCTAAAGTAACCTGAAGCTTCAATGCTTTGTCCATTGGCTTCTCTTACAAGACCATTGTCTATAGGGATAAGTTTAGGTTATCCCAATGACACCCAAGTGTCTATTGTCATGATGTTATGACTAGCTTGAGGGCTAATCAATGCTCGTTTGTGCTGCTTAACATCATTGCCTACTATAGGGAAATCCAACCATACCATGATAGAATCTTCCAAAGGAACCATTGATGTTTTAGTTTTTGTTTTAGCTTCAGATCCCCTTTCTTTTTCATATTCCCATTCACTTTCATCCTCTGTTTGGCGCTCAGCTTTTTCAAGAGTACCCACCAATGTGTACATTGGCACACTTCCTCTGACAATTCTTAATGAGGTCTATTTGGAAACTTGTGAATCCTCACAGTCTTGTTTTATGGAGTTCTTTATGTCTTGGTATAACTCATGTTGAGCTCTTAAAGGTGCAAGTGCTGATGTTATGCTGGCTTCATCATGAGAGAAGAGCATTCCTCCAAATGAGGTTTTGAGAGATTGTTTTAATCTTGTAAGGGATTATTAAATTCCTCATGTGTTTTCTCAAGCGTATAGTTCGTGCAATCTGTCTCAAATGACTCTTCTATAGGAGAGTATGTCTTCCTCTTGAAAGGGAAAGCGGTACTCCTCTGGGCCTTGTATTTTGGTTGCTTTTTTAGGATTGGCATTATGAGGCTCAATCACAGCCGGTGACCCTATAAGACACTCAACCAAGCTAAGCATGCTCTCTTGAGCTTGCTTTTTGCGTTTCGCATATGTCATGTGATCATTATTATCAATTTGGGGTGGTTGGGTGGGTTTTAGTTTCTTGATTGGTCTATGTGGTGCATTGAGTGAAGAGTCATAACTTGTTTCATCCTCACTTAGTGACGTACTAGAACTTGTTTCATTTTCTAAATTTCTTTGGATTGTTAGTTTTTCATTATAATTGCCCATGGGATGAGATCGAATTTTCTTTTGGGCTTTTGTATCCTGTGTCACACATATGGGTTTTGTGGTTTGTGTGGTAGCTTTTGATGTGGATGATTCTGCATCCTGTGTATCTTTTGGCTCTTTTGTGTTTATGTATCCCTTTTGGGTTTATGTCCTCCATAGGCTTCTTTTCCCTGTCCTTTAATTCAACCTTGGTTTCGATAGTTTGTTGTCCCTTGTTTTTCTTAGGTTTAGAAGGTTTTGCTTTTTCTTTTGGGTTTTGCTTTAAACCATTTTCTTCTACCCATGTTGAGGTATTATCTTTTTCGTTCTTTTTTACTATTCCTCGTGCCTTGGCTTGTAAGCGTGTAAGCACATTCAAAGTACCGTGGACAATTGCATGTTTTGTACACTTAAGATGTTAAGAGTTGTATTTTGTGAGACAAGTTGCATTGAAGCAACTCGTCTTGGGCAATCTTGGAACATGTGATCAATGCCACATCATTCACACATAGGTTGCAAGGTGTCAGTGATTATGGGCATGGAAGTATTCCAAACTGTGCAGCCTGCCACCTTGTGAGGTCCACGATAATAGAAACACTGAAGTGTTTGATTAACTGCTTCCTGAGATGAGCAGTTTCTACCCTTTGGATTGTTTCTGTTTGGTGCATGGGAGATGGAGGTTTTGAGTCAATTATGGATGAAGTGGGACACTTTTTAGTATCATGGCCAAAGGTTTTAATATATATGGAGTATAGAAAAACAGGTGCCTTGTATGCACAATGGGGATTGGGATGGTCATAGTGATTGCACTCAATATACAAGGCATTTCATTCCTCACTTGTAGAGGCATTAAGGATGTTTGGTTTTGAAAGATCCCATCCTCTCTTAGAGATCTTGGTTGTAAGCTTTTAAGAAAGGTTGCATAGAATTCAGGGAATGACAATTCCGAGATCAATCTTTCTTTTGCCATTGCTTCACTAGGTTTAGATGAGGAACACCTCATAGCATGATCATCTTCCAGCATGTTGTCATCTAAACGTATTACTTCGTTACAACATTGATCGAATGTTTCCGGATTGGATACAATGATCAAGTTGTGTGAGCTGTTATTCTTTAAGCCTATCATGAAACATCTCTTCAATTGAATATCGTTTAATTTTTCCCAAGACTCACATCGTGAGTCCAAGAGTTTTATCCGAAGGATAAACTCTCTAATGGATTCATTTGGTTGATGCTCAATTGAATAGAGTTCTATTCCTGTAGTCCACCGATCACCTTGTCTAGAAAAGCCATGTATAAAGGCTGATTTCAAGGTTTTGAAGTTAGTCTTGATCGCAGGCATCAATGTGATGAACCATTGACTAGCCTTTCTCTCTAAGCATAGGTTTAATGCATGTACCTTGGTGGGACAGTTGGAATTCCCAAAGGCTTCACATCTCTGTTCAAATATTTTAATGAATTGAATAGGGTCTGTTGTTCTGTCGTATTTGCCCATAATTTTGGAAATTTGTGCGGCTGTATTTCTGTATGTCCAAGGTGTGGGCATCTAGGAAATGGTTGGTACCTATAGGATTTGTGGGAACGTTAGGTAAGGAACCAAAGCTCGGCGGGATTGAAGTGATGATCTTCAATCCTTAGTGAAGATATCTATATTAGCCTCGCAAGTTGATGTAATTCTTTCAATCCTCACCAACAAGTGGCTACTTCAACACAAAGCAGTTCAATAAGAGTCTATATGACTCAATTCTTGTACTTCATGTATCTGCTTCATAAGAGCACTTAAATATACATAAAAACATAAAAATCCCTTTGTGTGACAAGAATCCTGTCACACAAAGGGACATTATCGAAGGCCAATTTCTTCAAATGGTGAAGGTCACTTCAATGAATCAAATGAGGAACTGAGAATCACCATCAAATTTTGATAATTTAGTCTACATTCCTCCGGATCCTTCCCTCTCTTCTCTCCCATTATTAACATCTCTTAGCATCTCCACTAACACAAATCACATGTAACATTGCTTATGATTGCCAAAAATAAAGTGAGCAAAAAGCCAAAAAAAAACATGCTCACAAAAATGCAATCATTCCCCCACCCCCCATTAGGAATTCCCATTAAACCACTAACCTCTCCATTCACTAACTAGCTTTTCTTATTCCTTCTGGAGGAACAAAGACCATTGAATTTCACTCAACATCAAAGACATCGATAAAGCTTGTCCATTCTCCCCACACAAATGTCTTCAACACGATCACGAGGATGCGATTGCCATCAAAAGAAGGGGGGATGTTAACCCAGTTCTCAGGTTAACAAGAGCTACCACCATTATCTTACATCAAGGATTCAAGGTAGATACACCAAAGGGTCATACATTCAAGATATGAAGCAATGGTGTCCAAAGCTATAGCTTGGACGGGCGCCCATAATGGTGTGACGGAGTATTTATGGCGATTCCCACGTCAAGAGCGTGTGGTAGCAAGTTAGGATTAAGTCGTCCTAAGTGATGTACTTCTTTGATATATTATGAGAGTAGTCATTATAATAGCATTAAGCCTCTTATGAGCCTAAAGTGCCTGGCCAGCAATAGTTTGAGTGTGAACACATATGGCCATGTATATAATTGAATATCTCTCATAATACAACATACTCTCCCATTGTGCAAGTGAGTCTTGCTCTTGCTAATCTCTCTCCCTAATGCATGCTAGTGAGTGTGTGTGAGTGAAGTGAGGTGAGAGGAGGGACGAGCACCCGTAGTGTAACGTGGCAGTGTGACAACACTTGTGGGAGACATGGTGGAATTGCTTCTCAAGGAGTTGTAGAGCTTGGAGACCTCAAGGGTTACGAACTCGGCCATTGGAAAGATCCTCATGACAGTTGTGGTTCACCAGGTAATCTCTTGTTATATGTGTTTCAAGGGGGGTTAGGGTGAGCCTTAACAAGTGTATGGCCAACAAGAGATTGTGTTGATGTCCTCATATTAAATTAAAGCAAAGGCTACATCATTGTATGGCCAGCACAAGAGATTGTGTAAGTGTTGATATATCTGTTGTTGTTACCTTTGCAATTATGTTTTTTTTGTGGTTTTACTGAGATTAATTTGTCTTGTATATGTCGATGTGTTTAGATTGATCCACATTCAATGAAAACCCAACATGAGATTCAATCTCGATAGCATGCACAACTCTTAAAGCGCACTACTACTACCAGGCAAGCAAGCCAAGAAGTAACAAGTACGAAGAAGAGGAGGAAAATAGTGCAAGAAGAAGATTATGATGATTAGTCTCCTCCATGAAGAAATCCAAGTTGATCTTCTCTAAGCTACAAAAAAGGTGCTTCTTCGAAATCCATAAAAGAAACAAGGAAAGTAGGAGATGTGGAAGAGGAAACTGGAAAAGAAGGCAAGAATGAAAACCACTTCATGGTCACACATGCAACGTATTTGCAACTAAAACTCTTGTAGGATAGTCTTAACAAAGTAAAGGTAATTGTTACCCACTTTTTAAGTAATCTTGCAGCATAAGGTATTTTTATGATGACTGGTAAGCACAACCTTTGTGTGTACATTGCAGGGAAAGAAATCCACTCCTTTGCCACCTATTACTTTGTGCAGACTTGTGCCTAACCCCTCTATACGAAGAGTGTAGTTTAGGTACAAGAAAATGGCAAGGGAATTAAGTCTACACAAATGGCTATCTTGCCGATCGATGTAGGTTCATTTGCTCTATCTCCTCATCCCACAATCTTATTATAGAAGTATCGCAAGATGATGTTAGTGCATGGGAGGACATATGGTAAATGAAAAACGAGGAGTTTGAGAATGTGATCAAAGGCACAGAGTGGGAATTTATGTCCAACAAGATGTTCTATGTGTGGGCAAGCAATCATCGCGTTGTGGCATGGATGGAGGAGATTAGTAAATGTGAGTCATCTTAAATTGCTAACTTTTTAAACACGATGGTAAGTTTTTTTAAAATAGATTTGTGACTTATTAGATTCACATTGATTGTAACATTCAAGAAAGTTATATCAAGACATCCATATGCTATCCTTATTGAATTCAATGAAGATATCAAGGGGGAGGTCCTCACAGTCATAGCACGCTTAAACACGTAAGGGAATGTACACAACATTATGAGAATATATATCTTAAATCTCTTTAACTTGGGAAGGTCCAAGTGCAGGATGTTTTATCTTTCTTCATCATCACTCATAATTGTTTCGCCATAGGATGAATGAAGTGGGCTATGCTTCGTTGTCTCTTGTGGAAAAGGTATGTCTCATTAGGGAACTTGGATTAGAAAATAAAGAAACAATTATGAAGCACACAAGAGCGATGAACAAGGTATGGATGGACAAGCATGCCTCGATGCAGAAAATAGGATTGCCCATCCTGGTACAACTATGAGCTTTCAGAACTATCCCAAATAGTATTCCAAGTATAATCATCTATCTTCTAACATTTGCAATATATGATTAACATTTATATATTATCAAGCTAATGTAGTACCCTGTGAATAATAGAATGGTTACCTCGTTGCACGAGATTGACCCCCTAGTAGATACCTTGCCTGCAAATGAGTTTGAAGACAAATGGATAACTACATTTTATAAAGATGAGAGAAAGTGGAGGCATGCTACTAGATGGCTGGCCATGATTGCAAACCCTCCACAAGGAGAAGGTTTCTTTGAGTAAGAAAGCCTACACTCTTCTCTCTTTGTCTTTTTGGTAGGCAATGACATCTCAAAGAGAGAAATGTTGCAGTTTGATTTTGGTGTTGTGTTACAGATGACTAGTGAAAGTAAATGGGATGAGAAACCAGATTGTTTGACGGAGGATAGGCTGTATAGCTTAGTATCTAGCTCATTGCCAAATGACCAAAAAATAATTATTTTAGATATTTTAATTGATGGAGATTCACAAGGCTCAAGGACTTACAAGTCCCTAAAAGTAAGTAATAATTACTTCCCCTATTTTCTTGATATATAGAAAGTACTATATTTTGTATAAATAACAATTTCAATGACAACACAGCAAATGCAAGTTTATTTAGGGATTGGCTAAGAAGTGAAGTCATATGGCACAAGATTGGAGCACAAGGTGTGGCCGTCCTTGAAAAAATAACATATAAGTACAAAATAATTTTCCCATATACATTTCAGGAGGACCTCACCGATCTCAAGAGACTGTATTTTGAAAATTGGCATCCCTAAAAAACCAAGGCGTGGTAGCTTTAAACCCTGATGTCATCAAAGCTACTAATCGTATTGTGTTTAGGTGCATAACATTCTAGAAAGCCTACTTACTATTTTATTGTGCTCTTATATTCGTAAACTAAACGGAAACAATTATATGTAGATGGATTCGTAAGTGCCATGCTGAGAAATATATTGTAGGTGTGCCTGCAATCATAAATGATTGGCTGCAATCCACGATATGAAAGCACAATGTATACACAGCAACAACTTCGAGACCTTTGGAATGTAGGGATAAACAAGAGATGCCCATTATTCCTTGACTTTCTAAATGGAAAATTTCCCAAGAGCGAGAAGGAGATGTATACTCGAGCTTGTAAATCAAAGCAATCAAAGATGGTGTGTACTATATAATTAGTTCTTTATTAATATTGTTCCTTATATCTTTTTGAATCGTGATTTCTATTGTGATGAAGACTAAAATTATGCATGACCAATTGCATGTTTAAGACAAGGGCAAAGGTATTTTTGTGAAGAGTAGAATTCTACGTGACCAATCACATGTTCAACACAAGGGCAAAGGCTCCCAAAGGTCTTATTGAAAGATCAAGGTGTTGATGAAGATGAAAATAATGAAGGGGCAAAAGTGCCAAAGAAGGATGCCACAAAGGAAGATAAAGAAGTAAAGGCATGAGAGGAAGAAGATGGCTCTGATGTCTTTACATCAGAGTATGATGAAAGCGATTCCAAGGATAGCACTCAAAGGATTGAGGTAACCCCAAAAGTTAACAAAGTGGGTCATGTAGCAACACAGGTAGGGCACTCTTTTACTCATGATTGATTAGTTTTATTATACCTATAGTAGAATGAGGGTCCAGTAGCAAAAATAGCAACACTTTTATAACTAGAAGGGTACAAGGATGTCGGGCCTATTTTGCTTACTAGAAACGCTGCTATTTTTGCTGCAACAATGGGATCGCTACTCAACTGTGAAAATAGCAGCAAAATTTCGTTGTTGAATAGCAAAATTTCACTGTAATTTTTGCTGTTAAGTAGCGACAGATAGAACTGTGTGGAGAAAAAGCTGGGATAGACTGGGGAGTCTACATAGGACTCCCCAGTCTGGGATAGACTGGGAAGTCTGCATAGGACTCCTTGATCTGCCCCAACTCTTCTTATTTATTGATACAGATAGTTTTTTGATACAGACATAAACTTGAAAAAAAAAACTGGGAAGAATGCAAGTGAACCAAATATATATTATATTTCTCAATTAGTTGGGCCTATGGTCATATACAAAAAAGAAATCAAGGAAGAGAAGGCCACTTGGTATCCTCATTAGATTCCTCCAGCTTGTCATCATCTTCACTTCCTTCACCCACTTCACACTCATAGTTTGGATCTTCCTCTTCCTCTTCCTCTTCATTCTACATATATGCCAATAAGAGAAAGGTAAGTATAAAATAATAAGATAAAATTACATATAGATAAGAGAAGGGCTTAGCAACTACTTACCTTGACTACTTGAGTTCCCAAAACGAACTCGTTTAAGTGTACACCTCGCGTACACATCCAAGCCCACAATTGCAGACGGGGGGGCTCTATATCCATAATCATACCCCTCTTTTGTTGGGTCACACCCAACAACCTCCCTCTATAAAAAAGAATTAAAAAATATATAATTAGTTAAAGGAAACAATATAGTACAAAACAAAATGAAAGAGGAGAAGGAAAATAGTAGAATAGATACTTACGAAGCGAGCAATGAAGGAGGATTTTCCTCCCAAGCCAAAGTGTGAAGCCCCTCGCTTTTGTAGTCGGGAAGCACACGCTGTCGCTTGTTGAAAAGCACGTGGATGCTTTCTCGCAAAGCTCCATGCATGCCTCCACTCCTCCAGTAAGCAAATGCTTGGCTTTTCCAAATTGTTCTTCACCGCTCTCTTGATGTTTACTCTTCTATTAGAGAGCAAAATCTTCATCCTGATCTTCATCTAGTCCTCCGAGAAGACAAGGCTCCCATGTGGAATAGCAAACTCAGTCTTGATGAGCCCATCAACAACATATTGCTTTGAGAGCTCATCCTAGGCTTTCCACTTCTTCAAGGAGTTTGTGAACTCTAGGTTAGCAAGTACATGCATGTGGTTGATGACTTGCTTCCTTGTGCATTCACCACAAGGGAACCATTGGCATCCACATTATATGGTAGGGTTTGTGGATCAAATGGTGGGATGGCTCTCCTTGGGGGTGGCTTAAAATGAGCAGATGAAGAACCCCCCTCCCTCCCCCACCCGGTTGGGGAGATGCCTCGAGAGACCTAGTGCTGCTTTTGCCAAAGCAAAAGCAGCCTACTCTCCCCTAGCTACTAGGTCTCTAGTCCCCCCAGATTCCCTACTAGGTCTCTAGCCCCCCCAGATTCCCTAAGATGTCGTCATGGGGTGAAGATGGATATGAGGGAGCAGAGGTAGGTCTAGTCAACATTGGTGGTGTAGGCTTATATCATAGCCATAGCGTGATGGGCCTACACCACTTGAACCACCACTCAAACCTATGCCTATTATCAAAGGAGTAGACTGTCCCCACATGGAGTCGATTGGCCCGATGGTATGTTGGCCTACATTGTGAGACCCCTGCCCCCTCCGGGGGTGCCGGTGGGCAGAAGCCGCGTCAGCCTCCCGTGCGGGGCAGGGATCCACACTCAGGGCCTCGCCTCGTGGATGTCCGGG
Organism: Cibotium barometz; assembly: GCF_041138505.1. Taxonomy (NCBI): domain Eukaryota; kingdom Viridiplantae; phylum Streptophyta; class Polypodiopsida; order Cyatheales; family Cibotiaceae; genus Cibotium; species Cibotium barometz. The sequence continues at coordinate 44,645,905 of NC_141075.1, forward strand.
CGAGAGACTAGCCCGAGCAGTTCGTCTGAAACAACTGAGCCCGAAAAAACTCACCTCGCTCGGAAGGCACGGGTGATTCCGCCATGGGAAAATCTTCTAACGGGGGAATTACTCTAACGAGTCAAAATCTTAACTAGTTAAACTGATCTGACCGAACCTGAAGTCACATGGTCAGATCAAGAAGAGACTTGCACTTGGTCCATGGAATCACCGCTTTTTTCCTCCTTTAACGAGGCATAGCCACTGATCCCCTCCCATAGAACAAGGTCTTCTCAGGACTTAATCTAACTAACGTAACTAATCGTATCTTAATTGTTTCGCAAGAATCCTCTGATCTAGCCTAACCCCAATAGCCAACCACCCGAACCACCCGACCACTATATTGGTGGGATTCCTTTATAAAGATTTGGTTGTGTTTTGCCCAAGTACCGAGGAAAAGAGTTCCCAGGCCCCCTAGCCGGCGATTCATGCAAAAATTAAGGTAGGCATACCACGTACACACCCAATATGAAATTGCCATTTATAACAGACTTGGCTAGCTTTAAAACAATCCTTCAATAGAAATCATAATATTACTGATCATCATCCTCCAAAATTCTGAGTCCATATTGTATTACAAAATGTGTCCTCTGGACTCTCCGTTGAAGACCAGCTGGCCAACCAACGAGATCCAGTATCAAAATTCGATTCACAAAAATCTTTCCTTTTAGTCCATCCGAATCTTCCTTGACGCACGCATGGGTGTCCTAGCAACCGCGAGCCCGTGCATCACTTGTCAAAACCCTCTAGGATCCTCTTTAGGTGTCCTAGCACTTCACTTAGGGACCGCTTCGTCGGTCCTTGCCCATCGTACCGGAAGTGCACCATTTTAACCATACCGAGGTTGGTCAAGACCTCGGCAGGCTTTGCTGCGAGCGACGTCCCTTGACGACTCCCCACCAGCTGTTCCAACGAACCTCCTCTTAGTAAAACACATGCCAATGCTTTCTCTAGCATTCTGGCGTAAAACAGTCCTTTAAATGAAAAATAGAGGTTCCAATGCAAGTAAAATTCCCAATTTTAGATTGGTTCCACAAAACCCCTTTTTCCATAATTCCCAGTTTCGTAAAAATGAGGATCCTTGATCTCTCATCAGGGTAATCTACCCATGATTTGACTGATTGTCCAACTAGATTCTTGGTGAGTTCGAAGAAAAACTAGTTTAATTCAACGGTACTCTATTCTTTGTATTTAGGAACTGGAATTGGTCCACGAAGTTTTTGCTTGATTTAGATCGAGAGATAGACAAGTAGGTTTACGTTCTAACAAAGATTTCCTTCAGATAAACATCTAACTTTGGGTAAATACCAATTTAGTGATTTTACCAATTAAAATATCTAAAGATATTCTTTCTGCCACTTAATTTCTTGACCTTAATTCCCTAGGTAGAATTATGGTGGAAATTCATCTTTTAACACTAAAAATTAATTCAAATCCTTCTTTTCTTAAATATCATAAAAATTCTTCTTTTGACTGAATACCAATATCCATTTTTTTGAATAAGCTTGAAATCCCTCTTTTTCTCATTTAATGAGTGCAATCCAATTATCATGGGAATTCCTCTTTTACCATAAATTAAATCTATCTAAAATTTCTCTTTAAATTAAATAAAAATATTCAATATTACAATTATACCAAGAATTCTCTTTTCCCATTTAAATGATTGAATTCCAAATATATTGGGAATTCCTCTTTTATCATTTAATTTTTTCCTATGCATAAAAATAAATTTAACTAAAATTTCTCTTAAAATTGAATAAAAATATCCATTAATCCAAATATGATAAAAATTTCACTTTTTCCATTTAAATGATTGAATTCCAAATATGGTGGGAATTCCTCTTTTATCATTTAAATCTTTCATGCATTAAAAAAATTAACTAAAATTTCTCTTAAAAATAGATAAAAATATCCATTAATTCCATTATACTAGAAATTTCACTTTTCTCATTTAAATGATTGAATTCTAAATATGGTGGGAATTTCTCTTTTATTATTTAAATTTATTTATGCATAAAAATAAATTTAACCAAAATTCTTCTTTAATGTTAAATAAAATATCCATTATTTTGATATTCCAAATTTTCTCTTTCTCCATTGGAATACATGGATTTCCATTGTCATGGGAAATTCTCTTTAATCATCAAAATGAAATTACTAGAAATTCCTCTTTTTTCCTAATTAACTATTTATGCATAAATATTAAAAATCAAATTTTCCATGGTTATGATGAGAATTATTCAATTAACCTAGGATGACCAATCCTAGAATATGGTAGGAAGTCCTCTTTTCATATTATGCATAAAAATGATTTATGTGTTAATTTTTTAGAAATTTTACCATAGCTCCGCTACTATTATTGATAATTTTCAATAAATTTCAAAAGCATAAGGTTTAGTTAATACAATAGAATAACTATCATTTGGATCAATATCCAATTTATGGATTTAATCCCTAAGTTTATCATAAATTAAGTAACATAAAAGCATTAAAAAGCCACTTCTTTGGCCTCTAGCTTGACTAGCATAGAGTTTACTTTTAGAATTAAGAATTGCTTCATGAGAAGCATCATTTGAATATAGAATTGGTCATAGGAATGACCATTCTTTGGGGGAGAGAGAGATATGCTTAAAAAATATTTTAATTTAAGCATAAATGTAAACTTTATGTGATTAATCATTAAAATTCATTAGAGAGCTTCATTTACATTGAAGAACCATTCAATTGAATACTTCTCAAGCTTGAGAGGGGTTGAGAAGTGAAAAACATTTAGATGAAGAAAAAAAAATCATAAAGTCACACTTTACCTCTTGTTTTGCTTGATTCTCTAGTCTTAGTAGAGGCCCCCAACCAATCAATTGGTTAGTATGTTGAGAAAAGCTCCAAAGAAGGTTGAAGAGAGAGAGAAACTCCAATCTCTTTAGATTGTAGAGGATTTTTAGATGATAATAGAAAATATGCTTATTTTAGAGTAATATTGGCATGGTCTAGTTCACAGATGAGAATACAAAATAATGAGGGTCTATTTATAGGTAAGGAAGGCCACTAACTGAGTCCAACTAAGTTCTAGAATTTTCCAGCTTCAGTTTGGCTGAATTTGGATAAGATTTGGACCAGTTTGGCTCCCTTTTTTATTTGGTTTGATTTGATCTAGGAGAGAGGAGAGATAAAAATATCTTAATATTTTTGAGTTTAAAACTCCTTCACATGTGTGAAATAGGAACCTCCTTGAAGGCTCCCCCTTTCCTTACCAAGGTGTCAAAATGGTATGATTACTCCAAAATATCTCATTTTTTTAATAATATTTCATAATTTTTAACTAATAAATCTTGTACTCAGTCAACTCTTCATCTTATGTGGGCATTTACTCATTTTTGGGTATTTTTCTTTATTCATTGGATTTATCTCATCCCAACACTTGGATTAATCTTATTGGTCCATAGGAACCTTAATTGGACCATAATCCAAAATTTTTAAAAAATCTTGACCCTTAGGCTAAGGTCTTTTAAATCATTTTTAATTGATTCCTAATGCACCTTGGAAAATTTATTTTAATTTTTTGTTTTAGGAAAACATATTTTTGATATTTATTAAATGAATTGACTTACAAAATGCATAAAGGATAAACTTTGTGTATGTAAAAAGGTTTTCAAACCAAACCTTTGTTTGTGAGAACTAATTCCATGCTTGCTACCAATATCGTCAGTTGATGATATTGAGTAGATTTGTGACATTTGGGTCTTGTGATGGGCCGATTGGCATTACCTATACATATAACCTAGCCCAAATACATGCATTACCTATACATATAACCCAGCCCAAATACATGCATAAAAGTCAATTGCTCGAAGTATAAAACATTCATAAATAGCTATTCATAAAGGCTTTATGCATAGAGCCTACATATAGACTCTACACATAGAGTCTTATGCATAAAGCTCTATACATAGACCCTGCGCATAAAGCCTTATGCATAAAGCATGGGCATAGAGTCTACACATAAAGACTTATGCATAAAGCTCTATGCATAGAGCCTATACATAGAGTCTATGCATAAAGCATGGGCATAGAGCCTACACATAAAGCCTTATGCGCATAAATCTCTATGCATAAAGCTTACGCATAGAGCTAACACATAGAGCCTTGTTCATAGAGAGCCTTGTGCATAGAGCCTACGCATAGATCCTACGCATAGAGCCTTATGCATAGACCCTATGCATAGAGTCTACGCATAGAGCCTTTTATATAAATATCTATGCATAGAGGTAAACCTAAGCTAAACCTAAACCCGGCACCCAAGGGTGCAATAAAGGTAGAACTTGCATAAGCAATTAGAAGAAAAAGAGGACTTACCTCTTTTTTGTAAAGGTAAAGGAGAGGATTAGTGCAAGAGCTACAAAAAAAAAAAGATTAAACAAAGTAATTAGTAGATTAAACATAATCTTTATGCAAGCCTATGCATAGAGCTTACAAGAAGCCTATGCATAAAGCCTATGCTGTATAGAGCTTGCAAGAAGGCTATGCATAAAGCTTGCAAGCCCATACATAAAGCTCTATGCATAGAGCTTGCAAGCCTATGCAAGCTTTATACATAAGATTGCAAGGAGCCTATGCATAGAGCTTACAAGAAGCCTATGAATAATCTTGCAACAAGAAGCTTATGCATAAAGCTCTACGCCTATGTATAATCTTGCAAGCCTATGCAAGCTTTATGCATAGAGCTTACAAGAAGCCTATGAATAATCTTGCAACAAGAAGCTTATGCATAAAGCTCTACGCCTATGTATAATCTTGCAAGCCTATGCAAGCTTTATGCATAAAGCTTATGCCAACCTATGCATAGAACCTATGTGGGCTCTATGTGCCACAAGAAAAAGGAAGGCAATGAATACTAGATGAAGCATTACATCAAAAGGTGAATACATTCTGCATTCTAAATAGTCCCATCATGGAGAAGTGGATTGGGAGATACAAGGATGCAATCAATAGATGCAAGGATGACAGAAGAGCCTAAAAATCATGCTTTTGTTTAATGTTAGTACAAACTATATAATGCAATATGGTCGGAGGGAAGGTACTTTCACATAGAGCGTGAGGATTCTCAAAAAGAAACACATTTAATTATGGTGTGATGACTTTTGAGCAAGAAAGTCGAGCTATTAGGCATGATACCAATGTCATAGAGGACAATCTTGAGTATTGTGGAACTATTCAAGATATTCTTGAGGTTTTTCCAAACATACGGGACCAAAGGAAACAAATGCTTGCTTGGATACAAGCATGGTGCCGTATCCCAAACCCAACAATCGTGGCAAGTGTTTGATTTTTGAAATTGCTGGTGGTCCTGATTGATCAACCCAAAGAGCCCTATGATGGCTATGAAGCTGAGCACATGCAGTTCGACATGAATCAAGGCCCATCTAACCGGGGCATGATGTTGTATTATCATCGTCTAAGCTATCTTTCGGCTTACATGCATGTCACGTTCGAAGACATGGTGGACATAGGGTTCTGGCGCTCACACTCAGGCTTCAGACGCACCCTAAGAAAGCTTCAATCTCACGAAGAAATTTCTACTGACATGAGTTCAGTGACCAAGTCTTTAGATCTCGGTAACAGGTTCTGAGGATAGAACCTACATCAGGAAGGGGGGGATGTTAATCCCATTTTGGATTAACAAGTATGCTCCTCCAATCAAGAACATTAATAAGTGTCATGAAACGGCACTATGAAAGTTATACATTATGAGATATTGGCCACCCAAGGCCTAGTTAAGTAAGTTTTGGATACCAAAGTGTGAATAAGGGCCAAATGTATATAAGGCAAGTAAGTTTTGGATACCAAAGTGTGAATAAGGGCCAAATGTATATAAGGCATTTTTCCATATAATGAAAAGACACAATCCCCCTTTGTGCTATTGAGAGCTCTTCTTTGTGTCTTGAGAGAGATTGAGAGAGAGCATTCTAGCATTTGTGCCTCTTTTATGCTTGTATGATTCATGCTTGTGTGGGAGAGTGAGAGAGATTGATTACCTTATGCGACGGTGTGAGCGACTCTACAATGACAGCATGGAGGTGGAGCTTGGAGATTTGGAGCTTAACAAGTGAGCTTGGAGGCCTCAAGGGACTCAAGTTCGAAACCTTGGTAAGTGCCCTATGACAATTGTGTTCTATAGCTCATCCTTTAGGTGAATGCATTGAGTTCCCTCTTGGAGGCATGCCCCATAACACTAATCTAGAGCGATTAGACGAATCTCTTGAGTTATGTACTGAGACAGAGCGCTTAGTGGTGGACCCTTTATGCCCAATTCACCTTGTGTTAAATGGGGGTGATAAATTTATTGAAGTGAAAAGTGGTAGTTTCTTTTAACCGATATTGGGTATTGGCTTCCAAAGGTGAACTGGGCATAAAGCCTTGAACTTGTCGATTTGGTGTGGCCAAATTTCCAAGAGTGTTCAGTGTGTACTTGGGTAGATGTGGAAGTGTTTTCACACTATTTTCAGTCATGGGTGTGGCAAATAGCCAAGAGATGGATCCACAAAGTATTTGGGCAAGTTCTTGAAGGACTTTGCTATTTTTATTCACATTGAAATTGAGTCTTAGGCTACTATCACAGCCTAGCAAGACTTATATTTAGATGTTGAATGGTAGAGCTTAGAGATTGACATAGCTCTTGATCCAAAGACATTGGCCTAACAAGGATCTGGTGCTGAAATGCCCTAACTTTGTACTATAGTGCCAAGGGTTTAAGGTCAATTTAATGTGCATTTTTTACTAAGTGGCTCAAGCGTCTTCTAAGAGATAGCTCCTTCGAATATTCCAACTCAGAAAGAGTATATCCATGAGTACAAAGTTAACCAAATTGAAGGAAGGATTTGGCATTTTAGATGGACAGAGTAAAGTGAACGTAGTTCAACTTTACCAAGCAAACATCACCCCAAAAAAAAAGCCAGCTTGTACTAATTTGTGTTTTGGAAATATTTATAAAGTTTATACAAGGACTTAGTATTCCTTGCTTGTCATCGGTTATGGTTGGGTAGTATATTGCCACCTCTACAAGAAGGTAGTGCATTGCCACTGTAATGAGGAGGCAACAAGGAAATGTTATATATATACTGACTTCATAGTACATCAAATAGGATGAGTGATGTTTATGTCATAGAAATCTTGAAGATTAAGAAGACAAAGCTTAAAAGGGTGGTTGATCACTACTTCAAAGAGGTTGCACACTGCTAATAGTTGACAGCCAGTAGTAAGAAGTCAAACATGGTCATAGTGCTTAGGAAGTACTAGTCTCTGTGTCGAGCAGTTGCTCTGTAATGATCTTGAAATGATTTCGAAAGTAATCCAATAAACAAAGAGCAATAATGCCATTCATTATGTCTCTGTGTTACTCTCTGTAATATGTTGAATAAGAGTGACGTATCTCTATTTTAATAAACATTCTATGCACTAGAGAGAGAGTGAGAGTTATGTAGTAGAGTGAGAGTAGAGTGAGAGTGTGTGGTGTTCTAAAGTGGAGCGATGTTCTAAGTGTCCCCATGACCACTCTAGAGATGGTGTTTGAATCCAAAAGCTCTAGTAGTTAGCGGGTGGCTACATGCCTCCCACAGCATTACCTGATTGGTCTATTACTTCATACCAATGTCTTGCCATTCTTTCAAGAGGGATATCGATGAGAAACACCTAACGATTTTGTTGGGAAACTCCACCGCAACTCCGAAACCTTCCTACTGAGGGAAACTTCTATCGCAACTAGGTCAAAAATCTTTCCTTTTTGGGACATTGTGGCAAAGCAAAAAAGTCTCCACTGAGTAGCATTCTGCACATTCAGGCAAAGGAAACTCTAAAACAGAAAGCTTTGGTTAAATTGATCTTGCTAGAATTAGATCCCTAAAACAAGTCTGCAGAGAAACCATAGCATGGAGGGGCTTTTCTAAGAAGGTCAGTGCGTGGAGAAACTTCCACCACACAACCCAACCTAAAAAAATGGAGTCAGGCATGCCTTCCACATGATTGTGAACATGAGGATGGAGAAAAGTAATGCCTTCCAAGAAACCCTGTAAGAAGCTCGTAGTAGCTGGGAGTATCTCGCACTGTTCCAATCAGGAAGATAGTGAGGAAACTTCTACAACCCCACATGAGTAAGAGGGAGCGTCAGATTTTAAGCACAATTTGGACCAAGAAAAGGAGTGACCATAGCTAAAAGCTGTGCATAGTTTAGGTGCCCAAGAAGGGTGAAGTAACAAAACCAGGAAGAAGAACCACAACAACAAAACCCCTATAAAAGGTTCATGGGAGCCATGGCATCATTAGCCAAAAATTTCCTAGTGTTCTCATGAGAGAAAAGGGAAGATGTAGATCTACATGTGAGGAGGTTTGAGTAATACTCAAAAGTGGCCAGACCTCGGGATGTGGAAGAACAAGAGCTGAGTGAAATCTACAGAGATGCTTTCATGAACACCTTCAAAGACAAAGCCACGGAGTGGTTGTCAAGATACCAAGACAGACATTTCCAGACTTATGAAGAGGTCATGACTACTTTTTTAGGGAGATTGCACAAGATAAAGTCTACAACTCAACTCTGAGATCAAATGAGAGAACTCCCACAAGAAGACATGGATGTAGAGGCCTATGCAACAAAACTATTGAGGTTGAGGAAGAGAGTGATGGAACAAACCCGACCCCAAATGCAAATAGTTGTAGATTGGTTTGTCCAAGGGCTTAAGCCGGACATCCATGCAGCAATCCAACATAAAGTAGGCAGAAACTGAAGAGGAGTTCAAGGAGCTAGTCGAGCTGGCCAAAATGGCAGAAAAAATAAGTCAAGAAAAAAGAGAAAGCCTAGGAAAAGCATCACAACTAAGGAAGATAATTCAAGTGACACCTCTCACAGGACACTCTAGAGGCAATAAAGAAAAGAAAGGACAAAAAGAAGAAAACCGCGAGGGCACAAATAAGCCCCGGAGAACTTGTGCTACAGGTGAATGATTCAAGAGATGAAAAAGAGAAAAAGCTCAAAATTCCACAAAAATGTTTTCTCCTCTCAATGCACAATGCCACCAATGTGTACCATTTGTAACATGTACAATCATAGTACATGGAACAGCAGGTACAACTTGAAAAATAAAGCTCCCATGGTGAACAATATGGAAGGAGCGAAAAGAAGATCCCCAGGGATGGGAAGGTAGGGAAGCAAAGGCTGCAAAAATTACTCAGGAAGAAGAAGCCAAGGACATGCCGGTGGTTCTACAACCTTCACATGTGCTACTATTGTCAACAGCCTGGGCACACCAAGGTGGAAGGTGCCATGAAGATAAAACATGATGAAGAAAGACAGGTGAAATTAATGGAACTCAAAGAAAGACAGGTGGAATTAATGGAACTCAAAAAAAATTTGCCAAGTGCTAACTTAGGAATTAATGTCATTATTACTGAGGAAACTGCAATGGTATGGGGTGTCAAATGGGAGCCCATTCCATTCAACATAAGAATGGTAGATAATAGAATGGTGGTTCCTAAAGGAATTATCAAGAATGTCCAAGTGGAAATCAAACAAGTAGACTTCAAGGTTAACTTGGCGGTCACTCATTGTTGAAATTTGAGCATAATGATGAGCTATGGTGGATCATACACTAGAATCAACATGATTAACAAAGTGATTAGTAAATGATTTAGACATAATTAGTGAATAATTAGCAAATAGATTAATGTAGGCATGGATACTCAAAAACCAGCAAATTCTCATTAGGGCTATGCCTCAATTTATAGTGTTTACATCAAGCGTCAAATCCCATTGATTTCTCCATGATTCACTCCCAGAATATCTCCACCTTTTGCTTGATTCTCTCCACCTCTTCTCTTTTCCCTGAATATCTCCCAGAATATCTCCACACTCCTAAATTCTCTCATGCTACCCTTTATTCTCTCCCAGTAGATTCTTCTCACCTTTTCACAGGTTCTTTCACATTTACTCATCTTCTTTTACAGCCTCTAACCAAGAGCTTGTTCCCACACACACCCTATTCACTTACAAGTATATTTCAACACCTCCCCTCAAGTGAATACTCCTAGTACACCTAGACCCTATACCAAGTTTGCCTCCCCTTACTTAGTAGTCCACGACCAGTGTCTATTCCTCCCCTCAAGTTATCTTAGCACACCTGGACCCTGTATCAAGTTTCTCTCTTACTTGACAGTCCGTGACCAGTGCCTCAAGTCCCTAAACTCCATAGTCCTTGACACTCTCTCTCTCTATGTGTCCAAGGCTACTATAAGTGCCCGCCTCCTTGACTAAAGTGCTCACACATACATCTACCACGTGGCCTACATCATCGGTGGCTCAGAGGTGGTTTTACTTTGTTGGGGCAAAAAATAGAGTATGCGGGGAGCCCAGATCTGGTGCCTTCCACTTCAAATGAGCTCAAATGCTTTCAAAGGCATCAATAGCAATGAGTCTAGTAGAGGATTAAGCCAAGAAACACAAGATTTGACCAAATATTGAAAGCTTAATCTCTGTTTTACCAAAGTCACCTGCAGATTTGATAAAGAGCTTGGATCTCACTGTAGACTTGATGAAACTCAATTCTGTCTTCACCAGCTTGTAGAGCATGCTTGATTACACCTTGGGCTAGGAGGAATTGAAACAATTTGATTTGAGCAAGGAGAAATCTGCAGTTTACTCAGAAAAAAATGCGCTGGAAAAAACGTCGAATTCTCTTGATAGCACCGACGGTTTGCTACGTTTTCTTGATGGGCTTGTAGCCAAAGATGTTAGCTATCATGTGCTAGAAGCTTGTGCCCTAATTCTATGTGTGCAAGGTGCTAGAGATCCTCCACTGGCTAGGGGTGAAGGGGAGAAGTGAAAACTCACTAAAAATTTGATTTTTTGCTAATTATCTACTAATCTTAATTAATTAACTAATGGGCTCATAAACCTAATTGATTCTAGGCATGGCTCTGATACCATGTTGAAATTTGAGCATAATGATGAGCTATGGTGGATCATACACTAGAATCAACATGATTAACAAAGTGATTAGCAAATGATTAAATAATTAGCAAATAGATTAATGTAGGCATGGATACTCAAAAACTAGCAAATTCTCATTAGGGCTATGCCTCAATTTATAGTGTTTACATCAAGCATCAAATCCCATTGATTTCTCCATGATTCACTCCCAGAATATCTCCACCTTTTGCCTGATTCTCTCCACCTCTTCTCTTTTCCCTGAATATCTTCCAGAATATCTCCACACTCCTAAATTCTCTCATGCTACCCTTTATTCTCTCCCGGTAGATTCTTCTCACCTTTTCATAGGTTCTTTCACATTTACTCATCTTCTTTTACAGCCTCTAACCAAGAGCTTGTTCCCACACACACCCTATTCACTTGTATATTTCAACACTCATGACCATTGAAAATCACGCCAGGTCTTACCAAGTGTTATTGGGAAGGCCCTAGTTGAGACATGGCAAAGTAAAGCAAGACTAGGGTAGAAATAGAATCTCTATCAGAAAAGGGAAGCAAAAAGTTCATATTGATCTTTTCAACATTAAGGGATCAGTAACACATTAAGGGATCAGTAACACATGCTCAAAGTCCAATTCATGGCGGAGACATTCAATATGTTAGAAGGCTTTGATGATGAAGAAGAAGAAGACAGAATACTCTGCGAACATCCCGACTATTGAAATATACGAGTGAATAGGGTGTGTGCAAGAACAAGCCCTTGTTTAGAGGCTATAAAAGAGAATATGTAAATGTGAGAGAACCTGTGAAAAGGTGAGAAGAATCTACTGGGAGAGAATAAAGGGTAGCATGAGAAACTTTAGGAAGTGTGGAGATATTCTAGGAGAGGTGGAGAGAATCAAGCAAAAGAGGTGGAGTGAATCAAGGAGAAATCAGTGGGATTAGATGCTTGGATGTAAACTCTATAAATTGAGGCATTGGCCTAATGAGAATTTGCTGGTTTTTGATTATCCATGCCTACATTAAGCTATTTGTTAATTACTCACGTCTTAATTATTTGCTAATCACTTTGTAGATGATGTTGATTCTAGTATTTGATCCACCATAGCTCATCACATTGCTGTAATTTCAACATGGTATCAGAGCCAAGCCTAGAATTCATCAAGTTTATGAGCCCATTATCTAGTAAATTAAGATTAGTAGTTAATTAGAATTAGTAGATAATTAGAAAATAATCAAATTTTTAGTTATTTTCAAGAAGCCTTATGTACCCCCAGCTGGTGGAGGAGCTCTATCTCCTTACACACTCAACATTAGCTCCATTGCTTCTAGCCATAGATAGCCAACACCCTTGTGCTCCAACCAGTCGAATCAACACAGCAAACCGCCCATGCAAGCGTCGGATTTTTGCTGATTAAGAAGCACCATTTTTTGCAGCAAATCAGAGATCTCTACTTCATCCAATCAAATGGGTCTAATTCCTCTTAGCCCCAAGTGTTTTCAAGTATGGTCTACAAGCTGGTGAAGTCAGAATTTGATTTCATTAAGTCTACAGTGAGATCCAAGCTCTTCATCAAATCTGCAGGTGACTTTGGTAAAACAGAGATTAAGCATTCAATGTTTGGTCAAATCTTGTGTTTCTTGGCTTAATCCTCTACTAGACTCATTGCTATTGATGGCCTTGAAAGCATTTGATCTCATTTGAAGTCTAAGGCCCCAGATCTTGGCTCCCCGCATACTCTGTTTTTTGCACACAAAACAGAGGATTAATTTACTAATTAGTGATTAATCAATGCTAATCACTATATTTTGGTGCAATTGAGGGTTCAAATTAACCATTAGGTATCTGATATAGATCCCTATAACTTCAAATTGCAATTTAGAGTTGGTTTAATACTCCAACCATTCCCTACAAATTAGTTACCCTTGATTAATGTAATTTCTGGTAAAATCATGCTGATAAATTTGTGGTAATCATTATTTTGCATTTAACCCTTGGTTAATGCCTGCAAATCACACTCAAATTCAAGATTATTCACAGCTAGAGTTGCATTTGGGAATGTGCATAAGAATGAATGCTATATGCATTATGTATTGGGCACATTACATCAGTGTAAAAATGGGATCAGACACTGCCCTTGTCCAGACCCTTGTCCAAAATAAGGCAAGAGGTAAGACCTCCCGCATAGATTTGGGTTCGCATTGCATAATGACACAAGATAAACATAAAAAACCCAAAGGAACTGTCAGCAAAACATTTAAACATGTTGCTCACATGGAGCAAGAAGACCTAACGGACAAGCTCAGCCCCAACCATGAAAGAAGAAAAACATCTCTTTCCAAGAGGAAGATCCACACCAAGAAGAAAAGCTGAAGGAAGACATGGACATGAGAAGAGAAGCTCCCACAAGAAGACTGAAAGAAGAGGAAGACATGGACGCATGGAGAGAAGCTGCCACCCACGACAAGAAGACTGAAGACAAGAGAAGATGTGAGGCTCCAAAGAGTGAGGAGCCATGTGAAAGTCTCTGAGAGAGAGAGAGAGAGAGAGAGACCCCACAACCCAATGTAACCTGCCCCAACAAAGTAAAACTACCTCTGAGCCACCGATGATGTAGGCCACGTGGTAGATGTATGTGTGAGCACTTTAGTCAAAGTCGCGGACACTTATAGTAGCCTTGGACACATAGAGAGAGAGTGTGTGTCAAGGACTATGAGATTAGGGACTTGAGGCACTGGCTACGGACTATCAAGTAAGAGAGAAACTTGGTACAAGGTCCAGGTGTGCTAAGTTAACTTGAGGGGAGGTGTGCTAGACACTGGTCGTGGACTATCAACAAGTAAGAGGGAAACTTGGTATAGGGTCCAGGTGTTCTAGGAGTATTCACTTGAGGGGAGGTGTTGAAATATACAAGTGAATAGGGTGTGTGCGGGAACAAGCCCTTGGTTAGAGGCTGTAAAAGAGAATCTGTAAATGTGAGAGAACCTGTGAAAAGGTGAGAAGAATCTACTGGGAGAGAATAAAGGGTAGCATGAGAAAATTTAGGAAGTGTGGAGATATTCTAGGAGAGGTGGAGAGAATCAAGCAAAAGAGGTGGAGTGAATCAAGGAGAAATCAGTGGGATTAGATGCTTGGATGTAAACTCTATAAATTGAGACATTGGCCTAATGAGAATTTGCTGGTTTTTGATTATCCATGCCTATATTAAGCTATTTGTTAATTACTCACTAATCACATCTTAATTATTTACTAATCACTTTGTTAATGATATTGATTCTAGTATTTGATCCACCATAGCTCATCACATTGCTGTAATTTCAACACTGACCTGGTGCCCTTGTACATGTTACATGTGGATCAAGTAATAAGGCACTATGCGGAAGTGTGAGACCCCTCTGCCCCGTCCGCGCACTAGATTCCCAGTGATGCTAGTAGCGGAAGTATCTTCCTCTTACGCAGGGCAAGGTTTCCCACTCGGGGCCTCGCCCTCGAATGTCCGAACATGAGACTAATCTGGTGGTCATTTCGAAATCGAAACCGAAACTGAGAAAATTTTCCTTGCCCGAAAAACTGAGACGATTCCACCTTTTTTATTTTCTTAACAAATTTTCTAATGGGATCAAGAGACTAAACTATCCTTCACCTGATTAAACCAGATAGAAGGAAAACTATCACTGACTTAATTTGAAGAAATCAACGCTTTTTCCTAATCAAAATCAGGCATAGCCGTTGATCTAATCATCTGAGGAAATCAACGCTTTTTTCCTAACCGAAATCAGGCATAGCCGTTGATCTACTCATTTGTTGAGAAATTCTTCAGGGTTTTATTTAACTACTCGAATTCTAAGCGTATTCCTATTATTTCAATTTAATTATTAAAACTCCACTGATTCCAGCCTCTGGTCCATGGGTTAGCCACCACCCAACCACTGGAATCGGTAGAACCAGACAATTACTTACCCACCCATAATTGAATGCCTTTCTTAGCTTTTGCTTTCAAATATAGATACGCACACACTCCTCTTTAAAACTTTAACATATAAAATAATCCATTGACAAACAGTTATTGGCTACAAATATCATAACACAAAATTTCCATCCAGTCCCTTGTTTCTCAAAAAACAGTATCACTCTGGACTCTCCATTGAGACCAACTGGTCAATGAGATCTAGTAACAGATTATAATAATCATTTCATCCATCATACATATCTTCCATGACATACGCATGGGTGTCCTAGGCACCGCGAGCCCATCGCCTGGTCAGAACCCTCCAGGATCCTCCTTAGGTGTCCTGGCACTTCACTGAGGGACTGCTTCGTCGACCCTCGCCCATTGTACAGAAGCACACCATTTTTCAACCATACCAAGGCTGGTCAAAGGCTTTGCCGCGTGAGCCGTCCTTTGAACACTCCCCGCCAGCTATTGCAGCCAAACTTCCCTTAGAAAAACATATACCAAATGCTCCCTCAGCATTTTGGCGTAAGACAATCCTTTAAGAAAGCAGGGTTTCTAGGCAAGTTTTCAGTTTGATTTTTTTTTTTGAATACAAGGAGTATTTCTTGAATCAGTATCCCCAAAACTTCTTGTATCTCCTCCCTACATTTGGATTAATCTTATTGGTCCATAAGAACCTTAATCCAAAATTTTAAGAAAATCTGGGTCCTTAGGCTAAGGTCTTTTATGCACATTATAATTTATTTCTAATGCACCTTAGGAATTTCTTTTTAAACTTCTATTTCAGGGAAATTTATTTTAATAAGAAGGGATATTTTTTCATCCAAAGATATCTAAAAACTGAATTATCTCTCTCTAGAATATTTTCTCTCTCTAGGCCAAAACAGGTAGAAACAAGATCTTTTATTATTCTGAAAAGGGAATCGATTACAGGGGAAGAAACTAGACATCTTGAGGGGCTAGGGAGGAA
The DNA here is from genome assembly GCF_041138505.1 of Cibotium barometz. Classification (NCBI taxonomy): domain Eukaryota; kingdom Viridiplantae; phylum Streptophyta; class Polypodiopsida; order Cyatheales; family Cibotiaceae; genus Cibotium; species Cibotium barometz. The sequence continues at coordinate 44,661,842 of NC_141075.1, forward strand.
TCTTACATGCTCTCCCACTTGAAAAACACGAGATGTCCTCATATCGCAAACTGGAAGTAATCCCGCATCAGTTTGGCTTCTTTCTCCCAGGTGGAATCTTTAAAAGGATAGAACTTCCATTTGACAAATAGTTCTCTCAGAATTCTCTTCCTAAGAACCTTCTCTCAAACATTAAGGATTTCTTCAAGCTAGAGTTCCATGTGCCCTTGGGCTGAAGAAGTTAAGAGTTCATCATTAAGCACATGATTCGGGCTCTCGGTACATACTTCTTAAGTAGGCTGACATGAAATACATTATGTACTTTGAGATCAGGAGGCAGAAGAAGTTCATAGGCTAAGTCACCTACTGTCTTTGTAATCAAATATGGCCCACAATATCTGGGGGATAACTTCTTGTACTTTCCAAGAGATAGACAACTTCTTGTACTTTCCAAGAGATAGACAACTTCTTTTGGGGCATACTTGTTGGAATTAGGGTTGCAGGAATGCACACACAACTTCAAGAAGATGAGGAAGCTTGAGCACAACACAGTAGTGTATTATGAGTGCCAAAAATGAAAGATAACAAGCCCTAGAAGATAATGGGCGTATATACAATGCACGGGGGAAAAAACCTCCTAGTGAGGGAAAAAGTGCCCCGGCGGTCCTAAGTGTGTTCACACACATCACTACTATAATATGGTAACAAATCCCCCCTGGAGTGATGCGGTGAACAAGAGCTAGCACTCATGTATAGGGAAGTGTCTAGCTATGTGGACGAATCCACAAAAGGGAGTAAGCCCAAAGCTTTGCGAAAAGCTTCGAACTTCTCACGAGGCAGAGCCTTTGTGAAAAGGTCTGCAAGGTTATCCTGTGTTGGCACATAAGCCAAACTGATCTCTCCTGCAGAGAGTCTCTCCCTGACATAATGGTAGTGCACCTCAATGTGCTTCGTACGAGCATGGAACACTGGGTTCCGCGCAACTGCCAATGCGCTCTGACTGTCAGTGAAGATGGTGGTGGCAGATGGCTGCCCAACACCCAAATCAGCCATAAGGCGTCTGAGCCACACACACTCAACCGTAGCTGTGAAAGCTGCCCTGTACTCAGCTTCACAACTAGAAGTGGCCACAGTAGGCTGCTTCTTGCTCAACCATGATATGCATGAGCTTCCAAGCATGAAGCAAAAACCACTCGTGGACACGCGTGTGTCATAACAACCAGCCCAGTCAGAATCTGAAAAAGCATGTAAATCTGGCGGCAATGATCCCCCCTTGGGATAAAACAACCCAAGATGCCGAGTACCACTCAAATAGCGAAAGATACGCTTCACTGCCTGCCAATGCTTAATGCCTGGGCTATGCATAAATCTGCTCACCTGTGAGACTGCAAACTGAATGTCTGGCCTCGTAATGCATACATATATGAGGCAACCACCAACAGCTGTCTGATAGAGTGTGACATCAAAGTGATCTCCAGCATCATGAAGACTCAACTTCAAACCTGTCTCCATTGGAGTAGCAATAGGCTTGCAGTCTTCAAGGCCAAATCTCCGCAACAATGTTTCAATATACTTTGTCTGACACAAAGCAATACCTCCATCACACTGCTTAAATTGTATCCCCAAATAATGATGCAAATGCCCCAAATCTGACATCTCAAAAGAGGCATTCAAATCAGCCTTAAAATCAGCAATATGACTCTCATTTGGTCCTGTGAGCAGCATGTCATCGACATAGAGAGCAATGATTAGATGTACACCATCCACACGTTTAACATACAAAGTGCTTTCTGTTGGACTATTCTGAAACCCATGTGCAGTCAAATATGCATGTATTTTTTCATACCAAGCTCGTGGAGCTTGCTTTAAACCATATAAAGCCTTTTTTAACCTGCACACTTTGTTTTCCTGCCCTCTTTGAACAAAACCATGAGGCTGCGATACATACACCTCCTCATGCAAATCTCCATTTAAGAACGCAGTCTTTATGTCCAGCTGATGTACATTCCAACCATTATGAGCTGCTAATGCACAGATGCTACGAACAGTGGTCATACGACATGTGGGAGCAAAAGTCTCATCAAAATCAATGCCCTTCTCTTGAGCATAACCTTTTGCAACAAGCCTAGCCTTATGGCGATCCACTGTGCCATCAGGCTTACGCTTCAATTTGTATACCCACTTAGTGCCAATGGCCTTCTTGCCAGGGGGCAAGTCACATAAAGACCATGTACCATTCTTCATAATAGCATCGTATTCTGCTTGCATAGCAGCCATCCAATTTTCTGAACTTTGTGCCTCATCAAATGAAACAGGCTCACTTTCATCGCACATACTAGAAACAGCCAATGCATAACAATCTGACGCATAAGAGGCACCATGAGAGCCAGAACGAGTGCGACTAGACAAAGGGGCATCCAACTTGCTGTCACGCAAAGTCTGCACCAGCCATCTAGGCATATTCCTAGAGCCCTCAATCTCTTGTCTCTCATCCTCAAGTGCATCATGCACATCTGCATCAGATATAGGCTGATCTGTGCCATCATTTAAAACCTGCATAGGCTGAAAAACTGCCTCATGAGGTATTGCACTTGACTGTGCACCACTGAAAAGAGGCAACAATGTATCATAGACATCACGTGAGCTGATATTTGTCTCCTTAGTACATGAAACCAAGGGCTGAACTGCATCTTCCACAAATACAACATCACGGCTAACCAAAATGCGCTTTGTCTGTGGATGATACAAACGATAGCCTTTGCTCTCAGCACTATATCCAACAAAAATACATTTGACAGCTTTGTCATCCAATTTTCTGCGATGTTGCACAGGCACTAATGCATATGCCAGGCAACCAAAAACACGTAAATGGCCAACAGATGGCTTGCGGCTATGCCAAGCCTCATATGGAGTGACAACCTGTAATGCTTTGGTGGGACACCTGTTTAGTACATAAGTGGCACACATGACAGCCTCAAGCCAAAAACCATGTGGTAGACTTTGACTCTTAACCATACATCTTGCCATTTCCATGAGAGACCTGTTTTTTCTCTCAGCCACACCATTTTGCTGTGGTGTATACGGCACTGTACATTGGTGTTTTATCCCACGCTCAGCCAGAAATGCATTAAATTCTGAAGACATATACTCCCCCCCTCGATCTGAACGGAGGGTGCCCATCTTACTTTCTGACACATTTTCAGCCATAACCAAAAACTGTTTGAAGCACAAAAACACTTCGGACTTTGCCTTCAAAGGATATACCCATGCATGCCTGGTAAAATCATCAATGAAAGTCACGAAGTAAAGGTAGTTTCCAAATGATGGAGTTTGCATGGGACCACAAACATCACTGTGAACAAGCTGCAATCTGCGTTCAGCTCTCACTGATCCATCTTTGGGAAAGGAAGCACGCTGCATTTTACCCAATATGCAGCCCTCACAAACATGCTTGACAGGTGCCTCAAGCTTAGGCAAAGAAGACACCATTTCAGATTTCTGCAGGCGCAGCAAACTTGCAAAATTCAGATGACCAAAACGTGCATGCCACAGTTTTGCATCTGAAATAGCCTGCGTATCCATAATAGCACATGCTGAATCCTCTACACATTTGCCATCCATATTGAGCTTATACAGCCCTCGACATAGTGAACCAGATGCTACAATGATGTCACCACAAGAGAGATCATGAACAGTACATCTGTCATCCACAAATTTTACAACCAAACCTGTTTTGGCAAATGCGGAGACTGACAGCAGATTCTTTTTGATCCCTGGCACATACAATGCATCAAAAAGTGTAAAGGTGTTGCAATTTGCAACATTCAGCACAATCTGTCCAACTCCTTCAACGGGATAAGAGGAGTTATTGGCACAAGTGACAGTATTCCCTGTGGGAGCAGACTCAAGGAAAGTGAATAAACTGCGCTGCGAGGTGATATGCTTAGTGGCACCACTGTCAAAGTACCATACATCTGAATCTACTGCAGACATACATGTGTCATGCAAAGATGGGTCATAACTGCACTGCGCATTGAATGCCCATTCTGTATCTAGCACAACATTAGCAGATTCATTGTTAGAAGGAGAGGCATCTGCAACAGCCATACCAGCCTCTTTCTTCTTAGCCTCTTTCGCAGCCAGCTTAGGACACGCTTTGATGACATGATCATTTCCCTTACAGTACTTGCAAAATGTCTTCTGTTTGTCACCCTTCTTCTCATCTTTGTCTTCCTTCTTTGGTTGCGCAGCATTTGCAGATTTCTGCTTACTAGAAGAAAAGCCAGCTTTACCTTTCCCGCTTCTCTGACTAGCAACGAAAGCTTGATCTGCGACACGCATAATATTCCTGTTTTGCCTTGACTGGTCTTCTTGCAGCAAAACAGAAACTAACTCCTCAAATGATAAGGCATTGGGATTGCCTTTCATCATCAAGCGAAGAGTGGAAGCAAAACCCTGATAAGAATCTGGTAGACCATTCAAAACAGTCTGCACAAGTGAACTGTCTGACAGGATTTCATCTGCAGAAATGAGCTGCTCTTTGAAATCCTTGATCTTTGTCAAAAAGCTATCCATAGAATCACCTTCGTTCATATGCTCACTCTCCAACTGTTTTCGGAGATAAGCAACACGAGCCTCATTTCTTGCCTGATACAATGTGGCAAGTACATCCCAAGCATCCTTAGAAGTCCTGCAGGAGCGAATATGTGGGATAATGGTACGTTTGACAGACAGCGCAATCAAGGCATGAGCCTGCGCATCTCTACCATCCCAACGAATCTGCTCTGCTGAAAGTGGTGGTTCTCGAACAGCTGCTACAGCACTTGTGCCTGCACCATCATCAACAGTACCTGTTTCTGATGTGTTTGCAGCATTCCCAGCCACAATAGGACGTGCATCAATACCCTGCACAATGTTCCATAACCCCTTTGCTACCAATACATGTCGCATCATATATGCCCACAATGGATAGTTGGTGCCATCCAACTTATCCTCAGCAGCCAACATGCGGAATACATCATTGTTGTCAGCCATGGCCAATGACTGTACTACTAGATGTAAATGCTGTCTGTAAGAGGCAAACCTGTATAAAATCGACCTGTGCTATGTAGCACAGCCCAAAACAGACGAATGGGCACCTGTCCTGCAGATTTTAATCTTGACAGAAAATCTGCACAGTAGGACGATTTTGCCTGCGCAGTACTTGGAATGCAAAAACGGAGGGCGAAATGACTTCAGATCAAAATTCTGAAACGACCAAGCCCTACGGGCTTGCCCACGGCATATACTAACCTGCAGACGCTCGTGAAATCTCGTCGCAATCGGAGGAGATGAAGCGGCAGGTGCCGGTGATGCTGCCCGGGAGGAGGAAGCCTGCTCTGATACCAATTGTTGAAATTAGGGTTGCAGGAATGCACACACAACTTCAAGAAGATGAGGAAGCTTGAGCACAACACAGTAGTGTATTATGAGTGCCAAAAATGAAAGATAACAAGCCCTAGAAGATAATGGGCGTATATACAATGCACGGGGGAAAAAACCTCCTAGTGAGGGAAAAAGTGCCCCGGCGGTCCTAAGTGTGTTCACACACATCACTACTATAATATGGTAACAATACTCGAATGAAGACCATATCTGCTTCTTCGAATTTTTTGTCTGACCTCTTCTTATCTGCATACTGCTTTTGTCTATCCTGGGCAGCTTTTATATCCTTGCGGATTGACTACATCTACTGCTCCATGTCGTCAAGTATCTATCTGGACATCTCGACCCTAATCAATGGGTCGGACCAAGTTAATGGTGTTAGGCAATCTTGTCCATACAGAGCTTTGAAAGGGGTCATCCTGATACTTTGGTGATAAGCTTTTATAATAAAAACAATTTCCATTATGCATCTTTCTATGCATAAAAATCAAATTTAATGAGAATAACACTTTTATAATAAAAAAAATTCCATTATACATCTTTCTATGCATAAAAATCAAATTTAATAATTAGTATCAGTGATATCCATGCATATTCATAGGTGAATATGTACATGGAGTAATTAGAATATCTCTTTTAGATGCAAAAATGGTGGGAATTACTCTTTTGGAATAACATAAAAAATAAACTTTCTTTTCCACAAAATTTTGGAAAATTTTTCCATAACCTCCTTTGTATGGCTGACCATTTCTCATTTTTATCATTCTATTTTTAACTTAAATTAACCCAAATTAGATTCATAGATCTCTAATCTATAAAATTTTCTAAATTGAAGTGTAAAACAATAAGCAAAGTTTAATTAATCACTTAGTTAATCTTTCTAGGATTAAGAAAGGCTGGAATGTAAAGCAGAGAAGGGGGTGGTCTTTTCGTCAAAGGCAAAGCATTTGAATTTAATTCAATCAACTGTAAAACATGAAAATCAAGAAAACCATAGATTTAAAATTAAACCAGTAAGAAAAATTAGCTTACATGAAGCTTGTAAGCTCTCCTTTGGATTGAGGGATTGAGGGTTCTACTCTGAAGCAAGAGTGGCCACCAATTCACTTTGGAGAGGATTAGGCCAATAACAATTGAATTATTAAGAAATTCAATGTAGATGGCTCAGACAGGAGTAGAGTAATAGTGCATAAACTTAAGCTTTTACAAAGGGAGAGGCTTCTATTTATAAGAAAAAGTGAGCCTCTAACCAAGCAAACTGATTCTAGAATTTTCCAGATCAGTTTGGTCAATTTTTGACCATTTTTGGGTCAGTTCGGCTTACTTTTTGGATCTAGTTTTGAAATAGGAGAGAGAAGAGATGAAATATCTCATTTTATTGATTAAAAATTGGGGGTAATGATGAGAAAAAGGTGCCTACTTCATGAGCAGAGATCACCACTCTGAGGTATCAAAATTCAGTTTTTTAATTGTTTTCTTTAGTCCTTAGTCCACTCTTCATCTTATGTGAGCATTTACTCATTTTTGGGGGGTTTTTCTTTCTCTTCAATTGATCTCCTCCCTACATTTGGATTAATCTTATTGGTCCATAAGAACCTTAATCCAAAATTTTCAAAAAATCTGGACCCTTAGGCTAAGGTCTTTTGTGCACATTATAATTTATTTCTAATGCACCTTAGGAATTTCTTTTTAAACTTCTGTTTCGGGGGAATTTATTTTAATAAGAAGGGATATTTTTCCATCCAAAGATATCTAAAAATTGAATTATCTCTCTCTAGAATATTTTCTCTCTAGGCCAAAACAGGTAGAAACAAGATCTTTTATTATTCTGAAAAGGGGATTGATTACAGGGGAAGAAACTGGACATCTTGAGCGGCTGGGGAGGAATCTTATAGGAAGCAAAAGATAAAAACATGGAAGAAGCAGCCAAAGAAATGAAGAAAAAAGAATCAGATTCCGTAACACCTGAACCATGCAGGAGAAAGCCTTAAAAGAGATTGAATGGGCCCGAAATCTAGAGCAAGAGATTGAATGGGCCCGAAATCTAGAGCAAGAGGAAGAGATTAAAGAGATCCATGATTAGGTGCAGAAGCAAAAAGAGAACCTGAAGAAAAATGTCGTGATAGTAAGCACAAACATACTATAAGAGGTGAATTTAGGAGATGAAAAGAAAGAAAAGCCTGTGAAGATTAGTCTGGGAACTGGAAGAATAATTCAAGCAAGAGTTGGTGTCCTTACTAAAAGAATACCAAGATGTCTTTGCTTGGTCATACGAGGACATGGAGGGCATTGACCCTAAATTCTTCCAGCACAACATCACTTTAAGAGAAGGAGCCGTACCAATCAGACAGTAGAGGTACAAAATGAACCCCAACTATGCGCCAAACAAATCAAAGAAGAAATTGACAGACTACTAAGAGTATGTTTCATTATGCCAGTAGAGAAAGCTGCTTGGATATCCCCAATTGTGGTAGTTCCCAAAAAGAACATGAAGATCAAAATCTGTGTGGACTACCACAAGCTAAATGCCGCAACCTCGGATCCCTTCCACTCCTGTTTACGAACTCTTTGCTAGATGAGGTAGCTAGAAAAGAAATGTATTCATTTTTGGAAGAATTCAGTGGGGGTACAACCAAGTAAAAATGGCACCAGAAAACAGGGAGAAAACAACCTTCATCACTGAATGGGGTGTCTTCGTGGTGGTGATTGTCATGATGTTTGGCTTGAAAAAATCACATGCTACTTTTCAAACAATGGTGCAAGATATCTTCTATGATTACCTCACAGACTTCATGAAAGCTTTTGTAGATGACTTCAGTGTGTCTGGAGATAAGGCAAAGCGCATCTATCATTTGAGGCTGTGTTTGCACAGCCTCAAATGATAGATGCAGAGATACAAGGCTTAAGCTAAATCCAACCAAATGTGCATTTATAGATGACTTCAGTGTGTCTGGAGATAAGGCAAAGCGCATCTATCATTTGAGGCTATGTTTGCACAGATGCAGAGATACAAGGCTTAAGCTAAATCCAACCAAATGTGCATTTGCAATGAGATCAAAAACACTATTAGGACACATTGTGTCAACCCAAGGATAGATCTTGCTAAAGTGGAGGCCATATCCAGGATGTCTGCTCCTTATAATATTAAGCAACTAGAGAGGTTCCTTGGTAAGGTTAAGTGGCATGCTAGATTTTTAAAATATTTAACACATGTGGCTAACCCATTGTATGCACTTACCAAGAAAGATGCAAAGTATGAATGGAGTTTGGAGTGTCAAAAGGCATTCCAATGGCTAAAGAGCATGGTGTCAACTGCACCAATAATAACCACCCCAGACTAGAATGAAATGTTCCATGTGTATGTAGATGCTTCAAACAAAGCAGTGGGTAGTGCACTGATGCAAGAGAAGCAAGAGGGGTATATGCAGCCCATTCATTATGCTAGCAAAGCCCTCGCAAGGGCAGAAAGGAACTACAGCACAACAGAGCGGGAAGCTCTCTCAATGATTTATGCTGTGAACAAGTTCTGACACTACCTCTTGGGAAACAAGTTTGTTTTCCACATGGACCATCAGCCCTGATTTATCTCGTGAACAAAGCCCTTTTGGTGGGGAAGATGGCAAGGTGGATGCTTCTATTGCAAGAGTTTGAGTTCACCATCCATCACATGCTCGACAAAGTAAATGCGATGGTGGAATTTCTTTCCAGATTGGATTCCAGAGAACCTACTCTAGATGGAGTGGATGACCAACTCCCAAATACCAACCTATTCACAGTAACAGTTTCAGAAGTGGGAGAAAATTGGTATCATGATATGATGCAATTTCTAGAGGATGGAACTTTCCCGGAAGGTTACACTACTGACAGAAAGAAAAGGATTACCTTAAGGAGCAAGAACTTCAATATGATTGCAGGGCAACTCTACAAAAGAGGCATAGACCAGATCCTATACATGTGTGTCTCGACCATGAGCAGCAAGAAGTATTAAGAGAAGCACACTGTGGCATTACCAGAGGACACATGGGCAGAGAAATCACAGCCCATAAAATTTTGCAAGCAGGCCTATGGTGGCGAACGATCATGAGGGATGCTAGAGCAAAGCAAAGCAAAGCAATGTGATGTCCGTCACCATCAGTGGGGCGATGGATGGGTCAACCCGGTGATTTTGAGAGACTGCCCATCTTGCCCATACTGCCAATGTTTCCATTCATGAAGTGGGGATTGGATTTTGTTGGACCAATCAAATTGCCCACAAAAGGGAGCAAATATGAATACATCATTGTGGCAACTGATTATTTCACCAAATGGCTGAAAGTTAAAGCTGTGAAGAGCAATTCCGCAGTAGAGGTGGTGAAGTTCCTCTTCAAGGACATTATTGCTAGGCATGGATTGCTGGTGGAAATAGTCAGTATGAGGGCACCCATTTCATGAACAAGGTGATGAAAGGGTTGGTGGAAAAGTACCTAAACAATCATAAGAAGTCCTCAACCTATTACACATAGTGCAATGGCCAGGCCAGGCGGAATCTACCAACAAGGTTCTGACAAAAATCCTGAAGCAGATTATAAATGCCAACAAGGTTCTGACCAAAATCCTGAAGCAGATTATAAATGTCAACAAGGATGATTGGGAACGAGAAGCTAGATACAGTCCTATGGGCATTCTGCATATCTTACAAAGTCTGAATAGGGCAAACACCATTCAAACTAGTCTATGGGCTAGAAGCAGTAGTGCCCATGGAATTTGTGGTGCCCACTTTGAGAGTGGCAATCCAAGAAAATCTACCAATAGAAGAATCCCGGGAGCACAGAATACAGAAGCTCCTAGCCTTAGAAGAAGAAAGACAACTTAGCTCTATATAGGCAGAGATAGTGTAGTGGAGAAGAAAAGCTTGGATTGGCAGGCATCTTAAGCACAAAATTTTCAAGCAAGGAGACCTTGTATTGGTCTACAACTCCAAGTTGGGATCGCACCCTGAAAAAATCAAAATCTGGTGGATAGGACCATTCATGGGGTGAAAAACCCAGTCAATCAGAATGCCTTCACATTAGAAACCTGGATGGTATGCCTTTTCCCAAAAGAGTGAACAGCTTCAAGATAAGGAAATACATGGGCCAACTGGTGGAAGTTGAACCAGAAGAAGAACAAGTAGAGGATGAGGAGTTGGTCCTCCGAAGCATCCGTTGTGGCATGATCTCACTAGCGGGGACAATGATGTGGAAATTCCAAAAAGCAACAAAGTTGCAGAAGAATTCTACACGGTGGCTAGTTCGCAAAAAAACATAATTCCACAACAAATCAAGGCAAAGACAACAAAGAAGCAAGCGACCAACTGTACGCTAGAGCACATCCATGTCAGCAATGCGAATTGCCATGATGTCAACATAAGTAACCGCCATGAAGGACAACTGTCACAATAACATTAAAATTCCATATGCAACGGTAAGACAAGGAGGCAACGAGCAAACTTTAATGCATTTACGCTAGATCAGCGGGGATGATACAAATTAGGAGTCAAATCACATCAAGAGGTGGGAGGTTGAAAATGACAATTCCCTAAGAAAGGAAGGAAAAAGGAAAAAACATCGCAAAAAAGAGCACAAGGAACCAAAACACGCATACTCTCAACCTGCTTTCTTGCAGACAGCTCTCTCATCAACTCGCAACGCTCTCTTAGAAGACAAAGCCATGCCGAAGGTCAGCAAGAGTCTAAGGCCAGACAAGAGACCAGAGAAAAGCCTTTACCCACCACGAATGATGATTCGTGACATGAGGAAAAAAGAACACCGGGAGTGGGCGAGGAAGTGCTGCTTTGAAAAACTGATCGATCACCACTGGGAGGATCTTCAGGACCCCGAGGATGGGGGAAAACTTATCAACCAATTTCTTGAAGCGAATACTGTACATGTGGAAGGGAAGGAATCTATCAAGATCTTAGAGCTTGCAATGCACCATGCACTAGGGTTGCCGTCGATGGACAGAGTACAAGACGACACTCGAGAAGCAAATAGAGGAGGCGCGTCTAGTGGTGGAAAGGGTGCATCAGACCCAGAAGACCAGACTGTAGTGGGTGTTGGAGCTGCAAGCAAAAGAAGAGACCGCCAAGCTACAGGCAGAACTCACAGTGGTGAAGGCTGATGCGGAATTAGCGATGCCAACCAAGCTCTAAACAAAGAAAATGTGTGCCTGAAAGACAAGCTAAAAGACAGCTTAGCAGCCCCATGGGCCAGCATAGATAACCCCTTCTTTGAGGCCTCCCATGTGATGTTCTCAGAACTGTTGTGAAGGCTAACAAAGAACTGCCAACATACTTTTGAAATGAAGACAGAATAAGGTCTATACTAACCAAGAAACCCCTTCCTTCGGAGCATCCATGCTCTCAATACTTGTTCTCTCTGACTCCGGAGGGAAGGAAGATGTTGTCACCAAGGATGCGACCACCAACCAGCACCGATGTCTGGAAGTGGGGCACTAGAGATCCAAATGCGGAAAAGATAGAAAGCCCACTTCCAGAACATTTGGCAGAATACCAAGAAGTCGCATCAATCAAGTGGAAGCTTATCCCCATGGCAGAAAAGGAAATTCTAAGGCAGACCCCACTCCGACTGGTGGTGAGAGTTTTTGACCTACAGACTCCACAGACCTACAATAGAGGTCTTGGGTGCTCAGAAGAGCAGGCAACAAGGGTGAACAGGATGCAGAAGCATGCTACTTACTTAGATAATGTATACATTTCGGACTGTACTCCTCTTGAAATGTTCATAAGGTTTAAAGATAAATTTGTCAAGGGAATAGGTTTCAGAGTTGATGCTCTAGCACCAGGCATGCTAGGTGTTGTGCCCAATGGCTCAGTGGCAATAAAGTGCATAGTCGAACCACTTCCCACATCAAGAGCACCACCTCGGTACTGCACATGTGAAGGTGATGAGCTGTAACCACCAGAATAGTCGTTGACAAGATCAAGAAGACAAAGCTTAAAAGGGTGGCTGATCACTACTGCAAAGAGGTTGCACACTGCTAATAGCTCATAGCTAATAGTTGACAGCTAGTAGTAGTGAGAAGTTAAACATGGTCATAGTCCTTAGAAAGTAGTAGTCTCTGTGTCGAGTTTATAATGATCTTGCAATTGCTATGTGTCGAGCAGTTTCTCTAAACTATAATGATCTTGCAATGATTTCGAAAGTAATCCAGTAAATAAAGAGCAATGTTGCCATTCATTATATGTCTCTGTGTTACTCTTTGCAATGTGTTGAATAAGAGTGATGTGTCTCTGTTTTACTCTTTGCAATGTGTTGAATAAGAGTGATGTGTCTCTGTTTTAATAAACATGCTATAGAGAGTGAGAGAGTTATGTAGCAGAGTGAGAGTGTGTGGAGTTCTAAAGCGGAGAGGTGTTCTGAGTGTCCCCATGACCACTCTAGAGATGGTGTTCGAATCCATAAGCTATGGCGAGTGGCTTCCCATAGCATTGCCTCACTGGTCTATTACTTTAGACGGTTGTCTTGCCATTCTACCAAGAGGGAAATTGGCGAGAAACACATAGCTTACACACTTGACTTGCCAAAGAGCTCTCTAGTGTATCCAGTTTTTTCATGATAATGTAAAAAATAGTGATCCATCAGGACAACATAGATCATCGTAAGTTTTGGTTGAGTTCTTGGAGTCATAGTCACTTCCACACAAACGAGGGACAATTCTTGGGTTCAAAGATCGGAACGTTTTCCCTAGTTTGTTTTTGTTGCGCAGCGGTGGCGGACAAAAAACTATTCTTAAGGGGGGGTAATGTTACGTAGCCTATAACGGTGTGTGGGGAGCTTGACCGGATGCGGAGCCCAAACACTAGAGTGCAGATGATAGGGTACATCAGGGGCCTAGGGGTGACAGCTGGGCAAGCTCATGCAGGCCCCTATAAGTGCCTAGGAGTGTGGAGTTATCCACACTCCCCTCTATGGCTGGGTGGTCTAGAGCTCCATGCCCTTCTTAACTATAACAAAGGCTATGGTGACGTGATACAATAGTTAATACAACACAAGAGCATGAATTAGAGACATAAAGTGATCAGTTCTCTTAATAGAAATCTGAACTGAAGCTAATGTACTCTTATTTCTTATTACTAGAACACGTTACTTGAAGAATACATACTAAAGAGTACAATGGCGAGCTTTGTGCTCTCTAATAGCAACAAAACAACTAACTCTTGCTCTATTCTATGCTCTTTGTTATATATCTAAAAGAATACTTTATGTACATTTATCTTATCTCGCATAGAGGGGGCACATTCTTATACAAGATTAAGATTATGAATAATCTTATTACAACTAAACTATAATGACTATGATAACTTTGTTACAAGATTAAGATCAAGAATTGTCTTATTACAATTGAACCATAATGACTATGATAACTTTGATCCTAGGGTGGCACTTGCACTAACCTCCTACTCAGTAAAACCTATATGGGCATAGTAACCCATCAATAATCTAGGGCCAATCCCAAGTTGACTTGAGAGTCAACACCAGCATGCCAAGTAGATCATCCCCGGAAGGTGGTGCCAAGGGTGGTGGTTGGAGTATGAAAGTTTTTGAAATGGGCTCCACCTTCTTGGTTTTTTAATATCTGTCTTCTGATGTTCTATGTATGCTTGGGCATCTACCTTCAATGCTAGCTTTATACTTGATTTATTCAAATCGGATAGTTTGATTCTTATGATGATTTGCTCTATAATGTATCATATCTATTCAGGAAAACATGGGCATCAATAAATAGTGTTAGAGTAGATTCATCTACATTATTCAAATACCTTGATGTGCTTGCATCTTACGATGCAACTTCTAGCCCTATCTATTCTTACAACTCTATGTTTTGTCCCTTCTTCTATTGATAATACAAGTCTAAAGTTTGTCTACTGGGGTACCATTTTGGCAAGGCCCTTTTCAAATATTTTGGTGCAATCCTTGTCTGAGTTCCTCAAGGGTTTTAACTACTTTTCTAGGTAGCCCTACTGTAGTTTAGTGTGTCAGAGTATGCTTTGACCAAGAGACATGTGCTTTTTGTCATCTAACAACATTTTCTGAAGAAATCAATAGTTATTTTGTGAGTGCTTTAGTCTCTTGAATCTGATGGGGGGTGGGATCCTATGCATTGAATTATTCTAGTACATTCCCCAATTGATAATATTCTTTGTTATTGCTATTCTCATGCTGGGCACCAAAAAATCCATAGGGCTATTGCTTGCTATCCATATACCAACGAGAAAGGGGTGTGCCTAGTTATGAACTTATTGGTAGTGTTGAATACAAATTTTAATCATAATCTATCCGATTTTCATTCATAATCTTTTGTAAATGCTACGATGATGAATTCATCATCCAAGATGATGTAGGTGCAGCTGTCTTGACACGTATACATCAACTCTTGTTGATACAGTTTTCCCACAATATCCTCACAAAGTGAAAGGACCAACTTGATGAGAAGACGAGCTACATGCTTGGCGAACTCTATCGAGAGTTCCCACAACCCAATAAAGATGGAGTTTAGTAGAAAGTGGATGCTCAAGAGGATGACAGCCACAATGGGCCATCGAAGGTTAGAGGTACAAGATGCAATTAAAGAGGACAAAAATAAGCCCTCGATGTAGATGATTATGGATGCTCAAGAGGATGATAGCCACAATGGGCCATCGAAGGTTAGAAGTACAAGATGCAATTAAAGAGGGCAAAAATAAGCCCTCGATGTAGATGATTAGAGGGCCAAGATTCTTGACACCCCCACAAGTATAAGTAACAATGAGAGTTAGCTAGAGCGTGTCTCAAAGGTTCGAGGGCTTCTTATCTTGGCAGTGGGCATAACGCTTCTGTGCATACTTCATAAGTGAATCCATCACATTTACTCCATGTGTTTATGCATAGCTTGTACCATATGAATTGTCTTTCATGAATGTGTGTGGAAGGAAGCAATTGGTCATGCCTATATGCAAGATGAGAACAACTATGTATGGAGGCACATAACATCTGCATTACTTGAGATGTGGGAGCAAGAAGGGCATCAAATTAATTGGGCCCATGCTGTTAACTATGTAAGTATAATGGTTTGCTAATAAAGTTTGCAAGCATATGACTTATGGTTTGGTAGCATGTAACTTATGGTTTGCATATATCTATGTAGGGAATTCCATAAGAGACTCGTAAAATGACAAGAAAGGGAAAGGAGGCGATGGTGGGAATGACAACGAGTAGATAGGCCATCGTATAATTTATCGACTATTTTTTTGCAAATGTTTTTTGTAAGAGCTTGGCTCTAATTATTCATAACATAGCAATATAAACAATGCTCTCTACAATATCAATATAATCATATTTGTGTGTAGAAGTGTGTCTTGCTTTCAAACACCTTTCCTTTATGGTACTAATGGTATAATGGGATAGGTTGGGGTTGGTAGAGTATAGACTGGGTGGGCAACTCTCAATCTATACCATTCTACCATATTTTAAAAAAATATGAGTCGATATAAGCATCGGTAACCAGAGTCGATAACAATGTTGATATATTTCAATGATCATGTACCAATGCTTGTATTGATAAAACGAGTGAGGAAAAATATATAAAAATTCTAAATCTAAGACATTAGTATGGGTGTCAGTATGGGGTCATTCCCTTGTACTAAATTGTTGATCGGTCAAGGTTTACTAGCTAAATCTTACATAAACTTTTTTAGAATTAAAAGTACAACAAATATAATAATTAATGTGAATTTTTGTAAAATTTATAAAAAGAATTTTTTTCTTATGTTCACCATTAGATAGTGTGCTATCAGGGTTACCCTCTTGCTTGAGATGATTTACAGTTAGTTGTAAATAAAAATTATAAACAAAAAATTATACTTATGTTCACCATTAGTGTGTTGCCAGGGTTACCCTCGTCCTTGATACGATTGATGTTAGTTGCGCATTCGATCATGACCTTGTTCTTCTTTTTTGTCATACAATCCATAGCAAAATGTCTATGTTTACGACACTTGTAACAGTGAATAACACATTGCTTGGATTCATTATTGTTAATCGGACTTTGCTTGTCGATTTACTTAACACTCTTATCCTTCTTTGATATATTTTTTCTTCCCCTATACAAACGTCGCAAGATTTTTTCCTCGAAATCCTATGAGATTCTCATTTTTATCTATGCAAATAGGATGGTAAATATAAAACACGCACATGTGCACGTGCACGCACGCACACACACATATCCTATAAATATAAAGATTGTATGTGGACCTAATTAAAAAAGGTCTCACGCACATATCATACTATTTTTTATACTGATCCCCCCCTTAGAGGAAGCTAATGATGTCGATCTCAATGATATAGAAGCAATGTGAGCTCTTCCTCTTCCTCTTCATTCTACATACATGCCAATAAGAGGAAGGTAAGTATAAAATAATAAAATAAAATTACATATAGATAAGAGAAGGGCTTAGCAACTACTTACCTCGTCTACTTGAGTTCCCAAAACAAACTCCTTTAAGCGTACACCTCGCGTACACATCCAAGCCCACAATTTGCAGACGGGGGGGCTCTATATCCATAATCATACTCCTCTTTTGTTGGGTCACACCCAACAACCTCCCTCTACAAAAAAGAATTAAAAAATATACAATTAGTTAAAGGAAACAATATATAGTACAAAACAAAATGAAAGAGAAGGAAAATAGTAAAATAGATACTGACGAAGCGAGCAATGAAGGACGATTTTCCTCCCGAGCCAAACTGTGAAGCCCCTCGCTTTTGTAGTCAGGAAGCACACGCCGCCACTTGTTGAAAAGCACGTGGATGCTTTCTCACAATGCTCCATGTGTGCCTCTACTCCTCCTGTAATCAAATGATTGGCTTTTCCAAATTGTTCTTCAGTGCTCTCTTGATGTTTACTCTTCTATTAGAGAGCAAAATCTTTATCCTCATCTTCATCCAGTCCTCCGAGAGAGAAGACAAGGCCCCCATGTGGAATAGAAAACTCATTCTTGAGCACATCAACAACATATTGCTTTGAGAGCTCATCCTAGGCTTTCCACTTCTTCAAGGAGTTTGTGAACTCTAGGTTAGCAAGTACATGCATGTGGTTGATGACTTGCTTCCCTTGTGTATCCACCACCACAAGGAAACCATTGGCATCCACATTATATGGTAGGGTTTGTGGATCAAATGATGGGATGGCTCTCCTTGGGGGTGGCTCAAAATGATCAGATGAAGAACCCCCCTCCCTCCCCCACGCAGTTGGGGAGATGCCTTGAGAGACCAAGTGCTGCTTTTTGCCAAAGCAAAGGCAGCCTGCTCTCCCCCGACTACTAGGTCTACTAGCCCCCCCTAGACTCCCTACTACGTCATCATGGTGAAGATTGATATGAGGGAGCAGAGGTAGGTCTAGTCAACGTTGGTGGTGTAGGCTTATCACATCCATAGCATGATGGGCCTGCACCACTCGAA
Organism: Cibotium barometz; assembly: GCF_041138505.1. Taxonomy (NCBI): domain Eukaryota; kingdom Viridiplantae; phylum Streptophyta; class Polypodiopsida; order Cyatheales; family Cibotiaceae; genus Cibotium; species Cibotium barometz. The sequence continues at coordinate 44,679,721 of NC_141075.1, forward strand.
CCTGTGCCTATTATCAAAGGAGTAGAGTGTCCCCACATGGAGTCGATTGGCTCGATGGTATGTTGGCCTACATATATTATTAAATGAATTGACTTACAAAATGCATAAAGGATAAACTCTATGTATGTAAAAAAGTTTTTTCAAACCATACCTGTGTTTGTGAGAACTGATTCCATGCTTGCTACCAATATCGTCAGTTGTGACATCTGGGTCTTATGATGGGCCGATTAACATTACCTATACATATAACCCAACCCAAATACATGCATAAAAGTCAATTGCTCAAAGTATAAAACATTCATAATAGCTATTCATAAAGGCTTTATGCATAAAGCTTATGCGCATAGAGCCTACATATAGACTCTACACATAGAGTCTTATACATAAAGCTCTATGCATCATAAAGCCCTATACATAAAGCTCTATGCATCATAAAGCCCTATGCATAAAGCATGGGCATAGAGTCTACACATAAAGACTTATGCATAAAGCTCTATGCATAGAGCCTACGCATAAAGCATGGGCATAGAGCCTATGCATAGAGTCTATGCATAAAGCATGGGCATAGAGCCTACACATAAAGCCTTATGCATAAAGCTCTATGCATAAAGCTTTATGCATAGAGTCTATGCATAAAGCATGGGCATAGAGCCTACACATAAAGCCTTATGCATAAAGCTCTATGCATAAAGCTTACGCATAGAGCCAACACATAGAGCCTTGTTCATAGAGAGCCTTGTGCATAGAGCCTACGCATAGATCCTATGCATAGAGCCTTATGCATAGACCCTACGCATAGAGCCTTTTATAAATATCTATGCATAGAGATAAACCTAAGCAAAACCTAAACCTGGCACCCAAGGGTGCAATAAAGGTAGAACTTGCATAAGCAATTAAAAGAAAAAGAGGGCTTACCTCTTTTTTGTGAAGCTAAAGGAGAGGATTAGTGCAAGAGCTACAAAAAAAAAAGATTAGACAAAGTAATGTAAGAAGCTTATGCATAAAGCCTATGCTGTATAGATCTTGCAAGAAGTCTATGCATAAAGCTTGCAAGCCTATACATAAAGCTCTATGCATAGAGCTTGCAAGCCTATGCAAGCTTCATACATAAGCTTGCAAGGAACCTATGCATAGAGCTTGTAAGAAGCCTATGCATAATCTTGCAAGAAGCTTATGCATAAAGCTCTAAGCCTATGTATAATCTTGCAAGCCTATGCAAGCTTTATGCATAATGCTTATGCCAGCCTATGCAAGAAGCCTATGCATAGAGTCTATGTGGGCTCTATGTGCATAGAGCTGCTCTAAGCCTATGCATAGAGCCTATGTGGGCTCTATGTGCATAGAGCTCTAAGCCCATGCATAGAAGCTTTATGCATAAGCTTTATGCCATCCTATGCAAGAATCTTGCAAGAATCCTATGCATAGAGCTTGCAAGCCTAAACTAAACCTAAACCTGATATCCAAGGGTGCAATAAACGTCTAGAGAAAAGCATAAACGATTAAAAGTAATTAGTAGATTAAACATTTATGCATGCTCTATGCATGCATTGAGAGCTCTATACATGCATTGAGAGCTCTATGCTAATCCTAGGGGCATAAAACCCTAAAAGTTTACAAAACCCTAAAAGCTCTATACATACATTGAGAGATCTATGCATGCATAGAGATCTCTATGCATGCATTGGGAGCTCTATGCATGCATCGAGAGCTATGCATACATAGAGAGCTCTCAACATGCATAGAGACCCAAAAATTTCACAAAACCCTAAAAGCATAAAATTCTAAAAAACCCTAAAAACATAAGAGAAAGGAGGGAGCTCTTATCTCAAGAAGCTAGAGTTGTGCGTTATTAACTTAAATAAGCCTACAAAATAGCAACAAAATAAAACAAAAAGTTAGAAAGTATATCGCATTTTAACATATGAGAAAGCATGAGAAGAAGTGAAAGAGGAGAAGGAGAAGAGGAGAAAAACAAGGTGGGTTTCTTTAACCTAACCCTAATGCATAAATGATTGAAAGCTTGTGGTTTATGTTACCCTAACCCTAGCTTCTGCATAAAAATCACATTAGAGAGATTTGATGGAGAGCTCTCCATCAAAGCTCTCTATTAGCAATTCTATGTAAAAGCTAGGGTTAGGGCAGCATATAGAGAAAGGAAAGAGAGGGGAAGGAAAAGAAAACCTCACATATAGAGAATGGTTGAAGATTTCCATAAAAGCTTCAAAAACAAGAACGGAATGAAGTTTCCATGAAAGCTTGAGAGAAAAAAAAAAAGAAAGGAATCAAGAATAGGAGAGGGAGAGAAGCACAAACCTCGGAGAGGGAGAGAGCTTTGATGGAGGGAAAGGTGGAAAGACTTGGGTGGGAGGAAGAGCTACCGCATCTGTCATCCTGAGCCATGCACGGGTGGGGCGATTTAAGCAGAAGTGACAACTGCTAAGTAGCAAAATTTCATTGTTGAGCAGCAATATTTTGCTGCTGGGCTACGTTATTTTGCTACTCATCAGCAACAAAATTTTGTTGTTGTAAACGTTGCGTTGGCAGCAAAACGTTAGGCAACTTTCCACCTGGCACTTCTGGATAGCTGGTGTCTTTTTATATTAACACATATTCACTTTTGGCCTAATTTCAAATTTCTGACAGTGATCAAGGGATGGATGTTGGTTCCAAAGCATGGTTGAGAGAAAAAATACATTGTATGTGTGATCGATGCAAGGGCCAATATATTTGACAACATCGTATAACAATTGAGCATGTCCGTACATATGGGCTTCATGAGGCATTGGACACGACCAAGTGCGGATGGACATGGAGGAGAACCATAGGAGAGCGCTACACAATATGTCACACCATTCAATGACATCGAGTAGATTTTAAAAGGTGCCAAGGCTTCATAGCGAAAGCATGGCTGAGAATCATCTTCCCTAACCAATGAATGAGGTACCTCCAACATTGCCACATGAGGAGGAAGAGGATCTCATCATGGAAGACATGGTGAACGACTTCTTTGAATGGGAGGTCATAGATGACAGAGAGCAAGCTCCAATGTCAAAAGAGGAGAAAACCTTGCATAGAGAGGAAAGCACCCCTTTGTATGAGGGATGTTTGTGCTCTACACTATGAGCAAACTTGGAGCTATTAAACTTGCAAAAAACTCATGGATGGAGTGATGCAAGTGTCACAAGTCTTCTTAGGTAAGACCCAATCAATATATTCTCTTAAATAGAAAATGTCTCTTGCTTTATATACTCTCCTTGTAGATATTTTGACATATGATTTCTTATGTTATGTTGTAGGCTTCTCAAGAAGATTCTTTCCCCTCAAAATCTATTACCAGACTCACAAGATGGGTCTCATAAATTTCTCTCTAGGTATGGGTTATACAAAAATACACGCATGTCCCAATGATTGCATGCTATTTAAAGGAGTTAATAAAGATACAACACAATGTCTACAATGTGGAGAGAGCTACTATAGAGATAATTTGCAAGGAGATAAAATTCCTTGAAAGGTGTTGAAACACTTTCCTATCATTCCTCGTGCATTCAACATATGTTTAAATGTAAGGGGATTGTAGAACTCATGATATGGCATGCAACTCATCGCTCAACCACCCGGGCATCATGAGGATCATAGTAGTTGATCCACGAGCATGGCAACATGTGGAGCATCAATGGCCAGAGTTTAAGGATGAGCCCCGTCACTTACGTCTTGGCTTGGGCATGGATGGTGTTAACCCATTTAGCTTCAAGTCCACATCATAGTCTACCTGGCCTATTGTATTGGTGAATTATAATGTCCCTCCATGGGTGGAAATCAAGAAAGGTCATATCATGCTTGCTCTCCTTGTACCAAGCAGGTATAAGGTGGCAAGCATGGATGTGTACCTCGAGACTTTGATTGAGGAGCTTGAGACACTATGGTAAGGTATCAAAGTGCATGATGTCTTAAGTCCAATAAATAGGCGTGATATAGAGATGAAAAGAGTTTTGCTTTGGATGCTGTATGATTATCTCGGGTTCTTGGAGTGCTCAGGTACACACTTAAACTTTATAACTCCTATCATGGAGAAGTGGATTGGGAGATACAAGGATGCAATCAATAGATGCAAGGATGACAGAAGAGCTTTTAGAATAGCAAATACACGCTTGCCATTCCAGCCCAAGTTAGAACCTCTACCAAATGTGATCAATATAGAATGGCTTCGTATGGCAATATCGATGGCATCAAAAAATAGAGAGATGATCACAAGAGAAGAGCATGAGTATGCACGAGGATGTGACCTTCAAGTAAATATATTCTTCATCTCTGTCTCGTGCTTTGATTGTTATATACCTTTCTTAATGCAATATACTAAATATCATGCTTTTGTTTAATGTTAGTACAAACTATATAATGCAATATGGTCAGAGGGAAGGTACTTTCACATAGAGCATGAGGATTCTAAAAAAGAAACACATTTGATTATGGTGTGATGACTTTTGAGCAAGAAAGTCGAGCTATTAGACATGATACCAATGTCATAGAGGACAATCTTGAGTATGGTGGAACTATTCAAGATATTCTTGAGGTTTTTCCAAACATACAGGACCAAAGGAAACAAATTCTTGCTTGGATACAAGCATGGCACCGTATCATCCCGAACCCAGCAATCGTGGCAAGTGTTCGATTTTTGAAATTGATGGTGGTCCTGATTGATCAACCCAAAGAGCCCTATGATGGCTATGAAGCTGAGCACCTGCAATTCGACATGAATCAAGGCCCGTCTAACCGGGGCATGATGTTGTATTATCATCATCTAAGTTGTCTTCTGGCTTAGATGCATGTCACGTTCGAAGACATGGTGGACATAGGGTTCAGCAGATGCACCCTCAGAAAGCTTCAATCACAAAGAAATTTCTACCGACATGAGTTCAGTGACCAAGTCTTTAGATCTCGGTAAACAGGTTCTGAAGACAGAACCTACATCAGGAAGGGGGGGATGTTAATCCCATTTTGGACTAACAAGTATGCTCCTCCAATCAAGAACATTAATAAGTGTCATGAAACAGCACTATAATGAAAGAACAAGAGTTGAGTGAAATTTATAGAGATGCTTTCATGAACACCTTCAGAGACAAAGCCACATCCATTAAGATGACTTCTTTCAATACTATTGAGGTAGTGTGTATAATCAAGGAAAACTTCATCTTGCCAATTTCATCTTGTGGTGCATTTGGTTGATGAAGTGGCACTTTATGGTGTTGTTCATGTTTGATGGTTGTTTTTTCTTGAAAGGTTCATGAAAGCCTTTAAGGACTTTGTGAGACAAAAAGCAAGGCCAGAAGCAAGCACGACAAAGGGATGGTTGATGCAAGAGTCTCTTGTGTATATCTCAAAACATCTTTCTTGCATAGATCCTTCCATGCTACCATTGTGGACCAATGAGGAGGTGACCGACTAATCACTAATGTGCCACAAGGAAAAGGAAGGCAATGAGGAGGTGACCGACTAATCACTAATGTGCCACAAGGAAAAGGAAGGCAATGAATACTAGATAAAGCATTACGCCAAAAGGTGAATACATTCTCATTCTAAATAGTCCCATCATGGAGAAGTGGATTGGGAGATACAAGGATGCAATCAATAGATGCAAGGATGACATAAGAGCTTTTAGAATAGCAAATAGACGCTTGACATTCCAGCCCAGATTAGAACCTCTACCAAATGTGATCAATATAGAATGGCTTCGTATGGCAATATCGATGGCATCAAAAAATAGAGAGATAATCACAAGAGAAGAGCATGAGTATGCATAATTAATAAGTGTCATGAAACGGCACTATAAAAGTTATACATTATGAAATATTGGCCACCCAAGGCCTAGTTAAGTAAGTTTTGGATGCCCAAGTGTGACTAAGGGCCAAATGTATATAAGGCATTTTCCCATAATGAAAAGACACAATCCCCCTTTGTGCCATTGAGAGCTCTTCTTTGTGTCTTGAGAGAGATTGAGAGAGAGCATTCTAGCATTTGTGCCTCTTTTATGCTTGTATGATTCATGCTTGTGTGGGAGAGTGAGAGAGAGTGATTGCCTTATGCGACAGCGTGAGCGACTCTATAGTGACAGCATAAAGGTGGAGCTTGGAGATTTGGAGCTTAACAAGTGAGCTTGGAGGCCTCAAGGGACTCAAGTTCGAAACATTGGTAAGTGCCCTATGATAATTGTGTTCTATTGCTCATCCTTTGGTGAATGCATTGAGCTTAACAAGTGAGCTTGGAGGCCTCAAGGGACTCAAGTTCGAAACATTGGTAAGTGCCCTATGATAATTGTGTTCTATTGCTCATCCTTTAGGTGAATGCATTGAGTTCCTTCTTGGAGGTGTGGTAGCCCATAACACTAATCTGGAGCGATTAGACGAATCTCTTGAGTTGTATACTGAGATGAAGTGCTTAGTGGTGGACCCTTTATGCCCAGTTCACCTTGTGTTAAATGGGGGTGATAAATTTATTCAAGTGAAGAGTGGTAGTTTCTTTTAATTGATATTGGGTATTGGCTTCCAAAGGTGAACTCAGCATAAAGCCTTGAACTTGTTGATTTGGTGTGGCCAAATTTCCAAGAGTGTTCAGTGTGTACTTGGGTAGATGTGGAAGTGTTTTCACACTATGCTCAGTCATAGGTGTAGCAAATAGCCAAGAGATGGATCCACAAAGTATTTGGGCAAGTTCTTGAAGGACTTTGCTATTTTTATTCACATTGAAATTGAGTATAATGCTACTATCACAGCCTAGCAAGACTTATATTTATATGTTGAACGGTAGAGCTCAGAGATTGACATAGCTCTTGATCCAAAGACATTGGCTTAACAAGGATTTGGTGCTCAAATGCCCTAACTTTGTGCTGTAGTGCCAAGGATTTAAGGTCAATTTAATGTGCATTTTTTACTAAGTGGCTCAAGCATCTTGTAAGAGATAGCTCCTTCAAATATTCCAACTCAGAAAGAGTATATCCATGAGTACAAAGTTAACCAAATCGAAGGAAGGATTTGGCATTTTAGATGGACAGAGTAAAGTGAACGTAGTTCAACTTTACCAAGCAAACATCACCCAAAAAAAAAAAGCCAGCTTGTACTAATTTGTGTTTTGGAAATATTTATAAAGTTTATACAAGGACCTAGTATTCCTTGCTTGTCATCTCATCGGTTATGGTTGGGTAGTATATTGCCACCTACAGGTAGGTAGTGCATAGCCACTATAATGAGGAGGCAACAAGGAAATGTTATATATATACTGACTTCATAGTACCACAAATTGGATGAGTGATGTTTATGTCATAGCAATCTTGAAGATTAAGAAGACAAAGCTTAAAAGGGTGGTTGAGGAAGGAGCGAAAAGAAGACCCCCAGGGATGGGAAGGTATGGAAGCAGAGGCCGCAAAAATTACTTAGGAAGAAGAAGCCAAGGACATGCCGGTGGTTCTACAACCTTCACATGTGCTACTATTGTCAACAGCCTGGGCACACCAAGGTGGAAGGTGCCATGAAGAAAAAACATGATGAAGAAAGACAGGTGGAATTAATGGAACTCAAAGAAAATCTCCCAAGTGCTAACTTAATATAGGTGACATATAGATGGAGGTTCAAGATATCTTGGCAGACACACAAGGGCAAAAGCAAATGAATCATGTGTAGTCACTCCACTAGATAATCAAGACTCACCTAAAGCCCACAAGAAGAAAATTGTGGACTGGGAACAACAGGAGAAGGTGAGGATCCAAACCACTAAGGAAATAGAAAGAAGGTAAGGTAAGCACAAGGAGGCTGGGTCATGCGAAGTCATCAATCACCCAAAAGCAGGTGAAAATCCGCACAAGATGCGTGCAGAGCACAACAATGGAATCTGTTCGGAAGAAAGTGATTTGTTGTTGTAAACCAATGTAGTATCAATGCTATTTGATGACAAGCTTTGCTGAGACAAGTGCTGGACTTATGTCCAAGATTCAAGGCTAAATCTTGATGGCATGCATTCAAGGCTAAATCTTGATGGCATGCATTGAAGGACTAAGCAAGGAACTGAAGCACGAAGAAGAAGAAGAAACCCCAAAATGCAGCAGAGTGCGAGCTGAAGAACTCCCAGCATCCAGAGATAATGAAGTGGCCAAAGTCACAATCCAACTGAACAACGTGCTCATCAATGATGCAGTACTGGATGGTGGATATGGAGTAAATGTCATTACTGAGGAAACTGCAATGGTATTGGGTATCAAATGGGAGCCCATTCCATTCAACATAAGAATGGTAGATAATAGAATGGTGGTTCCTAAAGGAATTATCAAGAACGTCCAAATGGAAATCAAACAAGTAGACTTCAAGGTTAACTTGGTGGTCATGACCATTGAAAATCACACCAGGTCTTACCAAGCGTTATTGGGAAGGCCCTAGTTAAGACATGGCAAAGTAAAGCAAGACTGGGGTAGAAACAGAATCTCTATCAGAAAAGGGAAGCGAAAAGTTCATATTGATCTTTTCAACATAAAGGGATCAATAACAACACATGCTCAAAGGCCAGTTCATGGTGGCGAAGACATTCAATATGTTAGAAGGCTTCGATGATGAAGAAGAAGAAGACAGAAAACTCCGCGAACATCCCGACCTGGTGCCCTTGTACATGTTACATGTGGATGAAGTGATGAGGCACTATGCGAAAGTGTGAGACCCCTCTGTCCCCTCCGTGCACCGAATTCCCCATTGCTAGCACAGCGGAAGTAGCTTTCTCTTGCGGGGGGCAGGATTTCCCACTCGGGGCCTCGCCCTCGAATGTCCGGACACGAGACTAATCTGGTGGTCATTCTGAAACCGAAATCGAAAAAATTTTCCTTGCCCGGAAAACGGGGATGATTCCACCTTTTTGATTTTCTTAACGAATTTTCTAACGGGGTCAAGAGACTAAACTATCCTTCACCTGATTAAACCAGATAGAAGGAAAACTATCACTGACTTAATTTGAAGAAATCAACGCTTTTTCCTAACCGAAATCAGGCACAGCCATTGATCTAATCATCTGAGGAAATCAACGCTTTTTTCCTAACTGGAACGGAATTCTGAATTTCATACTAGAATTCTTCGAATTCTGTAACCTTGATCCACAGATCAATTCGAAGGTCTCAAACTTAGTTTCAGATTTGGCGGGAGTTTTGAGTGTATTTTTCTAAAGTGGTCACATCTTCTTTCCTCGAAAAACTGACGAAAGAGTTTGGTCTTGGTCATAGTTTGATTCAAGGTTCAAGTCGAAATTATTTTCCCTGAACTAACTTTCTCGAAAAGGCTTGATAATTCAGTTACTATTTAACTGAATTTCTTTCTTTGAATATTCACTTAACTGATTTCTAAATTAGTTATATTCACTTACGAATTCCAATGAGGAATAAAATAATCATTTATCTGAATATTTCGATCTCGATAGATTTTTTGAATTTTCTTTTTACAATCCGTGTGAATATAAAACGATAGAAATTTCTCTCTTAGAGTATTTAATTATTCATTTATCAAATACTCATAGAATTCAAACATAGAAGTTAAGAGAATTCTAATTTTGATATAAAAATTCTTTATGCATCTATTTATGCATAAAAATCAACTTCAATGGGAATAACACTTTTATATAATAAAAAATCCTTTTATGCATCTGTTTATGCATAAAATCAATTTAATAGGAATAACACTTTGCATAAAAATCTATTTTTATAAGAATAACGCTTTTATAATAAAAAAATTCCTTTATGCATCTTTCTATGGATAAAAAATCTAATTTAATAAGAATAACACTTTGTAATAAAAAAATTTTCCTTTATGCATCTTTCTATGCATAGAAATCAATTTTAATAAGAACAACACTTTTGTAATAAAAAATTTTCTTTATGCATCTCTCTATGCATAGAAATCAATTTTTATAAGAATAACACTTTTGTAATAAAAAAATTCCTTTATGTATCTTTCTATGCATAAAAATCAAATTTTAATGAGAAGAACACTTTTATTATAAAAAAATTTCCATTATGCATCTTTCTATGCATAAAAATCAAATTTAATGAGAATAACACTTTTATAATAAAAAAATTTCCATTATGCATATTTCTATGCATAAAAATCAAATTTAATGAGAATAACACTTTTATAATTAAAAAATTCCATTATGCATCTTTCTATGCATAAAAATCAAATTTAATGAGAATAACACTTTTATAATTAAAAAAATTCCATTATGCATCTTTCTATGCATAAAAATCAAATTTAATAATTAATATCAGTGATATCCATGCATATTCATAAGTGAATATGTACATGGAGTAATTGGAATATTTCTTTTAGATGCAAAAAAGGTGGGAATTACTCTTTTGAAATAACATAAAAAACAAACTTTCTTTTCCACAAAATTCTCAAAAATTTTACCATAACCTCCTTTGTATGGCTGACCATTTCTCATTTTTATCATTCTATTTTTAACTTAAATTAACCCAAATTAGATTCATAGAACTCTAATCTACACAATTTTCTAAATTCAAGAGAGTAAAACAATAAGAAGAGTTTAATTAATCACTTAGTTAATCTTTCTAAGATTAAGAAAGGCTAGAATGTAAAGAAGAGAAGGGGGTGGCCTTTTCGTCAAAGGCATAGCATTTGAATTTAATTCAATCAGCTATAAAACATGAAAATCAAGAAAACCATAGATTTAAAATTAAACAAGTAAGAAAAATTAGCTTGCATGAAGCTTGTAAGCTCTCCTTTGGCTTGAGGGATTGAGGGTTCTACTCTTGTTTGAAGCAAGAGTGGCCACCAATTCACTTTGGAGAGGATTAGGCCAAAAACAATTGAATTATTAAGAAATTCAATGTAGATGGCTCAAGACAGGAGTAGAGTAACAGTGCATAAACACCATTAAGCTTTTACAAAGGGGGAGGCTTCTATTTATAAGAAAAAGTGAGCCTCTAACCAAGCAAACTGATTCTAGAATTTTCCAGATCAGTTTGGTCAATTTTTGACCATTTTTGGGTCAGTTCAGCTTACTTTTTGGATCTAGTTTTGAAATAGGAGAGAGGCGATATGAAATATCTCATTTTATTGATTAAAAATTGGAGGTAATGATGAGAGAAAGGTGCTTACTTCATGAGGGGAGATCCCCACTATGAGGTGTCAAAATTCAGTTTTTTAATCGTTTTCTTTGGTCCTTAGTCCACTCTTGATCTTATGTGAGCATTTACTTATTTTTGGGGGGTTTTTCTTTTATTCTTCAATTTATCTCTTCCCTACATTTGGATTAATCTTATTGGTCCATAAGAATCTTAATCCAAAATTTTCAAAAAATCTGGACCCTTAGGCTAAGGTCTTTTATAATTTATTTCTAATGCACCTTAGGAATTTCTTTTTAAACTTCTATTTCGGGAAAATTTATTTTAATAAGAAGAGATATTTTTTCATCCACAGATATCTAAAAATTGAATTATCTGTCTCTAGAACATTTTCTCTCTCTAGGCCAAAACAGGTAGAAACAAGATCTTTTATTATTTTGAAAAGGGGATTGACAGGGGAAGAAACTGGACATCTTGAGGGGCTAGGGAGGAATCTTACATTCTCTCCCACTTGAAAAATGTGAGATGTCCTCATCTCGCAAACTGGGGGTAATCCCGCATCAGTTCGACTTCTTTCTCCCAGGTGGCGTCTTCAAAAATATACCTAAGATTAGAGCAAGGGGTGCACCCTCTAGTGATAAGATAAGGGATGCAACGTTGCATAGATACATAACATTAGAGCAAGGGTGCACCCTTTTGAAAATATATGTATTTGGATTGTTGAAGTTATGTCTTTTGCTTTGAATTATTATAAACAATGACCAACAGAAGTACTACTCACTAACTCTATATTGTGCATTTGTAGGAGGCTAATGGTATGACAAAGAGAAGTACTACTCACTAACTCTATATTGTGCATTTGTAGGAGGGTAATGGTGATGCCATCAAAGGTCCATAGAATTCTATTAATAGTCAAGTGGAGGTTGAATGTCCATAGAATTCTATTACTAGTCAAGCATGGAGGTTGAATAACAAGATGATCATTGTGTTAATGATGATCACAATGCCGATCGTCATTTTGATGTTTGTCATGATGATGATGCCTAGGCTGGAGTGGTGAATAGTAATAACCACCAGGATTTGTACATATTTTAATTTGAATCTATGAATAACCACCAGGATTTGTACATATTTTAATTTGAATCTATGAATATTTGCATACTTTTTTAAATATGCATATGATATCATACATATAACTCTTTACCTTGTTTAGTAGGGGATCTACACAAATCCCATATCGCCTTTTTTTATTATATAAAATGTATCACATGCTACAAATATCATATACATACCTATACACACATATATTAATACATATACATGTATACACATATCTATAAATATTTCTCTCTTTCTCTTGTATACATGCATAGACACAAACATGATCTTTCTTTCTCTCGTTTATATGCATAGACACAAACATGATCTTTCTTTCTCTCATTTATATGCATAGACACAATGCATATGCCTTGTGGATTACAATGCATGTGCCTTACTTGTCTTTAGTGCTAGATCTTATGGTTTACTTGACTAGATTTGTGAGATAGTAACATATGAAATGAGTTAGACAACTCACCAATACCTAATCAACATGTCTTAAATTGGTATTATGGCTAAGTGATTGGCCTCAAATATCAACAAGAGATAAGGCCTCCTCGCATGACAAGTAAAATTAAAGTCCCTATACCATAATTCATGCATGTAAAAAACAACTTTATGACCCTATACCATAATTCATGCATGTAAAAAACAACTTTATGACCCTAATATGTTACAAAGACACTTCATTTGCAAGATGGGATATTTTAAATCTTGTTGGCATTGAGTTTGACATGATGATATGATTAGAAAATTAGTATTTTAATGATCATTATTTTCATGAGAAGACACTTTGGTTACAACAAGAAATATATGAGAGAAAGTTGTAGTGTGAGACGGACTTTCAGATTTCTGGAAGAGGCTTTGGGACAGTTTTTGGTCGAGGAAGATCACTCTCTTCCTCTGGTTGACCACACACACAAGTCTAGCAGTGCTGGCAATCGGAGGTCGGTCAACAGCTTGCCCGAGGTGCAGCCACCCCCAAGAGTCTTAGTGACATTGCCTTTGGGATTTCCTGAAGGCTCAGCACATTTGGTAGCGGATTCTCTGCATCTTTGCTATGGACAGGGCATCGACCTGGATTATCACTTAGGGTACTGTTACTTGGGCCACCAAGGCTAGAGTAGTCAGGACTTACGAGAGGAGGATGGGGAAGGCCATGCCCTTCAGGTCTCCCACCATTGTATTGCAATAGTACTAGTCATAGCCCCACCTACAGGTGTCTGGCGACTAGGCTCATGCCAGCGCTGGGAGATTTGCAATAGCATAGTAGCCTGGCACATCTGGCATGCTAGATGTAGCGAGACCATCGAGGGTACCCACACTCCGCCGGTTGAGACCATCAGGAGCATATGGCTCGACATCACTCACACCCTCCGCGGTCAGTGGGGGAAGCTATAGGGAGGTTCTGACTGCATGCAGAAGTGGCGGGAAGCTTCTTGAGACTTTGGAGGCTTGGCCCTTTCCACATAGATAGAGGCGGTGACCCCATTTGGCACTACAGACCACCTGTGTGGTTGTTTCCCTCCCCTCCCCCTGTATGAGATAGCCTTCTCCTCATAGAGCGCGGCCAGCTGGAGGAGAAGCATCTCTCCCCCTGTATGAGATAGCCTTCTCCTCATAGAGCGGCCAGCTAGAGGAGAAGCATCTCTCCCCCTTATGATCACTTGTTTCCCACCCTTATATGAGGCAAGTTTGTATTTATCCCTTCGTGGTTATACTTAGCCCTTTGTGGCTGTTTTCTCTTTAGCTAATTGAAGGATCTTTTTCCCAGGAAAAACAGAAAGCAAGGCTTCTCCAAGAGTAATATGCCCTAAACAATACTATGTTTAAGTCACAAAGTAAAGTAGAGAGTGGAACATATTACCATAAAGAGGAAGAGTAGATTTTTATATAATTAAGAATGAGGGCGAGAGGGGGAGAATAGAGAATATAGATCCAGAGGAATAGTAGAGAGTGAATAGAACATTGTCTCATGCTATGAAAAGAAAGTCGTTATTTGTGTCACTCAACAATGGTATTAATGTCAAGTGATGCATATAACTCTCATAACAAGCACATGACGATCCATAAGAATCCCAAATGGGTGAGCACGACTAAACATGTCAACATTTAGTCACCATTTAGTGATGCATATAACTCTCATAAAACAAGCCTAACTATCATTAAGAGTAAATGGGTGAACACGACAAAATGTGTAAGCGTTTAGTTGACATTTAGTGATGCATATAACTCTCATAACAAGCACACGACGATCCATAAGAGCCCAATAGAAGGCAAATGGGTGAACACACGACTAAATGCATCAACATGATCCATTCCATAAGAGAGGGTGATAAATGACATTAAGAATCATAATTTTGGATTTGCTGCTAATAATGAGTCTCGTTCAGCCTTGCAAACCTACTTCAAATGCTCTAGAATATGTTGCAGTAATTGATTGAGGCCCAATGGGACTAAAATAACAACTAGGGATCCTATTTTGATCATGTAAGCTTGACTCCACACATAATGAATACTACTTTCTAGTTCTCAACCCGCGCGTTGTTGCACTATGTAAAAGACATTAAAAAGCACGAAAGCCAGAATATAAAAGGTCAATGGAAGGGATTTTTTCCTCTTATTTTTTAGAAATCAAGGATTTATTTTTCTTTGTGCCTTGTAATAGAATAGATTACTCGCCTTTAAACCCGCTAACACGTCGATTTATATGCTTGTGGAAGTCCCACTGTAGCGTGTTTCTTTGACAGCATTCACAGGAACAAGGCCCGTCTGTCATCTTTCGCGCAGCAATGGAGAGACTGCAGCGCATCTTCTCAGGCGTTGGCGGGGCTGGAGGCGCCGGCGGTCCACACCCGGATTCCCCTCTGGTGGACTCCTCCGAGCAAGTCTACATCTCGTCGCTGGCGCTTCTCAAAATGCTCAAACATGGTAATCTCCTTTGTGTGTTTCTTGAATTTGGTTTTAGGGTTTTGAATTTCTTCCTAAATCTGCATCTATGAGGAAAACACGTATGCATACATATGTATATATGACATACATGTATTTGTGTGTTGAAATGCATGCATGTATGTATGTGTGTATGGATTGGTGGGTGGATTTGGATGGATGGAGGGACAAGGTCTTATTTACAGCTATCTTTGGTTGGTTAAAAAGATTGCGTTGCCTTTCTTCCCCGTCCTTGTGTCTGTTTCCTTACAGGCAGAGCGGGAGTTCCCATGGAGGTGATGGGGCTAATGCTTGGAGAGTTTATTGATGAATACACAGTAAGAGTTGTGGATGTTTTTGCCATGCCCCAGAGTGGGACAGGTGTCAGCGTGGAGGCTGTAGATGCTGTATTCCAGGCCAAAATGCTTGATATGCTGAAGCAGACTGGCAGGCATGTTCTTGGTTCTTAGTTGTGTGGCAAAATATTGCCAAAGTACATAAGCATAGGCAATAATGTTAGCCGGCAGCATGATTGCAAGCCACACATCATACGTTTAGGATTACATTCTGTGTCTGTTGCACAAAAAGTCACATGATGTGCTTTTGTCAATCTTGTAGACCGGAGATGGTTGTGGGTTGGTATCATTCACACCCTGGTTTTGGCTGTTGGCTTTCTGGAGTGGACATAAACACACAGCAGGTCAGTTTTTCGCTTATTGTGCAATTGCCAAGGTTGTTCATAATGCCCTTTCATTTTGTTAGGTTATTGTAAGTTATTTGTTGTCCTACTTGTCTTACAACTCTGTATACATGGTTAGCTCATGACCCTCCCTGTCACTGGTTTTGTACAAAAGGGAGAGCATGGACAAGGGGTTTTTCACCCTTGAGTGTCTGGTTAGTGTCCCTAGGGCACTCAAAGACTGCAAACTCATAAGCCTTGTTAAGCCGGGAAAAACCCGAAACTCCTTCAGGTGGATGCCTCTCAGTCAGCTAGAAAGGAAGGGTGACACTCCTGGCTAGGATTTATGAAATCTCAGAGTTTGGAACATACAAAATAAAGGGAAAAATACACATTTTGGGGGATGACCCGGGCAGAGGACCCTTATTGACTCAAACACACACAGCTAAAACATAAAAATGTGGAAGTTGCAGGGACTTCCTATGCATGATGTTAGCCGGTGTAGATCCTCTTCTGGCAGTGACGCCAAGCAGTGGACGCTTGGCTCATCATTTTAGGCCTGAGGGCCAGCGCAGAGCACCCTAGGGACTCTCAATGTGTCGGTGGAGGCTTGAATTGAGTGCCAATGCCTCAATTTCTCAGAAAGCCCAAATGTGAGAGTATGGAGGTACCCTTAATTAGCCAATTTTGGCTTCAATTTTGAAAACCCCCAAGTTACGTATTTGTAGGGTCCTTAATTAGGGGTTAATGGTACAAATTTTCAAAAATCCCCCAATTTCTGCTCTGTAGAGTCGACTGAACTGCGCGGAAGTGGTAGCTCCACCGGTGGAGGCAGGTGCAGATGAGTGCTGCAACGGTGGACGTGGCGGATCTGGGTGGAGATGCAAAATCGAAAAATTGCCTTAGCCGATCTCTAATTGGATCCCTCGCAAGCTATTTTGTGTTGGCACCGAGTTTGAGTAGCCGGCGGAAGAGGTGGTGAAGATGTTGGTGTATCTCCTTTGTCTAGCCTACCGAACCCATGCCAAGCTTAGGTTAAGTAAGCTTAGCAAGCCTAGGTCTTAGGCGAGGGTGCAGCTACAGCAGGCTATGGTGGCTGAGCTCCGTCAATGCCGCGTCGATGGAAAGTATTGGCTTAGGACAACCTGAAGGACTCCATCTCGAGAGGGACGGATTCTCAGCTGTCGGGGGTGCAAGGAGCGATCCACCAGCTCCCAACATGTCAGCTGGGCTAGTGTGCAGCGAGCGGTGACCAGTGCACAGAGGTTAGCAACTAGGGCTGCATGTAGAAGGACCAGGGCTACACATAGAAGTGAGCTCACGAACAGGGTTGCCTGTAGACTGTAGAAAGATGAAGATGCAGAATGTCTTGGGCTCTTGCTTTGATACCAATGTTGGATCAAGAGCTATGGCGGGGGTGTGCCCAAGAGAGCCATGGCTAGAGAGAGAATTGGTAGCTTGGGCACAAAGTACATTGCTTGATTGATTAATTTGTGAGTACGTTAGTGTCCCTTTTATGGGCTGAAAGTATGTCTTCTTTGACCTTATTAAATGAGGTGTGACATCACTGCTTACCTCAAGGGAAGATTCCTAGGCTAAGAGATTGTTCCCACACTTAACTCCGATTTCCCAACAATGGTTAGGTCACCTCTCCACAATGATGTGATGGAGTTCCTTTTGCATTTGGGTCACACCACCTTCGCTCCAAAGGGGGCTTTGTTGGGTATTTCGAAGCTCGTATGTGTGTCCATCTTCTGTATGTATGCATGTTTGTGTGTGAACTGCCCCCAAAGCTATGTTTATGTCCACCCTATGTGTGTGTGCAGTGTGACCTTGTTCATATGTATGTGTGTGAACACCTGCCTAGGTGTGAACCATGGTCACCACGAAACGTTTCATTGCTGAAATGTGAAACGATCTATTTTGGAATGAAACGTTTCAATTGTGGATTGGTGCACAATGAATCGGTAGATCGAAACAATCATATGCATAAAAATTGAGAAGATATTGCCATAATGTCACCATTGAAGAAAGGAGGATGGTTAAAACATAAAAAAGAGAAGAGAACAAAAGAGACAAACAGAAAAGAAGGGAAGTGAAAGACTTAAAAATATATAGAGAGAGGTTAAAGCATAGAAAAATCACAATTTTTTGTTCCGCATGAAACGAAATGGTTTCAATGATGCGCATGAAACGTTTCAACGCCGAAACGCGAAACGAGTTTCATGGTGACCATGGTGTGAACACACCCTTATATCTGGATAAGATAAGTGTGTGCCATGTGGCATTAGTTTATTGTTGCATGTGATTTATGTGAGTCAAAAGATAAGGTTCGCAACCTATAGAAGCATCTCTCTCTCCCTCTACGGTTCGCTTTCTTCTCTCTCCACCATGGAGTTCCATCCACCATAGATTGGGTGCTGCATACCCTAACCCTAGCAGGCCCATTATCAACAAATTGTTATCAATGCTTTTTGTTTCTGTTTGTGCAAATTCTGTCAGTCGTTAGCTGCATGGTGCTACTCTTTGTTAACCGCCTATGGCTGTCAAAGCCACACCACTTCATGTGTTCCTTGGTCCTGAAACTTCGTGAGGAATTGTTTTCTCTTCGGCCAGAGTCATGCTTGAAGCGATGCAACTGGAACCATAACTTCAGCTTTGTCGACTATGTCTGGTTCCTGTTCATCTTGGACAACGGAGAGAGGAGGTCCTATATAAGGCTTCTACTAATTGACATGGAACACATCATGCATGGTCCAATCGGGAGGTAGCTTTAGCTTTGTAGAAACCTCATTGATCTTCTTTAGAATGGGAAAAGGTCTGAAGCTTCGAAACGATAACTTTGGGCATCACTTGCCCACACGTTTCAACCTTTGCTTCATGATTTGTAGATATACCCGATCTTTTTTTGAGAAGATCACATCCCTTTTGTCCTTGTTGGCATGTCAAGTATAGGTCTCCTACGCATTAGCCAACCTACAGATATACCCAATCTCCTTTTGAGAAGATCACATCCCTTTTGTCCTTGTTGGCCTGTCAAGTATAGGCCTCCTGTGCTTTAGCCAACCTGTCCTTCATAGACTCCAAAATCTCATGATAAGACTCCGTCAATTTGTTAGCTTCAGGCACTCAGGACGACGTCCTGGTCAAAAAAGATTGGAATGGTCTTTGAAATGTTGCCTCATGTGGAGTCTTGCCAATAGTTGAAGAAAACGAGTCATTCAAAGCAGCTTGAACTAAAGGCAAAATTATTTTCACTTACCTTGCTTATCGTGGATATAACACTTGAGCATGTCGAACGCCTATTGATTGTAAATCTCAGTCTCGTTGTCGGTCTGTGGTGGGGAAAATGCACTAGAGAAATTTAACTTAGTTCCAAAGTTGTCAAATAATGTCCTCCAGAAATGACTGGTAAACTTTGCATCACGATCTAACACAATGGTCCTATGTATGCCACCTATGGTGTACTAATGCCCGATGAACAATCTAGCAACATCCTAACATTAGCCCTGCAAAGGAATAAGCATAACAAACTTGCTAAAATGATTAGCAATTGTTACACTGCGAAACACCTTAGGGCCATTCAGCCTCTCTAATATGTAGTCAATTTGAGGCATTGGGAACTTGCTTTTGATAGTTAGCTTGTTGAGAGCACAATAGTCTATGCAAAGTCGGGAGGATCTATCCTTCTTTTTTACAAAAGGCATCAGGGCTGTGAAAGGAGATTGCAACAACTCGTGGAGTTGACGGTTCAACAGCCTTGCTAAGGCGATATGGAGACTTGCTGGACGGTTTGGAACCTTGGAGGAGCTCAATTTTGTGGTCCTCCGGTCTAGATTGGGGAAGCTTAGGGGGGAGGTTGTCCCGAAGAAAGATCTTTTGGAACCGGTCATGTAGGGCCTTGTACATCTCAAAAGCACACTAGTAATCGTCTCGGTGGTCTAAACATAGATCGCTGCACATTGTGGACAACGCTTAAGCCTTTGATCTTTAAGCCTTATTATTAAGGCTTATCAAGGTCATCATTGCCGGCCTTACTTTTGCGCAACCTGCCAGTTCACCGCCAGCTTTGCCTGGCACCGTTGCCTGGGGAGTTCACTGCAACTCTACCCTCTTTGCTCATTCCGGTGGTATCCCAGCACTTGCAGCCGCCTTCGAATAGCATTGCCACCCTGTAGCGTAGCAGAGTAGATAATTTTGGGGATTTTCACATGTGGTAAAACCTTTTAATTAAAGATGAGCATTTTTCATAATCTAGGGCTTTTGCTGAATTCAGTAAAAATCAGCAAAATTGAAGGGCTTGCATTCAAGAAAAATTTGGGGGTATTCAATTTTAAAGAAAACTTCATAAAACTGAAGCTTGCAATAGCGGGGAAATTTAGGGCTTTTGTAAAAATCAGCCTTGTGCATCGACATTGAAGCCCTTGCAACAACATAAATTTGGGGATTTTTTCCAAATCAGCCAAAACTGGGAAAATCAAATCTACATTGAGCACATTTTCCTCGACATTTAACTTCCCGTGTGTGTGTGTCATGGGTCTCTGCTCGTGATGTCCCCCAAAACAAGATGTAATAATCTCTATGTGTGTTTTTCTGTTAATGTTATAAACGGCTTCGTGTTTCCGTTATCCTAGTTAGGAGCCAGGGGTGACTAAGTGCTGATCTCACTGTGTTGGTCCTACCTTGCATGGGTAGTGAGTGCAGATGGTGAGTCTAACTCTGAGACAGGGTGGATGGGGTAGGTGGTAGCATCTTCTGTGTGTTGGGATCTCACTACCTTCGCTCTGAAGGGGGATTTGTTGGGATAATGATTTCCTGCTCTTGTTTGGCCTTGAGCTTGTCCACACCCAGACATACTTAAAAGACCTCGACTTCCCAGAGTCAACATGGCCAATGACAGCAATACCAATTTGAGTTTTCTCCTTACCCATAGCGGCAGCGTGCAGAAGACGGAAATGCTCTGAAGCCGAAGAGTTCCAACGAGTTGGGATCGTGGCTGGGCAACCATAAAATCTTGCACATACTCTGTGCCCTTGATGATTAACTTAACACAATGGTCAACCAGCTTCAAACTTGATGCTCGTTGTCATGCCTGTGCTAAATCCCTGCACTTGCATATCCACCGAGGTCAACGGGAAACGAGCTCGCTGAGGGGCTTGTTTTGTGACCATGTCCTCCGTACTACCGCTGTCAAACAAGACGATGACTCTTTGGCCACCTATGTAGCCAAACATCTTGAGCAACTCATTTCGCTCATACTCCTGGTCATGGTTGCCCTTCTGCTTATCTTCGAGCTCCCAGCTCCTGACAACAGCGCCAACCGTAGCACATTAGTTGCCTTAAAAGCTTAGCTTACGCTAAGCTAAGCAAAGCTTGCTTAAGCAAGCTTTTGGTTGCGCATAGCAATCCGGCTGAGCACACATACAACCTATAGTAATTACTAAAACAAGAAACTTATTAACTTATGATTCAAATTAGAAAACACTAGTCCATAAAAAACAGGAGAGAAAAAAGGTGCCCAATTGTATTGTAGTACCTAGAGCCCCTGTGCACTAGCGAGCTTCCTCCCTCTCTTGCGTGCCCTGTTGAGAGCAACCCTGGCTCTTTAAAGTGATTGCTGAAGTTCGCAGGAATGATAAAGGAGAGAGAGAGAGAGAGAGAGAGAGAGAGAGAGAGAGAGAGAGATAGCACACCGCACTCCCGATTGGGTCCCCCCTCTCAAGGGCCCCCACCTGTTGCCAGGTGTATTTGCTTATGTATTGCAAGATGTAAATGAATTACAAGATTGACTTCCTGGCTGTCCACCTACCAGTGAGCACAGACACCTCGGGGACTGTTTTGCACTGGATGGAACCTCTGTTTTGGGGCTGATTCAGGCCACCTTTAGGGCTGCATTTCCTCTCTGTATGTACCCTGTTACTGCAGCTCTTTTGGCTGGCCTGTATGCTGCATTTTCTGGCTGCTGTAGCCTGCCTATGTCGTGTGTTTTTTGCTCCAGAGATGGCCTTCTATGCTCTCCTTCAGATGAAGTTGATCTCTATGCTCCCCTTATGCAAGCTATTCAAGGATCTGCACAATTTGGCCACCCAACTGGTCCACTCTTGCTTTCTCATTACCCTCTAGGTTGTCACTAGTGTAACTTGGTTGAACACAATGCTAATCAATACACTTAAATACACTAAGATTTGATGGACACTGTCACCAATTGGCTGACCATTTGGTCCATCTCCAGTTTTTGTGTCTCGTTCACTTGAGGCCAGGCTGGTGTCTCATGTGAAGAGGCCAGTATTTTGCTGACATGGACGGGAGCCAGACTGGTGCCACCCGTGTATGACCTGGACTGTGTTCGACCCATGGGATTGTCACGCCATGGAAGAGCCAGTATTCGTGCCGTGTCTTGCCTATGGGATTGTCACTCCATAGGGAGGCTCGTGCCTGGAACTGTGTCTTACTTATGGGACTGTCACTCCATAGGAAGACCAGGTTTTTATGTTTTACGTCGTGCCATTTTTGTGCCGACAGATATTTTGTACTTGTTCCATGAACGGGAGATATGTCCATGATACTATTTGCACATGCACTCATGTTTTGCATGTTTGAAACTGTTTTGGCATGATTTGTATTTTTGTGTTTGCCTGCTTGACGTGTCACTTACTGAGCAGGGACGCCTGCCAGTGAGTCGTGAAGTCTGCTCTGTCTTCTGACGAGTTTTGGTGCATGTGAACAGGTAGTAAGTATATTGCACATGTTGTTTTAATATTTCATATTTTAACCCTTTGTTTTATAAGGTCATTTGTTCACACTCACTTAAAAGTGGGCACCCCCTTTGGGCACCCACTTAGGGCCAAGGTGGGGAGCCCCACTTAAGTGTGTGTGTGGGGGTGGGTGCATGGTCACCTACCCACACCCCCAAAGAACTGGCCGCCCACATGCAAGCGTGGGGAGCCAGCCCAATCAATTTGTTAAACTCCACTTTAATTTTTATAAAAAAAAGCCTTCACCTCCAGCGTAGACCACCCCCAGCGATTCACTTCCACCATCTTACGTATGAGAAAAACAGCCGGCGACTCTCTTCGGTGCATGCTCTCAAGCAACGCCATCTCCATCATCTCTGCAGGCGGCACAGGCTGCAGCCAAGCGCCTCCCCATCATCAGAGGCGGTTGTTTTTCCTACCCACTACAGGCGGCTGTTATCCCTTCAGCAGGCGGCTGCATACTCCACAAGCTGCGCCTGTCTTTCTCAGGAGGGCTGCCCACTATCTACAGGCGGCTGCTCATTCAACCAGTCGGTTCCTCCACGCTGCAGCCAGGCATCTCCTCCCTTGCAAGCGGGTGCTCCTCCTCTCATAGCAAGCGGCTGTGGCCTTTGTATGGGGCTGTGTTCTGCATACTGACGCTTCATCCACTTCAGTACGGCTGCTCCTCTTCCTCTCTTCAGCCTGCGCTTCTATACCTCTGCAGGCGGTTGTACTGGTCTTGGCGGCTGCGCTAAGTTCTCTTACAAGGCGGCTGTGCCATCTCAACAAGGTGGCTGCTTCTTCTGTCCAGCAGGCTTCAGCAAGGTGTTACCTCTCCTGAGGCGGCCGCTCCATTTCCTTCTTTGTAAGAGGTTGCACTTCTTTTCCATTGGCGGCTACAAGAGGACTTTACCCCTCCTAGGTGGCAACACCTTCTACACAGACACATCCGGGTATTGGTCTTCCATCTGCCATCTCAAGTAAGTGAATTTCAGATTTTAGTAAAGCACTTTGTGATAAATCTGATAAGGGACTCTCTCCACGGCAACACCCGTTCGGTGCCGGGTAGTCCAAGCTATTGGAGAACCACGGTCCAAAGGTGCTGAGATCGGGAGAGCCAGGCATTAGTACGAGAGCGCCTGTTTGTGCGTGGTCTTGGAACACCAGTGAGGCGCTCTCCGCGGAGTCCAGTGAAAGCACAGGACCGTAGAGACTGGACCACGCTAGTGGTCGTTCTGCTTTGAATATCTACTTCGAGCCTATTTGTTTGGTACTGTATTCATTTTGTACATGGACATCATCTAGTTCTTGGAACCCATGGAGCATTGTATTTGTTAAATACTCCCAATAAATATATCATATATTGAGGGGGGGTTGGCCCGTTCTGGCCCCAGTGCTGGTGTCCATTTATCTCATTTCATTTCATTTCAATTTCAAGTTGTAATTAAGTTGTCCATTTCAAATTGTGGTATTAAGTCGTGCTATTATGCGTGTGGGTGTCCAACGGAGTCTTTCCCACTTGACGGGATCGGTTTCATTGGTATCAGAGCATGGTTGTTTCCCTCTTCGTAGTGGGGAAACGAACCTGTGTACTGGACACCCCGCTTTTTGCACACTTAAACACAATGGACAGCCAAGGCAACCCTTTGGAAGTGCCTAATTCGAGGGGTCCATCTAGTGCCTCTTGTGGTTCTGATGCTCTGCGAGGAAGGCACAAGCCCCTTGAAAGGGTTAATGATAGTGAATCAAAGGGACAACTGTCTCCAGGAAAGACAGTTATGCTTGAACAAGAGCCTGATGCAATGAGGGCTGAAATGGAACATATGAGAAAACTTTTGCAGGCACAAGAGCAAGAGTTAAAATTTCTGCATGAAGATCCCCATGTACAAAGTGCTATTGAAGCTAGGAAGGCTGATGCAATGGTAGATGTAACTTTTGAGTCTATGGCACGGGAAGTGGGCAAGAAACCAAGGGAGTTGGCACTTGCCTACCTCCTTCGCAAAGGTGACATCAAAGAGGGGGACGACGGAGAGCTGAAATTTAGAAATCCACCTCGCTTGAAGCATGGAGATCCCGCATCTCAAAGGCTGAAGTCTTTTATGCAAAAGGAAGAGGTGACAATCACCTCTCGACATGCATCTTCTCCACAAGGCACAAAGCCTGACAGGTACATGTATGCTAGTGCTCATGGAGGGCATGAAAGTCACATGCATCTGAGTTTCAAGTTCGTGGAGCACATGCCACCGTGCCTCATGGAACTTCTATGACGGCCCATGGAATCCATGCAGATAGGGCTGCCCCGTTGGATAAGGGGAAAAGAAAAAGAGAAGACCATGAGCCTCATGCCAGAAAGCTCAAGGAATTTAAAGCAGGTGACAAATCTGTCAAGTTTGATGTTTTTCATGGAGAGCATGATGCTTCTAAAGTGTTAGCATTTGTGGCACAGTTTGACATTGCTTTTAGCGATGAGGACTTCACAGAAAAGTCAAAAGTACGCCATGCTAGCATGTTTTTAAAAGGGACCGCTGCTCATTGGTGGATCACTGAAAAGATCACCAAGGATCCCATTTGCACCTCGAAGGAATTTAAGGATAGATTCTATGCTCAGTTTTTACCACCAAATGCGGAGCAAACTCTCACTTAAAAGTGGGACAGGCTGGAGCAAAGAGATAATGAAAGCGTGCAACAGTATGTTAACAAGTTCTGAAAAGTGTTGCTGGAAGTAACTCCCTTTATGCAAATCACTGAGGATGAAAGAAAGAGGAAGTTTCGCTCTGGACTGCAACCAGCATATCGTTCGGGCATTGAATTGCACCTGAAACATACTTTGCAACAGCTCACAGCTTTTGCTCTTGCTACGGAGCAATTGGTGCTCAAGATTAAACAGGATCAAGGAGGTTCAAAGGGGAAAGACAAGGCTGTCCCAAATCTGCAAAAGGGTGGACAGCCACCTAAAAAGAACTTCCAAGAGACCTACAAGGGTGGTAAAGCTGAAAATACTACATCTAAAGATTAGGGCCCAAGGAAGAACAAATTCGACTTAACCCCGGAGCAAAGAGAGTAATATGCCAAGGATGAAAAATGTTTTTCTTGTGGTAGCAAAGAGCACATGTTTAGACAGTGCCCTGACCGCAAACCAAAGCACGAGGACAAGCAGACCAAGGCTAATGTTCATGCAGTTCCTGATGTGCAAGGAAATACAAGTCATGATGCAAAAGAGCGAATGGTATGCAAGGCTTGGGGGCAAATCAAGGATCAGCCCGCCTTATTCATGTTTGATGACTGTGCAACTGATAACTTCATCTCTATGCAAACGGCAACTGCATTGGGTATTGAGGTTGAGAACATGGGACCTCAGATTGAAGCCGAAGTTGCATTTATTGGTAAAGAGGTGCAGGTTACCCCTTTGATAGGGAAGTTGCGCATCCATATCCAGGGCTACCTTGATAATGAACATTTCCTAGTTGCTCCACTAAATGGATGTGATGTATTGTTGGGCAAGCTGTGGCACCATAGGCTTGAGCCCCGCAAAGACTACAAGTCCAATATGATTTCTTTTATGCATAAAGGCCACATGGATTTTATTGATGCTGGCAAAGAAGGGGATTCCATCCCACTTGTATCACACATCCAAATCAATAAAGCAATGAAAAAGAGTCTTTCTGCGTACTTGGTTTTTGTTTGTGATAGCCTTGTGCCAAATCATCAAAATGTGGATGCTATGTCTAATGATAGGCTGAATTTTCTTCATGCACTCAACGACTGTTTTGTTGATTCATTGCCAGGTGAATTACCTCCCCAACGGCCCGAAGATCATCGTATAGATCTTGTGCTAGGTAGTTCTCCACCTAACAAACCTGCATACCGAGTGAGTGCTGCACAACAAGAAGAGATCATGAAGCAGGTAAATGAGCTTTTAGATAAAGGTTTGGTTCAGCCCAGTTCCTCACCTTATTGCTCCCCTGTGCTTCTTGTTCAAAAGAAGGACGGATCATTCCGTATGTGTGTGGACTATAGAGCTTTAAACAAGCTTACCATCAAGAATAGATTCCCAATTCAGCGAATTGATGATATTTTGGATAAGCTTGATGGCTCAGCTTGTTTTAGCAAACTTGATTTGAAGAGTGGTTATCACTAGATACGAGTGGTGCCACAAGATGTCCATAAAACTGCATTCAGGACAACCTTTGGATTATATGAATTTTTGGTAATGCCTTTTGGTCTCACCAATGCTCCTGCTACATTTAATCGTATGATGGATAGGATATTCCGACCCCATCGCAAATTCACAGGAGTATTCTTTGATGATATCTTGGTTTTCTCCAAGAATGAGCAGGAACATAGAACTCATTTGGTCACAGTGTTTGAAGAGTTGCGGAAGCATAAACTTTTCATTAATGCCAAGAAAAGTGAGTTTTTCCTTTCAGAGATTCATTATTTGGGACACATTGTATCCAAGGATGGAGTTACAATGGATCCTGCGAGACCCATTCGGAATTGGTCCGAATTGCAAAACGTACATCAAGTACGTAGTTTTCTGGGATTATGTTCGTATTACAGGCGTTTCATAAGGCATTTTGCTATGATAGCCACTCCTTTACATGATCTCACAAAGAAGAAAATCACTTTCAAATGGACTTCAAAAGAACAGGATGCTTTCTTGCAGCTCAAGCATGCTATCATATGGATATCTATGAGAAAGAGCTCTTGGCTGTAATTCACGCCCTAAAGATATGGAAACATTATCTTCTTGGGGCTGAATTTGTAGTCAAGACAGATCATCAAAGCTTGAGATACTTTCTATCTCAGACAAAGCTTTCAGAGAAGCAGATGAGAATGGCAAACTTTCTTTCCATGTTTCATTGTCAGATTGTGCATACTCCAGGAAAGAAAAATGTAGTGGCCGATGCACTAGTCATTCACATGCCTCTTATGTTATCAACGAGGGTTATCTTATGAAGGATAATTGCCTATGTGTGGTGAAGGATTTGCGTCCAAAGGTTATGGAGGAATGTCACACTCCACCTTATGCTGGTCATAGAGGTATCATGCCTACTACACGCATGATTCAGAGATCTTTCTTTTGGCCGAGCATGCGTAAAGACATTGAGGCTTATGTGCGTGCATGTATTACTTGCCAAAAGGTGAAATTTGACAGGCAAAAACCTCCAGGTTTGCTTCAGCCATTGCCTATTCCCTCGCAACCTTGGGAAAGTATTACTATGGATTTTATTATGGATTTGCCTAGATCCCAGCATGGGAATGATGCTATTTGGACCATTGTGGACAGGTTTAGCAAGCAAGCTCATTTCTTGTCCGTTAAGAAAACCATTAAAACTGATCATATGGTAAAGCTTTTTCTTGCTAATATTTTTCAGCATCATGGTGTGCCTAAATCCATTGTTGGGGATAGAGATCCCAGGACTACAAGCCTCTTTTGGAGGGCTTTACTTGATAATATGGGTACTAAGCTTGAGTTTTCATCAGCTTATCATCCCCAAACGGATGGCCAAAGTGAAGCTGCAAATTCAGCCGTGTTGGATTTGTTGAAATGTTATGTGGCAGATCAAAAGACTGCATGGGAGAAGTATCTTCCACTTGTTGAGTTTGCCTACAACAATACGATCCATGCTTCCACGGGAAAGGCTCCGTTTGAGATTATCAATGCAGAGTGGTATTGCCACCCATCCTTCGTACAAAGGATGAGATTTTTGCTGATGAATATGTTCATGACTTGGATGTATCCTTTGGTCAGGTGCGGACAGCCATTGCCAGATCACAAGATAAGCATAAAATGGCTGCTGACAAGTATAGAAGGGACATGGAAGTCAAAGAAGGTGATTGGGTTTTGCTGAAATTTGAGAAAGCTAGGCTTCGGAAGAGGCCAGGACGAGAAGGATCATATCCTAAGCTTTCTCCTCGCTATTATGGACCCTTTAAGGTGATTCAAAAGATCAATGAAGTGTCATACAGGCTTGCTTTGCCTAGTCACTGGAAGATTCACAATGCTTTTCATGTGAGTCTATTTCGGAAATATGTGGGGCCAGATCCTGATGAGCCTGTCACACAGAAGATTGATGAGCTTGAGGAGAGCCTCCAGCTAGAACAAATTGTTTTTCACAAGGAGAGAAAGCTACCTGTCGCTTTCCAGGAGATACCTTGTGAAGTGTAAGAATTATTTGCCTATTGATGCCAAGTGGGTAAATGAGGACTATTTTGTTGACTACCCACAGTTCTTGCAGGCATATCTTGAGGCTTTTCAGTTGAGGACAACTCTTTAGAAGCCCGGGGGGATGTCATTGGCCGACCATTTGGTCCATCTCCAGTTTTTGTGTCTCGTTCACTTGAGGCCAGGCCGGTGTCTCATGTGAAGAGGCCAGTATTTTGCTGACATGGACGGGAGCCAGACTAGTGCCACCCGTGTGTTAGCAGGATGGTATCGTATGGACGGGAGCCAGACTGGTGCCACCCGTGTATGACCTGGACTGTGTTCGACCCATGGGATTGTCACGCCATGGAAGAGCCAGTATTCGTGCCGTGTCTTGCCTATGGGATTGTCACTCGATAGGGAGGCTCGTGCCTGGAACTGTCTTACCTATGGGACTCACTCCATAGGAAGACCAGGTTTTTATGTTTTATGTCGTGCCATTTTTGTGCCGACAGATATTTTGTGTTTGTTCCATGAACGGGAGATATGTCCATGATACTATTTGCACATGCACTCATGTTTTGCATGTTTGAAACTGTTTTGGCATGATTTGTATTTTTGTGTTTGCCTGCTTGACGTGTCATTGACTGAGCGGGGACGCCTGCCAGTGAGTCGTGAAGTCTGCTCTGTCTTCTGACGAGTTTTGGTGCATGTGAACAGGTGGTAAGTATATTGCACATGTTGTTTTAATATTTCATATTTTAACCCTTTGTTTTATAAGGTCATTTGTTCACACTCACTTAAAAGTGGGCACCCCCTTTGGGCTCCCACTTAGGGGCCAAGGTGGGGAGCCCCACTTAAGTGCGTGTGTGGGGGTGGGTGCATGGTCACCTACCCACACCCCCAAAGAACTGGCCGCCCACATGCAAGCGTGGGGAGCCAGCCCAATCAATTTGTTAAACTCCACTTTAATTTTTATAAAAAAAAGCCTTCACCTCCAGCGTAGACCACCCCCGGCGATTCGCTTCCACCATCTTATGTATGAGAAAAACAGCCGGTGACTTTCTTCGGTGCATGCTCTCAAGCAACGCCATCTCTGTCATCTCTGCAGGCGGCACAGGCTGTAGCCAAGCGCCTCCCCATCATCACAGGTGGCTGTTTTTCCTACCCACTACAAGTAGCTGTTATCCCTTCAGCAGGCGGCTGCATACTCCACAGGCTGCGCGTGTCTTTCAGCAGGGCTGCCCACTATCACAAACGGCTGTTTTTCCTACCAACTAGAGGCGGCTGTTATCCCTTCAGCAGGCGGTTGCATACTCCACAGCCTGCGCCTGTCTTTCAGCAGGGCTACCCACTATCTACAGGCGGCTGCTCATTCAACCAGTCAGTTCCTCCACGCTGCAGCCAGGCATCTCCTCCCTTGCAAGCGGGTGCTGCTCCTCTCACAGCAGGCGGCTGTGGCCTTTGTATGGGGCTGTGTTCTGCATACTGACGCTTCCTCCACTTCAGTACGGCTGCTCCTCTTCCTCTCTTTAGCCTGCACTTCTATACCTCAGCAGGCGGTTGTACTGGTCTTTGCGGCTGCACTAAGTTCTCTTACAAGGGCAGCTGTGCCATCTCAACAAGGTGGCTGCTTCTTCTGTCCAGCAGGCTTTAGCAGGGTGTTACCTCTCCTAAGGCGGCTGCTCCATTTCCTTCTTTGCAAGAGGTTGCACTTCTTTTCCATTGGCGGCTACAGGAGGACTTTACCCCTCCTAGGTGGCAACACCTTCTACACAGACACATCCGGGTATTGGTCTTCCATCTGCCATCTCAAGTAAGTGAATTTCAGATTTTAGTAAAGCACTTTGTGATAAATCTGATAAGGGACTCTCTCCACGGCAACACCCGTTCGGTGCTGGGTAGTCCAAGCTATTGGAGAACCACGGTCCAAAGGTGCTGAGATCGGGAGAGCCAGGCGTTAGTACAAGAGCGCCTGTTTGTGCGTGGTCTTGGAACACCAGTGAGGCGCTCTCCGCGGAGTCCAGTGAAAGCACAGGACCGTAGAGACTGGACCACGCTAGTGGTCGTTCTGCTTCGAATATCTACTTCGAGCCTATTTGTTTGGTACTGTATTCATTTTGTACATGGACATCATCTGGTTCTTGGAACCTATGGAGCATTGTATTTGTTAAATACTCCCAATAAATATATCATATATTGAGGGGGGGGTCGGCCCGTTCCGGCCCCAGTGCTGGTGTCCATTTATCTCATTTCATTTCATTTCATTTCACGGGATTGGTTTCAGACACTAACTCAAATACAAGAAGTAAATTGCTGAATTGACAAGAGACACAATGAGCCGGAACGGCCGACCCCTCCCTCAAATAAAGTATATTGATCTTGGGAGAGTCAAGTACATAGTGTCATGGGCATTTTTGACCAGATTTCCATACCAATGCATATGAATACAGTATTGCAAACAAGTGGTTGTCGATGTAGACTTGCAACCCACACTACCCTCTCAAGTGCCCATGTTCCCTACCATGCTCTCTATTGTTCCACCAACACATGGTAGCAACAATTTGCAAGAGAGCACGTAGGACAAGAGAACACTACACAGGGTATGTGATCTTGTAATCCGATTCCTCCCTCCTGCTACTTGCTCCCATATTTAAACATAAAAGCTTACCAATAGCAAGTAGAGTCGATGACAACGGAAGTCTTCGCGATGGAAGTCCTTGGAGTGTTGAGATCTTCGATTTGTCGCCTTTCTTCGCGACAAGAGTCTTCAAGAGGATGAAGGGAACCTTGGGAAAGCTTCCCCTATGGTTCAACTTGAGAAAAGAGAGCTAAAATTAGGGTTTTCAGCAAAAAGACCAGAAATCACAGCAAAATGAGAGCTGTTTTGCTGAATTTCAGTCATCATTGGCAGTGAGTAGGAGAGTGATTAGCACTTGGAAACACTCTTGGAAGCTTGGAAAACACCCTAGCAAGTTGGGTATGGCTATGGAGAGCTTGGAAATGGAGAGAAATGGTGGAAAAACAGAGTTTTCAGCCTCCAAAAATCTTCATGAAGAGAAAACACGAATTTTCTCTTAATAAGTAAGTGAATTGGGGTCCAATCAGGTGAAGGGACATGGGGAGATGCCCATTTATGAGTAAAAGGGGAGGGTTAGGTCTTGGACATTGAGTCTTGTCCGCCTCGGGACTTCAGCGAGTGTGAACTTGGAAGCGGTCATAATTTATAAGTGACTTTTGGGCGCCCAAACTTTAATGAAGTGGGAACGCACTCACTTATAAATATTGGCCGAACAATTGGGTGGCACATGTTGTAGGTCAATTGAGGAGTCACCGGCTCGCTGAAGCTCCCGCCCCCTCTCCCTGCTCGCGTTGCTGCACAGCGCCCGTCGCCCTCCCTGCCTGCTTGCCCCCTCGCCTTCCCCTCGCTCCTTGCCCCCCTGCCTTCCCTGCATTGCTCGCCGCCTTTCTTTTAGCCCCCCCCCCCCCCCCGCCTGCATTCGCTGCTGCGTCCCCCTCCTCCTGCCTGCCTTCGCTGCCGCCGCCTTGCTCTCCTTCGCGCCTCCCCCCCTTGTCTTCGCGCCCTCCTCCCCTCTGCAGCGCCTCATCCCCCCCCCCTCCGCCAACTCGCTTTCCTCCCCTCCCTCTTGCGTGCAGCCCCCGCCCTCCTCCCCCTTTTAGGTTTTTTCTCCTTCGCCTGCTCCCCCCCCCTCCCTCCTTTTTCTTGCTTCTGCCCCCTGGGGGTTTTGTTTTCCTTTTTTGCTCCGTATTCCGCCTCTCTGTGTGCAACTCGGTTCCAGCAGGATCCCGCCTGCGCCTCACCTTCGCCGCAGCTTCAGACTCTGATGGAGGATCCTTCCGCCCCGCCTCAGAGGGACTCATCCGCAGCCCCCTCGCCCGCCGCTGAGGACACCCCCATCAGGCTTTCTCTTTCGCCAGAAGAGGAAGCGAGCCTCACCGCAGAGGTGGAACGCCTCCAGGCTCATTCCACCATCTGCCGTATAGTCGGCACTCGCCCCAGCAGAGGGGAGATCAGGGATCTTCTTCAGGCCCGCCTTCTTGCAGATGTGGGCAAGATCCTGGATGTACAGCTCCTGGGCCGGGGACATTATCAGATCGAGTTCGAGGCCGCCCAGAGCGTTGCCAAGGTCCTTGCCATGAGTCCCCTTGACATCAGGGGTGCTCGGGCTTTCTTCAGACCTTGGCAGCATGGATTTGACCCAGCAGCGGCGGAGCAGGGAGAGCGCCTCTTCCATGTTACAGTTTGCTTCCCTGGACTCCGCCGGGAGTATCTTCCGATCCTCTCCAGGCTCGGAGCATTGGTGGGCTCGGTACTAGAGACTGGCCCCTCAGCAGCTTCAGTGGTGGCCAGAGCAGCTGGGCTACCTTCGGTCAGAGTGTTGGTGTCTGACATCTCCTCCCTTCCTAAGGTCATTCAGCTAGCTAGGATAGGGGGGGGGATGGATAGATCAGAGAGTGGAGTTCTCGGGGCTCTCGAATCAGTGCTTCATTTGCAGGCAGGTCGGTCATCTGGCCAAGGCCTGCCCTCGCAGGAGACCCCGACCCTCACCACAGCAGCAGGCTACTGATGGCCCGCCCAAAAATTCGGCTCGGCAGGCTGCCTCCGGGACACCTGCTCAGGCCACAGAGACCTCGGAGTGGCAGCCTGGACAGGGGCGCCGCCGAGGGAGACAGCCGGCAGCAGCACGCCCAGAGACCGCTGCAGCAGCAGCCACAGTCTCAGCCTCACTGGGTTCCCGTGAGGAACAGCTTTTCTCCCCTCCAGGAGGAGACCCCCGCGGCGACGACTGAGGACCAGGAGATGCCAGCACCCCCTCCTTCACCCCCCCCCCCCCACCCCCGTCCCCTCCCACCGCCTCGCTTCCACCATCGCCTCCTCCCGTCTCCGCTCCGGTTTCGGCAGCGGCTCCCTCTCCACCCCCCTCGCCTCCCCCTCCTCCCCCTCCGCCCGCCTCACCTTCCCTGGAGGCCCTGGCAGTTCCCTGGCGTTCACCTGCAGTCCGGAGAGCGCTGAGCACCGACCACGCTCGAGCATCACAGAGGAGACCTATGCTGATTAGGGATCACGAATTTCATCTATCCGCAGTCGGCTGAGTCGCCTTGGCATTAGACAGCGCTCGGAGGCTTTTGATTATACCTTCACACGGCTTTTTGGAGCAGAGGGCCCCCATGAGCCAGCACCCATCCGAGTTCATGTAGTGATACCTCCGGCCCGCGGGGAGGAGGCACTAGACTCAGCGGTGGCCTTCTCGTTCCCTCTATGTGGCCCTTGCGACCGGGAGTGGACTCTAGAGCTTGCTCTCAGCACTTTGAAGACTCAGGCAGTTGAGTTTTCTCATCACATGAGCGATCTGGAGGTGACAGATGTGATAGGCCGACTTTGGGAGTTGGCTCATTTTTTCTTGGATCCCGGGAGTGTGGATACCTCAGGGATTCGGCATTTGGTCGTGCGCATAGTGGCAGACTTAGCACGCGACCCTGGATATGTGTGTATACACGAGGTTGCTCTGTCAGAGCGGGAGGCAGTCGCCATGGGCCACAGCCACTGGCGCCTGATCCGGGATTCTTGCAGTACACCGGGTGGGCAGATTCGCAGCTGCTCGGATGGGGACTACTCTCCATCCAAGCCGCTTGCGAAGGCCCGCCGTACGGCTGAGACAACATCCACCTCAGCAGGGCATCCATGAGGATCATCTCATGGAATGTACAGGGCCTTGGCGGAGCACACTTTATACGCTATCGTGGTTGCTTGAGGCAGGAGCTTCAGAGATGCCTGGTTGGTGGCAGCATTGATATTTTGATGATGCAGGAGCACCACTTGGGTGAGAGCAGGATCCAGAGATATGGTTCGGTGATGCCTGGTAGATGGGACACTTTTTGGTCTGCAGGGTTTGGTCCTTTGGGTGGACAGGGACGAGTATGCATGGTCATTGCAGATGTATGGCGGCGGGCCACTGTGGATCGAGGGATCATTGTGCCTGGTAGAGCACAGTATGTCATTCTGAGGATGCAGGATGAGCTATTGGGTGTGCTCAACGTCTATGCGCCCAATCATGCTAGTGCCAGAGCAGAGTTCTGGACCCAGGTTACGGATGCATTGCCAGAGGCCGCACATTGGTGTGTCGGGGGAGACTTCAACATGCTTGAGGACCCGGCAGATAGGGTGGGAGGTAGTCATGTTACAGTGCACGGCACGGAGCTTGCAGCTTGGGACCGGTTTTGCATGTCACTGAGGATCACTGATGCATGGCAGCATGGAGCTTTCTCCCGGTCTCAGGACAGTCTTAGTTTCTCTTGGTCGGATCGCCGGCAGGGAGGGACTAATCTATCACGGATTGATCGCTTTTATGTGGGCGACTGGTTAGGGGAGCGAGGGGGCTCCGTCGGCATTCTCGCTGGCACCTCATTTTCAGATCATGTGCCAGTTATATTGACATTGGAGGAGGGGACACGGGAGCCCAGCTTGCAGCAGTTGAGGATCCCAGAGAGGGTACTTACAGATCCCAGTCTCGCAGAGGACATTGAGAGGATCTGGCATGATAGTCAGTGCTCTGACCAGGATGCAGCGGGCCAGTGTGCCCAGGGACTCACCGATCTTAGCTCTTTTCTACACGCTGCAGCTTTGACACGGCTGGGAGAGATTCGCGAGCGGGAGCATCGGCTGAGACGCAGCCTTGCTTCGCTACAGCGCCTTCAGGAGCAGCAGCCTGCATGTGAGTGGGTGGCGTCCCAGCTGAGCGAGGCACGCCAGGAGGTTAGAGAGGTAGAGGAGCAGAGACATGAGTTTTACTATCGTCGTCAGGCCTCTCAGTGGACGCAGCTTGGTGATAGAGTGACTGGAGAGTTTTTTGAGATCACTGGACCCCGTCATGCGCGAGCAGGAGTCCGCCAGCTTGGTAGACCGGATGGATCGGTAGCTACTGAGCTCGGGGAGATCAGAGCCATTGCCACTGCATTTTATAGAGACCTGCTTTCAGCGGAGCCAGCCACTGAGGATCGAGATGTTTGCAGACAGACTGTGTGGGCCCATGTGCAGAGGAGGGTCACAGACCGTATGCGTACAGTTCTAGGTGCGCCTCTGTCAGAGATTGAGCTTGCCGAGGCCTTGAGGGTCTTGCCGCGACATAGTTGCCCAGGGGAGGACGGACTGACGCCGGCCTTTTTTATGCGCTATTGGGACCTTTTGGGGCCAGGCCTCCGCAGGGGCTTTCAGCATGTTTTGGACACTGGGGTGATGCCGCAGAGCTTTTCAGAGGGCTTGATCTATCTTATCCCCAAGGGGGAGGGAGTATCAGATGATGGAGGCCTATTACGATCCTCAATACTGTCTACAAGGTCTTAGCAAAGGCCTTGAGTTTGAGGATCCAGCCCTTCCTTGGGGAGTTGATTCATGCTACTCAGACAGGATTTGTCAAGGAGCGCAGTATCCTTGACAACATCTTTACTTTCTGGGAGGCGACGGCCCGAGCTAGATTTCTTGGCGAGGACTTGGTCGTGATGCTTCTCGATTTTGAGAAGGCATACGATAGAGTTGATTGGGGTTTCTTAGAGGGCACTATGCTTCGCCTGGGCTTTGAGCCAGGATGGATCAGAGGGGTGGCGGCTCTGTATTCCACAGCTCGCAGCCAGGTGCTGATTGCAGGAGGACGGGGGCCGAGTTTTGAGCTGACCAGATCAGTCCGTCAGGGGTGTCCCCTAGCCCCTTTTCTTTTTCTCTTCTTTGCGGAGGCTATGAGCATGTATTTGACGGCAGAGGAGGTTGGTTTGAGAGGACTTCAGCTCCTAGTCCGGGGGGAGGACCTGCTTGATGCTGAGTTTGCAGACGACACGGGCTTATTTTTGCATGGCCAAGAGGCTAATCTTCTTCGGGCAGAGCAGTCGCTCCAGGTTTTTAGTGCAGCTTCGGGAGCATTGATCAATTGGCGCAAGACAGTGGCCTTTTGGATCAGTAGTGCTCCCACTCCGGCATGGAGCCCGGACCCCGGTTTTAGATGGATTCCTCCAGGCACAGCAGTGCGATATTTGGGATGCCAGATTGGCCTAGATTTGTCACCTGAGCAGCAGATTGCCCCGCTTCTTCTGAGCATTCGGAAGAAGCTTTTGTATTGGAGTACAGCTCGACTATCCTTGGCCGGGAGGGTGGTGGTGGCAAATCAGGTGCTGTTAGCGACCATGTGGTACATTACGTCTTGCTGGATTTTCTCGAGCTCTTGCATCAGCCAGGTACAGAGGTTGATCAGGAACTTTTTGTGGTCTGGGCGGGACGGTCAGCCAGCTCGGGCAAAGGTTGCATGGGCAGTTATTACACTTCCGCTGGCTCAGGGAGGTTTGGGCATTATAGATCCAGTCGATCAGAGTAGAGCCTTATTGGGGAAGCTTATTGTTCGGGGGTTGCTTCCAGGCGCTGAGCCTTGGAAAGAGCTCCTCTTGCAGCGGCTGCAGGCTCGGGCGTCCCCAGGGGGTACTTGGGCACCAGAGATTCGCTGGATCTTCATAGAGATGAGGAGGACAGGCCTCAGTAGAGGATGGGAGGACAGATTTGCTTTGAGTATCCTGAGAGCTTGGGAGCTGCTGAGACCGGGGCTCTCTCAGCGACCTCCTTCTTGTGTTGAGGAGCGGGCCAGACAGCCGCTCATCTGGAGCCCAGCGGTTC
The DNA here is from genome assembly GCF_041138505.1 of Cibotium barometz. Classification (NCBI taxonomy): domain Eukaryota; kingdom Viridiplantae; phylum Streptophyta; class Polypodiopsida; order Cyatheales; family Cibotiaceae; genus Cibotium; species Cibotium barometz. The sequence continues at coordinate 44,717,089 of NC_141075.1, forward strand.
GCACGGAGCAGGCTCATATGCTGGGTTCTCGGCCTCGTCTAGCCTGGGGACCTTTAGCGGCAAGCCCAGCTCGTAGTTTTGGAGACTGGCAGGCCTTCTGCAGTCTCCCAGAGGAGATCCAGGTGGAGAGGCTGAGTCACTTCAGAGGGGGATTGATTATGAGGGATGATATTCAGGAGGCACTCACAGAGGAGTGGTTCACGCCTCTCGAGCCAGTGGCCCCACGGTGGATGGGAGCCTTTACACAGTTGGAGATCCTGATTGCAGTCAGAGCTTGCACTGAGGATGGCAGCTGCCTCTACTATGAGATTCAGGATGAGGGTAGACTCCAGAGAGTGGAGGTGGAGTCGCCTTTGGTTGCAGAGTGCACCTTTCAGAGGATTCGGGTAGTGGCCGCCGCTTCTCGGAAGTGGCATATTGACCCCGACCCTGCAGATGTGCTCTCGGATTGGCGCATATGGGCATATGCAGCGCGCCCCTTGGCCCGGCTACAGTGGGACCCCGGGGAGTACGAGTGGCATGATCCTTATGCATCCCTTGAGGCCACAGAGATTACCTTTTTTCAGTATACTGTTCGGCTGGGGCGGCATTGGACGACGGTCTCTCCAGCACGGCAGCGGGGCATTGGCGGCTACAGGGACTCTCATAGGAGTTCCTGGAGAATTTTTGGGCTTGGCTCTGGGCTAGTCGACAGGCCCGCAGGATCTCGACTTTTCAGTTGGCTGATCGCCCACAGGGGCTCAGCAGTTGGCACTTGGCTTGTTTACAGCGGTCTTCCGGCGGCCTGCGTGCGATGCGGCCACCCTATGGAGACACAGAGACATTGCCTTTGGGATTGCCCTCAGGCGCAGCAGATTTGGCTGCGGATGCTGCGTATTCTGGCTCCCCTCTCTCCAGAGGGTATGTTTACGTGGGGTGCCGCTGCTTGGTCGACCTCGTCAGGGCCTACGATGGGCTATGAGATGGAGCAGGGCAGTCAGGCCATCAGATTTATTAGGGGCCAGCCTCGCCTGGTTCCGGCACCGGATTTCTCGTCCGCCAGCTGGACACAGGAGAGGGATTTACGATGGGAGCTCCTCAGCAGCCTCACCATTTGGTTCACCTGGAGGGCCCGGTGCTTCACGGCCTTTGAGGGGAGATTGGAGCCACCAGCAGAGACTGTACGGGGGATTTGGCAGGAGTTGATCCACACCCTGCGAGGACACTACGACCGCATCCGGGAAGACTCGGATGAGGCGATCTTGCGGCGCCAGGCTTTTCACCCCTTCTACACCTTACACACGGGATTCCCCCGTTGGCACTACAGGCCACCTGTTTGGCTCTTCCCCCCCCCCCTATTGTATGATTTAGCCTCTCAGTCCTTTGTGTTGATGCTTGTATTTTGCAGCACCTAGGGAGAGTCTCCCGAGCTGCCATGCTGTATTCACTGCTCTTTTTCTCTTATGAGCAGGAGAGATTTTTTGTAGCCCTACGGGCATTTTTTATATAACTAATGAAAGGATCTTTTCTCGGGGGAAAAAAAAACTTATAAATATTGGCCAAGTCCTAAGGGCTATTTGAGCCTAGATTGGGTAATACTTACCACCTGTTCATATGCCACACAACCATGTCAGCAGACAGTTTTACATGCACGGTTCACGGGCGGGTGTCCCCTAGGCATGAAAACAGCATGCAATTTCATTTGCAGGCAAGCACATAAAGATGCTATGCAATGGAGCATTGGTATGGACAATCCCCGTTCATGAGACTATACCAAAATAGACGTGCTCCAGGCAAGTACACGAGGTACAAGACCCAATGGAACACCAATCCACCAAGCATTTCCGGGCATGTACACGGAGGCACAAGTCCCAACGGAAAGCCAAGTCTACAGTATCACATGAGTGGCATCAATCCCCGGCATAAACAACTGCCATGGACACCAGTCCTATGTACATACATGATAAGAAAGCACGGGTGGACCAATTGGGTGGCCAAATGGTGACATCCCCCCCGGCTTCTAAACAGTTGTCCGCAACTGAAAAGCATCCAAATATGTCTGAAGCACATGCGGGCAATCTCTGAAGAACTCTTCATCTACCCATTTAGCATCAATGGGAAGATAGTTCTTAAACTTTACAAGGTAACGCTTTACAACTTTGCCTGCAGCAAGCTTGCGTTCCTTGTGATACAAAATCTGCTTTGGCTGCAAGATCTCCTCAAGCTCATCCACTTCTGGTGGATCCTCAATGACCATTTCACTGGGCTCCGGTCCTACATACTTGCGAAGGAGACTCACATGAAAAGCATTGTGTATGTGCCAATGACTAGGTAATGCTAATCTGAAAGCCACTTCATTGATCTTCTCGATCACTCGAAAAGGCCCATAGTACCTGGTTGCAAGCTTAGGATATGCACTCTCTTTGCCAGGCCTTTTTGCAAGTCTTGCTTTCTCAAATTTCAGCAATACCCAATCATTCTCATTAACATCCAATTGTCCTCTATGCTTATCGGCAGCCTTTTTATGCTTGTCTTGTGACCTTGCAATGGCTGTCCGCACCTGAGCAAAAGCAATATCCAAGTCTCTTACATACTCATCAGCTGCAAATATGTCATCCTTTGTGCGAAGGATGGGTGGCAAAACCACCTTACCATAAACAATCTCAAACGGGGCCTTTCTCGTAGATGCATGCACTGTGTTGTTGTATGCAAATTCCACAAGCGGTAAGTACTTCTCCCAAGAAGACTTCTGATCCGCCACATAACATTTCAAGAGATCCAACACGGTTGAATTTACAGCCTCACTTTGCCCATCCGTTTTGAGGGTGATAAGATGATGAGAAGTCCAATTTGGTGCTGGTCACACTCCACCTTATGCTGGTCATAGAGGTATCATGCCTACTACACGCATGATTCAGAGATCTTTCTTTTGGCCGAGCATGCGTAAAGACATTGAGGCTTATGTGCGTGCATGTATTACTTGCCAAAAGGTGAAATTTGACAGGCAAAAACCTCCAGGTTTGCTTCAGCCATTGCCTATTCCCTCGCAACCTTGGGAAAGTATTACTATGGATTTTATTATGGATTTGCCTAGATCCCAGCATGGGAATGATGCTATTTGGACCATTGTGGACAGGTTTAGCAAGCAAGCTCATTTCTTGTCCGTTAAGAAAACCATTAAAACTGATCATATGGTAAAGCTTTTTCTTGCTAATATTTTTCAGCATCATGGTGTGCCTAAATCCATTGTTGGGGATAGAGATCCCAGGACTACAAGCCTCTTTTGGAGGGCTTTACTTGATAATATGGGTACTAAGCTTGAGTTTTCATCAGCTTATCATCCCCAAACGGATGGCCAAAGTGAAGCTGCAAATTCAGCCGTGTTGGATTTGTTGAAATGTTATGTGGCAGATCAAAAGACTGCATGGGAGAAGTATCTTCCACTTGTTGAGTTTGCCTACAACAATACGATCCATGCTTCCACGGGAAAGGCTCCGTTTGAGATTATCAATGCAGAGTGGTATTGCCACCCATCCTTCGTACAAAGGATGAGATTTTTGCTGATGAATATGTTCGTGACTTGGATGTATCCTTTGGTCAGGTGCGGACAGCCATTGCCAGATCACAAGATAAGCATAAAATGGCTGCTGACAAGTATAGAAGGGACATGGAAGTCAAAGAAGGTGATTGGGTTTTGCTGAAATTTGAGAAAGCTAGGCTTCGGAAGAGGCCAGGACGAGAAGGATCATATCCTAAGCTTTCTCCTCGCTATTATGGACCCTTTAAGGTGATTCAAAAGATCAATGAAGTGTCATACAGGCTTGCTTTGCCTAGTCACTGGAAGATTCACAATGCTTTTCATGTGAGTCTATTTCGGAAATATGTGGGGCCAGATCCTGATGAGCCTGTCACACAGAAGATCCACCAGAGATTGATGAGCTTGAGGAGAGCCTCCAGCTAGAACAAATTGTTTTTCACAAGGAGAGAAAGCTACCTGTCGCTTTCCAGGAGATACCTTGTGAAGTGTAAGAATTATTTGCCTATTGATGCCAAGTGGGTAAATGAGGACTATTTTGTTGACTACCCACAGTTCTTGCAGGCATATCTTGAGGCTTTTCAGTTGAGGACAACTCTTTAGAAGCCCGGGGGGATGTCATTGGCCGACCATTTGGTCCATCTCCAGTTTTTGTGTCTCGTTCACTTGAGGCCAGGCCGGTGTCTCATGTGAAGAGGCCAGTATTTTGCTGACATGGACGGGAGCCAGACTAGTGCCACCCGTGTGTTAGCAGGATGGTATCGTATGGACGGGAGCCAGACTGGTGCCACCCGTGTATGACCTGGACTGTGTTCGACCCATGGGATTGTCACGCCATGGAAGAGCCAGTATTCGTGCCGTGTCTTGCCTATGGGATTGTCACTCGATAGGGAGGCTCGTGCCTGGAACTGTCTTACCTATGGGACTCACTCCATAGGAAGACCAGGTTTTTATGTTTTATGTCGTGCCATTTTTGTGCCGACAGATATTTTGTGTTTGTTCCATGAACGGGAGATATGTCCATGATACTATTTGCACATGCACTCATGTTTTGCATGTTTGAAACTGTTTTGGCATGATTTGTATTTTTGTGTTTGCCTGCTTGACGTGTCATTGACTGAGCGGGGACGCCTGCCAGTGAGTCGTGAAGTCTGCTCTGTCTTCTGACGAGTTTTGGTGCATGTGAACAGGTGGTAAGTATATTGCACATGTTGTTTTAATATTTCATATTTTAACCCTTTGTTTTATAAGGTCATTTGTTCACACTCACTTAAAAGTGGGCACCCCCTTTGGGCTCCCACTTAGGGGCCAAGGTGGGGAGCCCCACTTAAGTGCGTGTGTGGGGGTGGGTGCATGGTCACCTACCCACACCCCCAAAGAACTGGCCGCCCACATGCAAGCGTGGGGAGCCAGCCCAATCAATTTGTTAAACTCCACTTTAATTTTTATAAAAAAAAGCCTTCACCTCCAGCGTAGACCACCCCCGGCGATTCGCTTCCACCATCTTACGTATGAGAAAAACAGCCGGTGACTTTCTTCGGTGCATGCTCTCAAGCAACGCCATCTCTGTCATCTCTGCAGGCGGCACAGGCTGTAGCCAAGCGCCTCCCCATCATCACAGGTGGCTGTTTTTCCTACCCACTACAAGTAGCTGTTATCCCTTCAGCAGGCGGCTGCATACTCCACAGGCTGCGCGTGTCTTTCAGCAGGGCTGCCCACTATCACAAACGGCTGTTTTTCCTACCAACTAGAGGCGGCTGTTATCCCTTCAGCAGGCGGTTGCATACTCCACAGCCTGCGCCTGTCTTTCAGCAGGGCTACCCACTATCTACAGGCGGCTGCTCATTCAACCAGTCAGTTCCTCCACGCTGCAGCCAGGCATCTCCTCCCTTGCAAGCGGGTGCTGCTCCTCTCACAGCAGGCGGCTGTGGCCTTTGTATGGGGCTGTGTTCTGCATACTGACGCTTCCTCCACTTCAGTACGGCTGCTCCTCTTCCTCTCTTTAGCCTGCACTTCTATACCTCAGCAGGCGGTTGTACTGGTCTTTGCGGCTGCACTAAGTTCTCTTACAAGGGCAGCTGTGCCATCTCAACAAGGTGGCTGCTTCTTCTGTCCAGCAGGCTTCAGCAGGGTGTTACCTCTCCTAAGGCGGCTGCTCCATTTCCTTCTTTGCAAGAGGTTGCACTTCTTTTCCATTGGCGGCTACAGGAGGACTTTACCCCTCCTAGGTGGCAACACCTTCTACACAGACACATCCGGGTATTGGTCTTCCATCTGCCATCTCAAGTAAGTGAATTTCAGATTTTAGTAAAGCACTTTGTGATAAATCTGATAAGGGACTCTCTCCACGGCAACACCCGTTCGGTGCTGGGTAGTCCAAGCTATTGGAGAACCACGGTCCAAAGGTGCTGAGATCGGGAGAGCCAGGCGTTAGTACAAGAGCGCCTGTTTGTGCGTGGTCTTGGAACACCAGTGAGGCGCTCTCCGCGGAGTCCAGTGAAAGCACAGGACCGTAGAGACTGGACCACGCTAGTGGTCGTTCTGCTTCGAATATCTACTTCGAGCCTATTTGTTTGGTACTGTATTCATTTTGTACATGGACATCATCTGGTTCTTGGAACCTATGGAGCATTGTATTTGTTAAATACTCCCAATAAATATATCATATATTGAGGGGGGGGTCGGCCCGTTCCGGCCCCAGTGCTGGTGTCCATTTATCTCATTTCATTTCATTTCATTTCACGGGATTGGTTTCAGACACTAACTCAAATACAAGAAGTAAATTGCTGAATTGACAAGAGACACAATGAGCCGGAACGGCCGACCCCTCCCTCAAATAAAGTATATTGATCTTGGGAGAGTCAAGTACATAGTGTCATGGGCATTTTTGACCAGATTTCCATACCAATGCATATGAATACAGTATTGCAAACAAGTGGTTGTCGATGTAGACTTGCAACCCACACTACCCTCTCAAGTGCCCATGTTCCCTACCATGCTCTCTATTGTTCCACCAACACATGGTAGCAACAATTTGCAAGAGAGCACGTAGGACAAGAGAACACTACACAGGGTATGTGATCTTGTAATCCGATTCCTCCCTCCTGCTACTTGCTCCCATATTTAAACATAAAAGCTTACCAATAGCAAGTAGAGTCGATGACAACGGAAGTCTTCGCGATGGAAGTCCTTGGAGTGTTGAGATCTTCGATTTGTCGCCTTTCTTCGCGACAAGAGTCTTCAAGAGGATGAAGGGAACCTTGGGAAAGCTTCCCCTATGGTTCAACTTGAGAAAAGAGAGCTAAAATTAGGGTTTTCAGCAAAAAGACCAGAAATCACAGCAAAATGAGAGCTGTTTTGCTGAATTTCAGTCATCATTGGCAGTGAGTAGGAGAGTGATTAGCACTTGGAAACACTCTTGGAAGCTTGGAAAACACCCTAGCAAGTTGGGTATGGCTATGGAGAGCTTGGAAATGGAGAGAAATGGTGGAAAAACAGAGTTTTCAGCCTCCAAAAATCTTCATGAAGAGAAAACACGAATTTTCTCTTAATAAGTAAGTGAATTGGGGTCCAATCAGGTGAAGGGACATGGGGAGATGCCCATTTATGAGTAAAAGGGGAGGGTTAGGTCTTGGACATTGAGTCTTGTCCGCCTCGGGACTTCAGCGAGTGTGAACTTGGAAGCGGTCATAATTTATAAGTGACTTTTGGGCGCCCAAACTTTAATGAAGTGGGAACGCACTCACTTATAAATATTGGCCGAACAATTGGGTGGCACATGTTGTAGGTCAATTGAGGAGTCACCGGCTCGCTGAAGCTCCCGCCCCCTCTCCCTGCTCGCGTTGCTGCACAGCGCCCGTCGCCCTCCCTGCCTGCTTGCCCCCTCGCCTTCCCCTCGCTCCTTGCCCCCCTGCCTTCCCTGCATTGCTCGCCGCCTTTCTTTTAGCCCCCCCCCCCCCCCGCCTGCATTCGCTGCTGCGTCCCCCTCCTCCTGCCTGCCTTCGCTGCCGCCGCCTTGCTCTCCTTCGCGCCTCCCCCCCTTGTCTTCGCGCCCTCCTCCCCTCTGCAGCGCCTCATCCCCCCCCCCTCCGCCAACTCGCTTTCCTCCCCTCCCTCTTGCGTGCAGCCCCCGCCCTCCTCCCCCTTTTAGGTTTTTTCTCCTTCGCCTGCTCCCCCCCCCTCCCTCCTTTTTCTTGCTTCTGCCCCCTGGGGGTTTTGTTTTCCTTTTTTGCTCCGTATTCCGCCTCTCTGTGTGCAACTCGGTTCCAGCAGGATCCCGCCTGCGCCTCACCTTCGCCGCAGCTTCAGACTCTGATGGAGGATCCTTCCGCCCCGCCTCAGAGGGACTCATCCGCAGCCCCCTCGCCCGCCGCTGAGGACACCCCCATCAGGCTTTCTCTTTCGCCAGAAGAGGAAGCGAGCCTCACCGCAGAGGTGGAACGCCTCCAGGCTCATTCCACCATCTGCCGTATAGTCGGCACTCGCCCCAGCAGAGGGGAGATCAGGGATCTTCTTCAGGCCCGCCTTCTTGCAGATGTGGGCAAGATCCTGGATGTACAGCTCCTGGGCCGGGGACATTATCAGATCGAGTTCGAGGCCGCCCAGAGCGTTGCCAAGGTCCTTGCCATGAGTCCCCTTGACATCAGGGGTGCTCGGGCTTTCTTCAGACCTTGGCAGCATGGATTTGACCCAGCAGCGGCGGAGCAGGGAGAGCGCCTCTTCCATGTTACAGTTTGCTTCCCTGGACTCCGCCGGGAGTATCTTCCGATCCTCTCCAGGCTCGGAGCATTGGTGGGCTCGGTACTAGAGACTGGCCCCTCAGCAGCTTCAGTGGTGGCCAGAGCAGCTGGGCTACCTTCGGTCAGAGTGTTGGTGTCTGACATCTCCTCCCTTCCTAAGGTCATTCAGCTAGCTAGGATAGGGGGGGGGATGGATAGATCAGAGAGTGGAGTTCTCGGGGCTCTCGAATCAGTGCTTCATTTGCAGGCAGGTCGGTCATCTGGCCAAGGCCTGCCCTCGCAGGAGACCCCGACCCTCACCACAGCAGCAGGCTACTGATGGCCCGCCCAAAAATTCGGCTCGGCAGGCTGCCTCCGGGACACCTGCTCAGGCCACAGAGACCTCGGAGTGGCAGCCTGGACAGGGGCGCCGCCGAGGGAGACAGCCGGCAGCAGCACGCCCAGAGACCGCTGCAGCAGCAGCCACAGTCTCAGCCTCACTGGGTTCCCGTGAGGAACAGCTTTTCTCCCCTCCAGGAGGAGACCCCCGCGGCGACGACTGAGGACCAGGAGATGCCAGCACCCCCTCCTTCACCCCCCCCCCCCCCACCCCCGTCCCCTCCCACCGCCTCGCTTCCACCATCGCCTCCTCCCGTCTCCGCTCCGGTTTCGGCAGCGGCTCCCTCTCCACCCCCCTCGCCTCCCCCTCCTCCCCCTCCGCCCGCCTCACCTTCCCTGGAGGCCCTGGCAGTTCCCTGGCGTTCACCTGCAGTCCGGAGAGCGCTGAGCACCGACCACGCTCGAGCATCACAGAGGAGACCTATGCTGATTAGGGATCACGAATTTCATCTATCCGCAGTCGGCTGAGTCGCCTTGGCATTAGACAGCGCTCGGAGGCTTTTGATTATACCTTCACACGGCTTTTTGGAGCAGAGGGCCCCCATGAGCCAGCACCCATCCGAGTTCATGTAGTGATACCTCCGGCCCGCGGGGAGGAGGCACTAGACTCAGCGGTGGCCTTCTCGTTCCCTCTATGTGGCCCTTGCGACCGGGAGTGGACTCTAGAGCTTGCTCTCAGCACTTTGAAGACTCAGGCAGTTGAGTTTTCTCATCACATGAGCGATCTGGAGGTGACAGATGTGATAGGCCGACTTTGGGAGTTGGCTCATTTTTTCTTGGATCCCGGGAGTGTGGATACCTCAGGGATTCGGCATTTGGTCGTGCGCATAGTGGCAGACTTAGCACGCGACCCTGGATATGTGTGTATACACGAGGTTGCTCTGTCAGAGCGGGAGGCAGTCGCCATGGGCCACAGCCACTGGCGCCTGATCCGGGATTCTTGCAGTACACCGGGTGGGCAGATTCGCAGCTGCTCGGATGGGGACTACTCTCCATCCAAGCCGCTTGCGAAGGCCCGCCGTACGGCTGAGACAACATCCACCTCAGCAGGGCATCCATGAGGATCATCTCATGGAATGTACAGGGCCTTGGCGGAGCACACTTTATACGCTATCGTGGTTGCTTGAGGCAGGAGCTTCAGAGATGCCTGGTTGGTGGCAGCATTGATATTTTGATGATGCAGGAGCACCACTTGGGTGAGAGCAGGATCCAGAGATATGGTTCGGTGATGCCTGGTAGATGGGACACTTTTTGGTCTGCAGGGTTTGGTCCTTTGGGTGGACAGGGACGAGTATGCATGGTCATTGCAGATGTATGGCGGCGGGCCACTGTGGATCGAGGGATCATTGTGCCTGGTAGAGCACAGTATGTCATTCTGAGGATGCAGGATGAGCTATTGGGTGTGCTCAACGTCTATGCGCCCAATCATGCTAGTGCCAGAGCAGAGTTCTGGACCCAGGTTACGGATGCATTGCCAGAGGCCGCACATTGGTGTGTCGGGGGAGACTTCAACATGCTTGAGGACCCGGCAGATAGGGTGGGAGGTAGTCATGTTACAGTGCACGGCACGGAGCTTGCAGCTTGGGACCGGTTTTGCATGTCACTGAGGATCACTGATGCATGGCAGCATGGAGCTTTCTCCCGGTCTCAGGACAGTCTTAGTTTCTCTTGGTCGGATCGCCGGCAGGGAGGGACTAATCTATCACGGATTGATCGCTTTTATGTGGGCGACTGGTTAGGGGAGCGAGGGGGCTCCGTCGGCATTCTCGCTGGCACCTCATTTTCAGATCATGTGCCAGTTATATTGACATTGGAGGAGGGGACACGGGAGCCCAGCTTGCAGCAGTTGAGGATCCCAGAGAGGGTACTTACAGATCCCAGTCTCGCAGAGGACATTGAGAGGATCTGGCATGATAGTCAGTGCTCTGACCAGGATGCAGCGGGCCAGTGTGCCCAGGGACTCACCGATCTTAGCTCTTTTCTACACGCTGCAGCTTTGACACGGCTGGGAGAGATTCGCGAGCGGGAGCATCGGCTGAGACGCAGCCTTGCTTCGCTACAGCGCCTTCAGGAGCAGCAGCCTGCATGTGAGTGGGTGGCGTCCCAGCTGAGCGAGGCACGCCAGGAGGTTAGAGAGGTAGAGGAGCAGAGACATGAGTTTTACTATCGTCGTCAGGCCTCTCAGTGGACGCAGCTTGGTGATAGAGTGACTGGAGAGTTTTTTGAGATCACTGGACCCCGTCATGCGCGAGCAGGAGTCCGCCAGCTTGGTAGACCGGATGGATCGGTAGCTACTGAGCTCGGGGAGATCAGAGCCATTGCCACTGCATTTTATAGAGACCTGCTTTCAGCGGAGCCAGCCACTGAGGATCGAGATGTTTGCAGACAGACTGTGTGGGCCCATGTGCAGAGGAGGGTCACAGACCGTATGCGTACAGTTCTAGGTGCGCCTCTGTCAGAGATTGAGCTTGCCGAGGCCTTGAGGGTCTTGCCGCGACATAGTTGCCCAGGGGAGGACGGACTGACGCCGGCCTTTTTTATGCGCTATTGGGACCTTTTGGGGCCAGGCCTCCGCAGGGGCTTTCAGCATGTTTTGGACACTGGGGTGATGCCGCAGAGCTTTTCAGAGGGCTTGATCTATCTTATCCCCAAGGGGGAGGGAGTATCAGATGATGGAGGCCTATTACGATCCTCAATACTGTCTACAAGGTCTTAGCAAAGGCCTTGAGTTTGAGGATCCAGCCCTTCCTTGGGGAGTTGATTCATGCTACTCAGACAGGATTTGTCAAGGAGCGCAGTATCCTTGACAACATCTTTACTTTCTGGGAGGCGACGGCCCGAGCTAGATTTCTTGGCGAGGACTTGGTCGTGATGCTTCTCGATTTTGAGAAGGCATACGATAGAGTTGATTGGGGTTTCTTAGAGGGCACTATGCTTCGCCTGGGCTTTGAGCCAGGATGGATCAGAGGGGTGGCGGCTCTGTATTCCACAGCTCGCAGCCAGGTGCTGATTGCAGGAGGACGGGGGCCGAGTTTTGAGCTGACCAGATCAGTCCGTCAGGGGTGTCCCCTAGCCCCTTTTCTTTTTCTCTTCTTTGCGGAGGCTATGAGCATGTATTTGACGGCAGAGGAGGTTGGTTTGAGAGGACTTCAGCTCCTAGTCCGGGGGGAGGACCTGCTTGATGCTGAGTTTGCAGACGACACGGGCTTATTTTTGCATGGCCAAGAGGCTAATCTTCTTCGGGCAGAGCAGTCGCTCCAGGTTTTTAGTGCAGCTTCGGGAGCATTGATCAATTGGCGCAAGACAGTGGCCTTTTGGATCAGTAGTGCTCCCACTCCGGCATGGAGCCCGGACCCCGGTTTTAGATGGATTCCTCCAGGCACAGCAGTGCGATATTTGGGATGCCAGATTGGCCTAGATTTGTCACCTGAGCAGCAGATTGCCCCGCTTCTTCTGAGCATTCGGAAGAAGCTTTTGTATTGGAGTACAGCTCGACTATCCTTGGCCGGGAGGGTGGTGGTGGCAAATCAGGTGCTGTTAGCGACCATGTGGTACATTACGTCTTGCTGGATTTTCTCGAGCTCTTGCATCAGCCAGGTACAGAGGTTGATCAGGAACTTTTTGTGGTCTGGGCGGGACGGTCAGCCAGCTCGGGCAAAGGTTGCATGGGCAGTTATTACACTTCCGCTGGCTCAGGGAGGTTTGGGCATTATAGATCCAGTCGATCAGAGTAGAGCCTTATTGGGGAAGCTTATTGTTCGGGGGTTGCTTCCAGGCGCTGAGCCTTGGAAAGAGCTCCTCTTGCAGCGGCTGCAGGCTCGGGCGTCCCCAGGGGGTACTTGGGCACCAGAGATTCGCTGGATCTTCATAGAGATGAGGAGGACAGGCCTCAGTAGAGGATGGGAGGACAGATTTGCTTTGAGTATCCTGAGAGCTTGGGAGCTGCTGAGACCGGGGCTCTCTCAGCGACCTCCTTCTTGTGTTGAGGAGCGGGCCAGACAGCCGCTCATCTGGAGCCCAGCGGTTCGCACGGAGCAGGCTCATATGCTGGGTTCTCGGCCTCGTCTAGCCTGGGGACCTTTAGCGGCAAGCCCAGCTCGTAGTTTTGGAGACTGGCAGGCCTTCTGCAGTCTCCCAGAGGAGATCCAGGTGGAGAGGCTGAGTCACTTCAGAGGGGGATTGATTATGAGGGATGATATTCAGGAGGCACTCACAGAGGAGTGGTTCACGCCTCTCGAGCCAGTGGCCCCACGGTGGATGGGAGCCTTTACACAGTTGGAGATCCTGATTGCAGTCAGAGCTTGCACTGAGGATGGCAGCTGCCTCTACTATGAGATTCAGGATGAGGGTAGACTCCAGAGAGTGGAGGTGGAGTCGCCTTTGGTTGCAGAGTGCACCTTTCAGAGGATTCGGGTAGTGGCCGCCGCTTCTCGGAAGTGGCATATTGACCCCGACCCTGCAGATGTGCTCTCGGATTGGCGCATATGGGCATATGCAGCGCGCCCCTTGGCCCGGCTACAGTGGGACCCCGGGGAGTACGAGTGGCATGATCCTTATGCATCCCTTGAGGCCACAGAGATTACCTTTTTTCAGTATACTGTTCGGCTGGGGCGGCATTGGACGACGGTCTCTCCAGCACGGCAGCGGGGCATTGGCGGCTACAGGGACTCTCATAGGAGTTCCTGGAGAATTTTTGGGCTTGGCTCTGGGCTAGTCGACAGGCCCGCAGGATCTCGACTTTTCAGTTGGCTGATCGCCCACAGGGGCTCAGCAGTTGGCACTTGGCTTGTTTACAGCGGTCTTCCGGCGGCCTGCGTGCGATGCGGCCACCCTATGGAGACACAGAGACATTGCCTTTGGGATTGCCCTCAGGCGCAGCAGATTTGGCTGCGGATGCTGCGTATTCTGGCTCCCCTCTCTCCAGAGGGTATGTTTACGTGGGGTGCCGCTGCTTGGTCGACCTCGTCAGGGCCTACGATGGGCTATGAGATGGAGCAGGGCAGTCAGGCCATCAGATTTATTAGGGGCCAGCCTCGCCTGGTTCCGGCACCGGATTTCTCGTCCGCCAGCTGGACACAGGAGAGGGATTTACGATGGGAGCTCCTCAGCAGCCTCACCATTTGGTTCACCTGGAGGGCCCGGTGCTTCACGGCCTTTGAGGGGAGATTGGAGCCACCAGCAGAGACTGTACGGGGGATTTGGCAGGAGTTGATCCACACCCTGCGAGGACACTACGACCGCATCCGGAAAGACTCGGATGAGGCGATCTTGCGGCGCCAGGCTTTTCACCCCTTCTACACCTTACACACGGGATTCCCCCGTTGGCACTACAGGCCACCTGTTTGGCTCTTCCCCCCCCCCCCTATTGTATGATTTAGCCTCTCAGTCCTTTGTGTTGATGCTTGTATTTTGCAGCACCTAGGGAGAGTCTCCCGAGCTGCCATGCTGTATTCACTGCTCTTTTTCTCTTATGAGCAGGAGAGATTTTTTGTAGCCCTACGGGCATTTTTTATATAACTAATGAAAGGATCTTTTCTCGGGGGAAAAAAAAACTTATAAATATTGGCCAAGTCCTAAGGGCTATTTGAGCCTAGATTGGGTAATACTTACCACCTGTTCATATGCCACACAACCATGTCAGCAGACAGTTTTACATGCACGGTTCACGGGCGGGTGTCCCCTAGGCATGAAAACAGCATGCAATTTCATTTGCAGGCAAGCACATAAAGATGCTATGCAATGGAGCATTGGTATGGACAATCCCCGTTCATGAGACTATACCAAAATAGACGTGCTCCAGGCAAGTACACGAGGTACAAGACCCAATGGAACACCAATCCACCAAGCATTTCCGGGCATGTACACGGAGGCACAAGTCCCAACGGAAAGCCAAGTCTACAGTATCACATGAGTGGCATCAATCCCCGGCATAAACAACTGCCATGGACACCAGTCCTATGTACATACATGATAAGAAAGCACGGGTGGACCAATTGGGTGGCCAAATGGTGACATCCCCCCCGGCTTCTAAACAGTTGTCCGCAACTGAAAAGCATCCAAATATGTCTGAAGCACATGCGGGCAATCTCTGAAGAACTCTTCATCTACCCATTTAGCATCAATGGGAAGATAGTTCTTAAACTTTACAAGGTAACGCTTTACAACTTTGCCTGCAGCAAGCTTGCGTTCCTTGTGATACAAAATCTGCTTTGGCTGCAAGATCTCCTCAAGCTCATCCACTTCTGGTGGATCCTCAATGACCATTTCACTGGGCTCCGGTCCTACATACTTGCGAAGGAGACTCACATGAAAAGCATTGTGTATGTGCCAATGACTAGGTAATGCTAATCTGAAAGCCACTTCATTGATCTTCTCGATCACTCGAAAAGGCCCATAGTACCTGGTTGCAAGCTTAGGATATGCACTCTCTTTGCCAGGCCTTTTTGCAAGTCTTGCTTTCTCAAATTTCAGCAATACCCAATCATTCTCATTAACATCCAATTGTCCTCTATGCTTATCGGCAGCCTTTTTATGCTTGTCTTGTGACCTTGCAATGGCTGTCCGCACCTGAGCAAAAGCAATATCCAAGTCTCTTACATACTCATCAGCTGCAAATATGTCATCCTTTGTGCGAAGGATGGGTGGCAAAACCACCTTACCATAAACAATCTCAAACGGGGCCTTTCTCGTAGATGCATGCACTGTGTTGTTGTATGCAAATTCCACAAGCGGTAAGTACTTCTCCCAAGAAGACTTCTGATCCGCCACATAACATTTCAAGAGATCCAACACGGTTGAATTTACAGCCTCACTTTGCCCATCCGTTTTGAGGGTGATAAGATGATGAGAAGTCCAATTTGGTGCCCATATTATCAAATAAGGTCCGCCAAAAGAGACTTGTAGTCCTGGGATCTCTATCCCCCACAATGGACTTCGGCATTCCATGATGTTTGAACACTTGTGCAAGATATATTTTAACCATATGCTCAGCTTTGATGGTCTTCTTGACTGGCAAGAAATGAGCTTGCTTGCTAAACCTGTCAACAATTGTCCAAACTGCATCATTACCCTGTTGGGTACATGGCAAGTCCATAATGAAATCCATTGTAATACTTTCCCATGGCTGCGTGGGAATAGGCAATGGCTGAAGCAAACCTGGTGCCTTCTGCCTATCAAATTTGACCTTTTGACAGGTGATACATGCACGTACATGTGCCTCTATGTCCTTCCTTAAACCTGGCCAAAAGAAATACCGCTCAATCATGTGCGTAGTAGGCATTATGCCTCTATGACCAGCATATGGAGGAGCATGGCACTCATCCAAAACCTTTTGTCTCATGTCAGACACCACACATAGGCAATTATCTTTCATGAGATAACCCTCTTTGATCACATATGAGGCATGTGCATTACCAGCCCACAAATCAGCCCAAATAGTGGCAAAATCAGCATCCGTATGATACAAATCACGCATAGTAGACGAGTCCCCATGAGAGGCAACCGAGATAGCTGTTACATACGGCTTTCGTGACAATGTATCGGCCACTACGTTCTTCTTTCCCGGGGTGTGCAAGATCTGAAAATGAAACATAGAGAGGAAATTGGCCATCCTCATATGCTTCTCTGACAACTTAGTTTGAGTAAGAAAATACCTCAAACTCTGGTGATCTGTCTTCACAGTGAAATCAGTTCCAAGAAGGTAATGTTTCCATATAGTAAGTGCATGAAATACAGCCAAGAGCTCTTTCTCATAAATGCCAAGAGATAGCTCTGCATCATGCAATCTACGACTCTCATAAGCCACGGCATGTCCCTCTTGATTTAGGACAGGTCCTATGCGATTTCCAGATGCATCACATTCCACACAAAAAATCTTTTGCAAATCCGGAATGATTAACACTGGACCATGAGTAGTTGCATCTTTCAATTTGAGGAATGCATCTCTCTCTACATTAGTCCATTTGAACACGGCCTTCTTCTTTGTCAAATCATGTAAGGGAGAAGCAATCCATGCAAAGTGCCGAATGAACCTACGGTAGTAAGAGCATAATCCAAGAAAACTACGGATCTCATGCACCGAACTCAATTCGGGCCAATTTTGAATTGCATCAATCTTTGCAGGATCCATCCGCACTCCATCTTTGGACACAATATGCCCAAGATAATGTGTCTCTGACAAGAAGAACTCACTCTTCTTTGCATTTATGAAGAGTTTATGCTTATGGAGCTCTTCAAAAACAATGGCCAAATGAGCTCTATGCTCTTCTTCGGTCTTCGAGAAGACTAGGATGTCATCAAAGAAGACACTTGTAAATTTCCTGTACCCACGGAATATGCGGTCCATCATTCTATTGAATGTAGCTGGGGCATTTGTAAGACCAAAAGGCATAACAAGATACTCATATAGCCCAAATGCTGTCCTGAAAGCAGTTTTGTGTACATCCTCAGGCACTACACGCACTTGATGATACCCACTCTTGAGGTCAATTTGGCTAAAGCATGCCGATCCATCCAACTTGTCAAGGATGTCGTCTATGCGTGGAATCGGAAACCGATTCTTGATGGTAAGCTTATTTAAAGCTCTATAATCCACACACATACGAAAGGATCCATCCTTCTTTTAAACCAAGAGGACGGGTGAACAATATGGGGAAGAGCTTGGCTGAACCAAACCCTTCTCAAGAAGCTCATTCACTTGCTTCATGATCTCCTCTTTTTGGGATGCACTTACACGATAGGCTGGCCTATTAGGTGGTGAGCTATCCGGCACAAGATCAATGCGATGATCTTCCGGTCGTATAGGTGGTAACTCATTTGGTAACTCATCAGCAAAACAATCATTGTGCTCTTGCAAAAATTTCAGCCTATCATTACTAAGAGTGTTTACATGTACATTATTTTCCTCAACATGATCTCGTACAAAAATCAAGTACGCAAAAACACTCTTTTTCATTACTTACTTAATTTGTACATGAGATACAAGGGGAATGGTATCACCCTCTTCACCAGCATCAATTACATGTTCTCGGCCTTTATGCATGAAGGTGATCCTGTTGGTCTTGTAAGCCTTGCACGGATCAATACGTGTATGCCAAGGCTTTCCAAGCAATACATCACAACCATTCAAAGGCGCCACAAGAAAATTCTCATGATCCACATAGCCTTGAATGTATATGCGTAACTTGCCAAAAATAGGCATGACCTGCACTTCTCTACCAACAAAGGCAGCCCTTGCTTCAATTTGAGGACCCATGTCCTCCACTTCAATACCCAAAGCAGCTGCCATCTGAGTGGATATGAAATTTTCAGATGCACAATCATCAAACATGAACAAAGGGGGCTGATCTTTGAGCTGTCCCCAAGCTTTACATACAACTCTATCTTTTCTATCATGTGAAGTGTTACCTTGCACATCCGGAACCATATGCACATTAGGCTTTGATGCGTTTGCATTATCACGCTTCTTCTTGTTTGGGCATGCCTTTGCAATATGCTCGGTGCTACCACAAGTAAAGCATTTCCCCTCACTCATATATTGCTTTTTCTGTTCCGGAGTGAGACCATAGTCTCTCAGTTTGAAGGGACGCTTCTTGGTAGTGTTATTTTGAGCCTTTGGACCATTTTTATCTTGGTTTTGGTCCTTTTTAGGTGGCTGTCCATCATTTTGCAGGTTTTGGACAGCCCTCTCTTTGCCTTGAAATGAGGGTTTAGCCTTATTGGATCGACTCAATTTGAGTTCCAATTGCTCGGTGGCGGTGGCGGTGGCGGTGGCGGCTGCGATTAATTGGTGTAAGGTATGACCAGGATACATTTGTAGTCCCGCTTTGTACACGGGTTGCAATCCCGATTGAAACCTTCTCTTCCTTTCCGCCTCCGTGACATGCATAAATGGAGACACCTCCAAGAGCACTTTCCAAAACTTTTGTACATATGCATTTCCCGATTCCCCCTCATTTTGCTTTACCCAATCCCACTTCATTGTTATCTCATTCAATGCATTGGGAGGCAAGAATTGAGCATAGAACCTCTTCTTGAACTCTTCCCATGATCTAATAGGATTCGGTGAGAGCTTCTCTGTGAGCCACCAATGGGCAGTAGTGCCTTTCATGAACATGCTTACATGCCGAATCATGGATTTCTAAGTGAAATCCTTATCACTGAAAGCAATATCAAACTGGGCAATAAAAGCAAGTGCCTTTGATGCATCATATTCCCCATGATATGTGTCAAACTTCATAGATTTGTCTCCGGCTTTGAAGTCACGAGACTTTGATGCATGTGTGTGCATCTCAACATGTTTTCCCCCATGTTTGTCCATTGGGACAGCCCCTGTGACTGGCATCATTCTTGGACCAAAAGGTGATGCATAAGGCATAGATACATGTGCCCTGTAAGCATGAGGCATGGCTGACCCCTCAACATGCATTGACACATTTTTAGCCATAACTTCTCCCTCACGAGCACACTCGAAGGCATGAGTGGCATGAGAGATACGCGGTATACCTGCACCAACAGAAAATTGCAGCCCATGTTGCATGTGTTGTGCATGCACATTTTCAGCCGGCAATGGCATTTGACATACATTTTGACCACTGCCATAAACATTGTATCCTTCACGGGCTACATTAGGTGTTCTTGCATGGCGTGAAGTCACTGATTGTTTCTCTCCCATAGCATGGAGATTCATCCTCTTAGACATAAGTTCTTGTTCGGGCACTTGTGGGTTTCCAAGACATGTAAGATGGTTGCCTTTTCTGCATAGGCATCCTCGGTACGAGCCAAGTATGCACGTGCTGCATCCCTCGGTTGCATGTGCAACTCTTGAGCAATCATTGCCATTGCATGATCCATATAAGATTCAGCTTTCTTGGCCTTCAAAAACGGTCATGTACCAATGGATCCTCGCGGCGATAGAGATTCAAATTTCAATTCTTCTTGTTGTGCATGGAGAAGAGCCTGCATACGAGTAAGTTCAGCCCTCAAGACTATGGACTCTTCTTCCTGCATCTTCTCTTTGCCACGGGACGGCTATCCCACATATTCATGTTCCCTATTGTGCACCACATGAGTTTGCTCATCCTGTAAAGCATTGGAAGTAGGCATTTCATTGTCCCTGCCTCTTGTGTTAGCATCTCCAACATTCATTATATGGCTGTCCATAATGTTCTATGTGTAGAGATAGCTAGTTCACGGTGATCGTCTCTCACGATAGAAGTGAAAGAGAACCGTATGCTCTGATACCAATGTAACTTAGTTGAACACAATGCTAATCAATACACTTAAATACACTAAGATTTGATGGACACTTGCTCGCTGAATTGACAAGGGACACACAATGAGCCGGAACGGCCGACCCCTCCCTCAAATAAAGTAAATTGATCTTGGGAGAATCAAGTACATAGTGTCATGGGCATTTCTGACCAGATTTCCATACCAATGCATATGAATACAGTATTGCAAACAAGTGGTTGTCGATGTAGACTTGCAACCCACACTACCCTCTCAAGTGCCCATGTTCCCTACCATCTACTCTCTATTGTTCCACCAACACATGGTAGCAACAATTTGCAAGAGAGCACGTAGGACAAGAGAACACTACACAGGGTATGTGATCTTGTAATCCGATTCCTCTCTCTTGCTACTTGCTCCCATATTTAAGCATAAAAGCTTACCAATAGCGGAAGTCTTCGCGATGACAGCGGAAGTCTTCGCGAGATGGAAGTCCTTGGAGTGTTGAGATCTTTGATTTGTCGCCTTTCTTCGTGACAAAAGTCTTCAAGAGGATGAAGGGAAGCTTGGGAAAGCTTCCCCTATGGTTCAACTTGAGAAAGGAGAGCTGAAATTAGGGTTTTCAGCAAAAAGACTAGAAATTACAGCAAAATGAGAGCTGTTTTGTTGAATTTCAGTCATTAGCAGTGAGTAGGAGAGTGATTAGCACTTGGAAACACTCTTGGAAGCTTGAAAAACACCTTAGCAAGTTGGGTATGGCTATGGAGAGCTTGGAAATGGAGAGAAATGGTGGAAAAACAGTGTTTTCAGCCTCCAAAAATCTTCATGAAGAGAAAACATGAATTTTCTCTTAATAAGTAAGTGGATTGGGGTCCAATCAGGTGAAGGGACATGGGGAGATGCCCATTCATGAGTAAAAGGGGAGGATCAGGTCCTGGACATTGAGTCTTGTCCGCCTCGGGACTTCAGTGAGTGTGAACTTGGAAGCGGTCATAATTTATAAGTGACTTTTGGACGCCCAAACTTTAATGAAGTGGGAACGCACTCACTTATAAATATTGGCTAAGTCCTAAGGGCTATTTGAGCCTAGATTGGGTAATACTTACCACCTGTTCACATGCCACACAACCATGTCAGCAGACAGTTTCACATGCACGGTTCACGGGCGGGCGTCCCCTAGCCCGAAACTACACATAGGTCATGTAGGCATGAAAACAACATGCAATTTCATTTGCAGGCAAGCACATAAAGATGCTATGCAATGCAGCATTGGTATGGACAATCCCCGTTCATGAGACTATACCAAAATAGACGTGTTCCAGGGAAGTACACGAGGTTACCAGACCCAATGGAACACCAATCCACCAAGCATTTCTAGGCATGTACACGGAGGCACAAGTCCCAACGGAAAGCCAAGTCTACAGTATCACATGAGTGGTATCAATCCCCGGCAAGTCCTATGTACATACATGATAAGAAAGCACGGGTGGACCAATTGGGTGGCCAAATGGTGACAACTAGTCCTCCAGCTCCCAATGTGGGTGTTGTCGACTGCTGGAGCAAATGCGCACATTGGTTTTAGTTCAGTCGGACAAGTGGTTGTGCGGGCTGCGCCAGGCTGATGACGAGAGCGAGCAAAGCTATGGTTACTGTGCGCTGGTTGCTGGTACAAGGCTGCAATGGCTTTGATATCAATTGTAGGTCCTAATAGAGTGCAAGGCTGAGGAGGATGGAACCTCCATTAGTGCTGAGCAGTAAGAGAGAGAGTGTAGAGAGAGAAACTCAATGCTCTAGAGAGATGATTGCAACTCAATGTAGATTGATTGATATCTCAAAATGAAGTACAAGCCCTTGTTATATAGGTCTTTCTTACAACAAACCATTTTGATCCTTATTGAATGCATGCTTATCCACCCTCCTAAGAGGTGGTTCACACGTAGACACAACCAGGGGCTGCTCACACATTGTTACACACACATAAGCACCGACTTATCCCAACAGTCACTCTATTGATTGGAACTCTAAACTTCTAGAAATTTGCACTTTTTTCTGTGTCCTTGTATTCTTTGCATTTTTTTAAAAGGCTTTAAATTTAATGCAACTTTCTCTCAATTTGTAAGCTGGGATATATCCCAGTCTTATGAAGGCATAAGTAAATAAAATCAATAAAAGTTGGGTGATGCTTCAGCCTCTCCTCTAGCTTTGTTCAAGCAGCTTCAGCATGTGTTGCTACTGTATTCAGTTTAACCAAGGTGGATTCCAAGGAAGATTTCACAGCTGGCTATCTCAGTCATGCGTGCTATTGTGTTTGTGTGTTTCTCTTTGATGTGAGTGGTCCTAGAACGCACTTTTTCCAACCCAGTCAAGCAAAGAGATTGTGGATTTTGTAATCTGTATATGGTGGTTTGGCTGTGTGTTTCTATCTTGGAGTGCCAAGTATTGCTTTTAATGCATAACTAATTACTGGTAACTGGAAGAATGAGTCTTACTCTTTAGACCTTTTGTACAGAGTTTTGAAGCTTTGAATCAGAGGGCCGTTGCGGTTGTTGTGGATCCGATTCAAAGTGTGAAAGGCAAGGTGGTGATTGATGCTTTTCGGCTGATCAATCCACAAACTATGATGCTTGGGCAAGAACCTCGGCAGACAACCTCTAACCTTGGGCATCTTAATAAGCCCTCCATACAGGTTTGATTCTTTTTATGGCTCTCTTTTTGCGAGAGAGAGAGAGAGAGAGAGAGAGAGAGAGAGAGAGAGAGAGAGAGCGTCTACTAAAAACCCAATGGGCTTGTGAGACCAAAGTGATACAATAATGTCCATGGTATCTCATCATGGAGTGGAAAATAAAATAGAAACAAATCAAAACTCTCACTGGAGTGATACAAAAGTGTCCATGGAAATCTTATCATGGAATACTAGGAACATGAAACATGAGATGAGCATCAGCCCCAATAGATGGTATACCACTCTCCAAAATATCAAGCATGGGGCTAATGCGTATGGCTGAGAGGTCTCCCTCACCTATGTAACGTGGAAAGGTAGCTCGATGGTGATGGAGCATGCCTTGGATTTAGAGCTGACGAGGAGATCATGGTTGACGTTTGGGGGCTCGGGTCCGTAGTAGCCTGAGATAGGCGCACGGGATCCATTGTATGGGTGTCCGCCTCCTGGGTCTGGAAAAAGCTGGTGGAAAGTGTCCTTGTTTGTGTGGAGCTTAAGCAAGAAGAGCCCTAGGCAATGCTGGTCCGGGAAGTCAATGATCCCGGAGAGGGCCAAATCCCTCATGGAACATGTTGGACTGTGTTCATCTCTAGCATTTATCGCAATTATTGCACCATTTATGCAGCATACTTAGCATACTTATCTGATGTATTTTACTCAGTCGTGGGTGTTTTTTCCCACATTTTTAGGCACTCTTTCTCAGTCGTAGGTATTTTTCACAAGTCGTGGGTTTCTTCTATTGGCCGACTTGGCTATTTGTGCTGTATACATGAGGCTTTTTGCCATTTAATTCATTCATCATTTTGCTGGAGTGTTGGATCGTTGTTGGCTGCTCCAAGTCTTCTGAAACCGGCCTTTAGAAATCTGACGGGCGGTGGAACAAACACTTGCACACAAAACACTTCCTCACCCATGGGGACATGGAACAGGAAACAAACAGGGGGAGCTAGAGTGCTCTTGCAAATAATACAAGGACACCGATTGGCCCCAAAATGCAGTGGCGCCCCTTGCGGTATTTCTTTACTTGAACAAAATTTGAGTACATATTACAACTCGTAGAATCCTCTACCAATAGGATCCCTTATAGCTTTTTACCTAGGACTTCCAAATAAGAACTCTCATTATTACACCAAAGCATTCCATAGAGAAGGCACACCTATACAACACCTCCCTGCTTGAAAAGGTCATGGAACCCTCAAACCCTTTCCTAAAAAGCAGTAGGACTGTACCAAACCATATGTCCTTCCCTATAGTCACAGCTTGCATGTAACCTCGAGAAAACTAGAACCTGTTCACGTGAATCCAAAGACATGTTTTCCACATGAAACCAAAGACCTGTATCCATAAACCTTAGGCTTGTTTCTTCGATACCAAAGTCCTGTTTCTTCTCGAAAGACCAATGTCTTGTTTCCATGACAGATATACCATCAAATCACGATTGCCAAAACCTAGAGAGAGAAAGATAGAGGACGTGTCAAGCATAGTTGTTACGAGGCGTGCCTCTAACGGTACGAGGCGTTTGAGGTGTACAAGTGCCTGATCGAGACGTCCACAAAAATATATTTATTTATTTATTTATTTATTATTATTATTATTATTATTTTTTGCTGGTTTGAGTCTTTAGACGGGGGCTTTAAGGGCCCAAGGCAGCCCCTCTGACACACACTCTCTCTCTCTCTCCCTCCCTCCCTTAAGTCTTTCTCAAGACCCAAAGTTCAAAGTTCAAACTTTAAACACACTAGGATGATGATGTTCTTTATACCCACTTTTGGAGCTCTCTCTATACTCTACCGGTTCATTTCATTTTACTCTGTACCCTTGAATCTTGATGATGTATCCAGATGATGATGATGGACCATTTTGGTCGCATAGGTCATTTTGGCCTTTTGCAGATGTTTAATACAGCTTTCTTTCTTTCACACACACACTCTCTCTCCCTCTCATACACACCCTCTCTCTCCCTCCCTCAAGGCTCATACACACACACTCTAGTCTCTCTATTGCTCTCTCAACTTTCACTATATATATTATATCTATCTATCACACTATATATATATATATATATAAAACAGACGCCTCTAACGTTTCTAAAAAATAGGAGTCTTTCGAGGCACGTACCATACCCGGCTCATACCAAACGCCTCTGACGCCTCTAACAACCTTGATGTCAAGCTATCCTTGAATACACATAAGTCCGAGATGAAGAGCAACAACACATCTCTTCCAAGAACATCATCTTGTGCATATGTAGCTTGATCCTTTGCATCCTAATCTTGTAAACAAAACCTGCTTGCGAAGAGAGAGAGAAACCCCTTGGTTGTTAGCCCCTCGGTGCCTCCTTCAGCTCACCTTCTTCCAAGAGAGATAGAGAGAGACTCGCGCTGGCTGCTTCCACACATGCAGCCCGCCTGCACCCGCCTGGCTGCCCGGTTGGCTATAGAGAGTCTCCCGCCTGACTCCCGCTGTTGGCTGCAGCCCATAGGCGCAGCCGCTTGGTCTTCCACACGTGCAGCCTCCCACCAGAAGCCTGCTTGGCTGCCCGACTGGCAGCAGCCCATATGCGCAGTCACCTGGTCGCCTACTTGGCCGTAGCCCATGCGCAGCCGCCTGGCCCCCTTTTGCTGGCTGTAGTCCACGTGGCGTCCTCAGCCATACGCAGCCTGCTTGTAGCCCATGCGCAGCAGCCGCCCTGTAGCCCTTCTGCGCAGCAGCCTGTAGCCCATGCGCGTAGCAGCCGCCTGCTGTGGCCCATGTGCGCAGCAGCCGCCGTGTAGCCCTTGTGCGCAGCAACCTGTAGCCCATGTGCGTAGCAGCCACCTGCTATGGCCCATGTGTGCAGCTGTTCTTCCACACGTGCAGCCTCCACATGGTGACCTGCTCAAGGGGATGCGCCATGCCACACGATGATCCACACGGCGACCTGCCTCGAATCTGCCACCCTTCGTCCTTTATAAAGAGGTGATTCCGCTTTTCTCCAAAAAGCCAAAAGCAGAATAACAAAACGCATGTCTCCAATAATAATAATATTTTTAAGTCATCAAAGGTTATTAAACCTTATAACTTTAAAAATCCCTTCTGTCCCCTTTCACACTTGGGCTGGCCACCATATATGGGTTTCCTTTTCATATCCAACTGATGTCTGTTCACAATGTCCATCCCGTGCCCGTGTCCACCTGCTTGTTGTCCAGAGGGAAAAACACAGGGTTGTAACATAACCCCCTCTTGAAAAATAGCAAGCGTCCTCGATTGCACTCAATAACACAGTAAGCATCCAAAAGATTTCCCATATGACCAAAGCAATGCCCCTCCAGTGCATCTGGGTGATGAAACAATCATCCTGGACAATAAGGCCACCTTGTCACGTCAAAGTGACACAGAACTCTTGCTTGTTCCTTCAGAACCTGAAGCAAAAGTCTAAAACCAAGTGGAAACACGTAACCTGTGTTAGCCAAAAACAAAACCATGCATCATTCTACATATGACAAACATATGCATGACACATATGCATTCGCAAACAATATGCTCCTCAAGATGCTCTACCTACTCCAAAATAACAGTCTCAGGGTTGCTCGCAAGCCTTACACCCATGGGCATCCACACTTGGAGGTACAACATGAGCACATGAAAGCACTCAATGCATCCAAACAGTACATCCACTAAGTACTTCCCACATATGTCTCATGGCTATCCCGTAGGAATCACACCCAATGATGAACATAATAAAGTACTTGATGTATCATATCAACATACATGCATCTCATCCTGACACATCCAGAGTATCACCCATGTATTCTCAAGGGTACCAGGATCCAATGGCACCAGAATAAAATAATACCTCGGAAAGTGTATAAATACATGTAGAGATAGAGTTCAATCCATATATGAACCAAACCAACTCTAGGACTGCTCGCAAGACGTATGCCCTTCATAGAGTCTCGAAGTGTTAACTCAGGTTGCTGCAGACTGAGCTAAACCAAACCCAACTTTACCATCTCATGTGACTAGTACACAATATCATAGAAGTCCCATAAGCATAAGCAGATGTATTGTCAGCCTCAGTACCTCGGGTGAATACAAAGATGTCACCAAGCGACTCCTAGATAAAAAACTGAGCCTGTTTATAACAAGGGAGCGGAGATGCTACCCCCCTCTTGAGCATTAGGCAATGCTCCAGAACCATGCTTTGCTGAACCTGAATGAGCCGTCGCAAGAGTCGACTCCAACTCAAAGGCATAACGATAAAGCTGCAATACCTAAGGTGAATCTGCTAAGTCACTCTCCTCCATCCACTTTGCATCCATCGGTGAATAGTTCTTTAAACTTCACAAGATAGCGACGGGAAACTTTACCTTGTACCTTTCTTTCCTTGTGTGCGAGTATTTGCTCGGGAATAAGAACCTCATCAAGTTCCTCAACTTCCATCTGAGCCTCATCTGATACAACCTCAGGCACCCAAAACTTGCTTGCACTCTACCCAAGTGGTAAGCACAAGTCCCTAATGAAGCATAGTAGATCACCACTGCTAAACATAGAAAGAAGCTGCCTTCCAAACCTCATGAAGCCTCTGTGAAGATACCACTGGTGACAAAGTGTCAAAAGCCATAGCCTTCAACCCATCTCTTGCACCATAACACTTCAACTGCTTTCTTGTTCCTGGCCACTATTTCCTGTCCTTGGTGTCTTTTCTCCGGAGCTTCATCTTTAGCTTTTCCTCTTCACCTCATATAGGCAAAGACACACAATCCTGTACTGTCTCCTGCACTTCCTTTTCACTTTCCACATGTTGAAGCTTTTGATGTGACAACCACCTCCTTGAGAAAGTTGACGATATCCCGGCGATGGAACCATGAAACCGGCCTTAAGAAATCTGACGAGCGGTGGAACAAACACTTGCACACAAAACACTTCATCACCCATGGGGACCTGAAAAAGGAAACAAACAGGGGGAGCCAGAGTGCTCCTGCAAATAATACAAGGACACCGATTGGCCCCAAAACGTAGTGGCGTCCCTTGCGGTATTTCTTTACTTGAACAAAATTTGAGTACATATTACAACTCGTAGAATCCTCTACCAACAGGATCCCTTATAGCTTTTCACCCAGGACTTCCAAATAAGAATTCTCATTATTACAGCAAAGCATTCCATAGAGAAGGCACACCTGTACAACACCTCCCTGAAAAGGTCTTCTCCATTGCAACCATGGCTCAAACCCTTTCCCAAAAAGTAGTAGGACTGTACCAAACCATATGTCCTTCCCTATAGTTAGAGCTTGCATGTAACCTCGAGAAAACTAGAACCTGTTCACATGAATCCAAAGACATGTTTTCCACATGAAACCAATGACGTGTATCCGATAAAGCAAAGACCTGTATCCATAAACCTTAGCCTGTTTCCTTGATACCAAAGTCCTGTTTCTTCTCGAAAGACCAATGTCGTGTTTCCATGGCAGATTTACCATCAAATCACGGTAGCCAAAACCTAGAGAGAGAAAGATAGAGGACGTGTCAAGCAATCCCTGAATACACATAAGTCCGAGATGAAGAGCAACAACACATCTCTTCCAAGAACATCATCCTGTGCATATGTAGCTTGATCCTCTGCATCCTAATCTCGTAAACAAAACTTGCTTGCGAAGAGAGAGAGAAATGAAATGAAATGTTATATTAACGTCTTCAAAAGGCCAAAGTGACCTATGAGACCAAAGTTACAACCATGGGACATCTGATACACTGTTTGGAAAAGAAAAGAAAGAACTGAAGGTAAGTATCTAGCCCTACAATACATCAGTAGGGAGCATCCGGAAGTAGCAACTAGGGAGAGTGGGAAGCTAATGCTACTAGTCAAAATGGGGTACATGAGTACGTGGATACATGAATACATGAATATGGGGGAGTACAAAAGCGACAGTGAGTACAACAGTATATGGCTGGAGTGGTAATCATCCTAGGAGTTCTAGCATGGGTCTCTGCCGGATGGCCTGGATATCTGCCATAGTGAGATGCTTGGTCGGACGAGCTCGATGCCTCGCAATGATGCTCTGAATCCTCCGGTGTAGGCACCGTCTGTGATTTGAGGATCCGTGAACCCTCGGGCGTTTGGATCTGCCCAACTGGATAGCTCTCTCAACTAGAGTCCCACGGGGTGCTTGCTGCTGGGTTGTCGGCTGTGTGTCCTCCCGGGTAATCTGTCTCTGTGTGGACTCCCTGCCAGTCGGGCGTCTGTTCCTGATAGTGGACTCTCTGAGCCTGCGGATCTCCAGGAGATAAAAACCCAAGCATCTCTGATCACAATAGTCCATGACTCTAGCCACAGTGGTCCAAATCCCTCTCTGAAAAGGGAATGGTAGCGCTTTCGAATCTCATAATATGCTGTGCAGCGACAGATGTAGCGCTCCTCCGTCTCAGGCTCTATCCAACAAATCTGACAAATCCTGTCCCCTGGAGGTATGCCTCTAAATCTTCCTGTCTCTATCTCTAACTGATGTGAAGAGGTGCGGATCTGCCCAATGGCGCACCTCAATCCATGAGACAGATGGGTATCCATGTAGCTCGGTCTAAGTATAAAGCCATCCTCAGTGGTGCGGAGAAGATGGTCTCTATAGAAAGCCATCTTCGTCCCCCACTCCTGTGAGGGCTCTAGCCATGTCCTCCTAGTGTCCAACTGAATGAGGTCCTGTTTGATGACTCTACTAATCTCAGAATGTGTCAAGGTGAGAGAGGGTGCCTCCGAAGAGTACTGGAAGGGTGGAAGTTTGTCTAAACTGAACCCATGGAGCTCAAACCAGGATGCTATCTGCACATACCAACATGAAGTGTCTCCCTCCATGGCTAGCTGATGAGAGGACTCTAAAGCAAGTCGTGCATACCGGTGTTGGGGAAGCTCCCAGGTGCTATGAATGAAGGACACTGATTGGCAAGAGCCTCGACTACGATCGGTGGTGCTCCCATCTCGGCTCTGATAATCTCATGGGGTACGAGGCCTTAGCCCGAATCATCTTGGAGATCATGGACACAAGTGGTCTCTCCATCGATCTCCATCCATCGTATGTGTGTCCTGATCGACTGTGGCGAGCTAGGCTAGGCCCCCAAATCTGTACTTCATATATCATCGCCGATGTGACCAGCGTGTCAAAAAGCCACAGCTTAGTGCGTGGCTCCTGAAACTGTACCTGTGAGCACATCCTCTCTAGACCTCCTCCTAGTGTTGCATATCCTCTAGTCAGTTTGGCCTCTGCTGCCCCCCTCATGGAAAATGTGGGCCCAGTGAACACCACTCCAAGATATGTGTATGAGTCAACATACTCCACTGTCTCCTGCCCATATGTGAAATAGGCGCTGATCTCCAGACCCACTGAGCTGTAGTATTAAACACCATAACCTTGGTCTTACCAAGGTTAACTGAGAACCCACTGTCCTAAGCATAAGCATGTAAAATATCCAAGTGCCTCTGCATACCCTCTGGTGAGTCTGCTATAAGCACAATATCATCAGCATATAAGAGCAGAGGTATCCAAGTGCCAGCCAACTGGGCTCCTCTGTCCCCTCGTGTCCCAATATAATCAGAGATCTCATCAATGTATAGTCCAAATAGAGTCGGAGACAGCGGGCAGCCCTGTTTCACCCCTATAGTGGAGTGTACTGGCTGGGAGAGACCCTCTGAAGTCCGCACCTGCCCAACTACTGTCTCATAAAGTGCCATAATACCCCAAATGAGCTCACATGGAACCCCCAAGTCTTGCAGCCTCCGCATCAGTCTAGCTCTGGGCACTGTGTCAAAGGCCTTGCGGAAATCCACAAAGCCACAGTAGATCGTCCTCCCATGTGCTCTGCCCTCCTCAATGATAGCCTTGAGGGTAAAGATATGATCCAAAGTAGAGAATCTCTTCCTGAAACCGGCCTGTCCCTGAGCTCGGACCCCTTGTCTCTCTGCCCATCTGCTCAACTCCTGCTCAAGAATAGAGGCATATAGCTTGGCCAGCGAGTGACCTCTTTGGCTGTTAGCCCCTCGGTGCCTCCTTCAGCTCGCCTTCTTCCAAGCGAGAGAGAAAGAGAGAGAGAGAGAGAGAGACAGAGGGAGACCCGCACTGGCTGCTTCCACACATGCAGCCGGCCTGCACCCGCCTGGCTGCCCGGCTGGCTATAGAGAGTCTCCCGCCTGTAGCCCATGCGCGCAGCAGCTGCCTGCTGTGGCCCATGTGCGCAGCCGCCGCCCTGTAGCCCTTGTGTGTAGCAGCCGCCATGTTCTTCCACACGTGCAGCCTCCACACGGCGACCTGCTCAAGGCGATGATGATCCACATGGCGACCTGCCTCGAATCTGCCACCCTTCGCCCTTTATAAAGAGGTGATTCCACTTTTCTCCAAAAAGCCAAAAGCAGAATAACAAACCACATGCCTCCAATAATAATATTATTTTTAAGTCATCAAAGGTTATTAAACCTTATAACTTAAAAAATCCCTTTTGTCCCTTTTCGCACTTGGGCTGGTTTCCTTTTCATATCCAACTATGCTTGTTCACACTGTCCATCCTGTGCCCGTGCCCACCTGCTTGTTGTCCAGAGGGAAAAACACAGGGTCGTAACATCTCCTCTGCTTCCGCTTGCTGCCTTAAACTATTCTCTCATGGTATCAGATAGTTCTCAGGCCCTTGCTTTTGCACTCTATAGAAGATTATCAACCAGTGTTTTCTTTTTTCTAGCCCTCACGAGACTAATGGTAGCATTGTTCACTTGCTCCATTAGCCTCTCCCTCCCTTACATCGTGCATTGGGTTGGCACCTTTCGTTCACCTCACCTAGCGTCTGGGGAGGAGTGAGCAAGCCCACGGATACCTACTTGTAGCCTTTCTGAGGTAGATTCAAGGGGAGGATTCCATGGTTTCTACATGGAGTGTCATCTCTTCATCTATTTCCCAACTTCCCAAGATGGGACCAACTACCTTGATTGGTAATCCATCCTAGATGGGACCAACTACCTTGATTGGTCTTTGCAAATGAAGACTTTACTCTGGTATCATTGGCTATGGGATATTGTTACCAGGGCCGACGCCGAGCCAACTGCGACTTCTCCTCATGTTGAGATTGATGCCTGGCTTGATAAGGATGCTCGGGCACCTGCGTTCATCATTTTCAACATTAAACCATCTGTTGCTTGTCAATTTGATGACAACGATGATGAGACTGCAGAAGAGTTGTGGGATGCCATTCAAAGGAGGTATCATAGAGAGAACCCTACTCAGAAGATTGCCTTGGAGAATCAGCTTGCCAACCTGAATATCTTCGATACTGCCAACATCATGGATTCCATCACGGAGTTTGTTACCATCCAGAGGCAGTTGTTCTCTTTGGGCAGCAAGGCTACTGATGAAGGCTTTGTTCATCGGCTCCTCACCAAATTGCCTGATGTGATACTATTTCACTTCTTCCCGCTACTCTCGATCTGCATACTGTTGTTGGCATGCTT
The DNA here is from genome assembly GCF_041138505.1 of Cibotium barometz. Classification (NCBI taxonomy): domain Eukaryota; kingdom Viridiplantae; phylum Streptophyta; class Polypodiopsida; order Cyatheales; family Cibotiaceae; genus Cibotium; species Cibotium barometz. Next base: position 44,749,128 of record NC_141075.1, read on the forward strand.
GAGGATATAGGTACGAGGAAGAAAACAAGCCAAGGTGCTTCCGATACCCTTCTTTAGGTCAAGGGCAAAGGCAAATGGAAGTCTAAGGGTTCCACTAGCAACAAAGTTGACTCTAAACCTGCTAGCAATCTTGCTCATATAGATCTTACTTGCCATTGGCACAAAGGTCACATTCAGCCTAATTGTTGTAAGAAGAAGAGAGAAGGTGGTTGCTGGAAGACTGCTGATCATAGGCTGCCGACTTGATCTTAGCCCCTTCTATGGGCTTAGGGCTGGTTAGGTTGCCTCTACTGTTGGGGTAAAGGCGTTATGCCCACCCTTATAGTGTGTACAAGCCCATAAGTTATAGTACATAGTACACTTAGTACTTTTAATGTACTAAGTGCACTATGTGTACTAGTGCAATATACATGTGTGATAGGGGAGTCACACACTCACGCTTTTCATGAGTTGACTTATCCCCACAACTCTCTCTCTCTCTCTCCCTTGCTTCTCTGTGTATGTCTCCCATGAATGAACTCTAAAACCCTAATTACAGGTTTCTCCCCATCAACTGGTATCAGAGCTTTGGTCCCTCCCTCTTCTCCTTGATGGCTCCTGCCTGCTGAATCTCTCTTGGAGCTGGTCGCCTGCTGAATCTCTCTTGGAGCTGCCTGTATTTTTTCTGGTCTCTGCCCAGCCAGTAGGCGTGGGCTGGCTCAACTGCTGCCCAGCCATCAGCGTGGGCTGCCCCATTGCCCAGCAGCCAAGCAGGCTGCGAACCAGAGCCTTGTTCAACTGGCGCTAGGCGAAACCCAATTATACGTGTAGCGCTGGTGCACAAAGTGAGGCGAAGGCAGCTAAGTGAGCGTAGGCGACTTAGCGCTCGACGGCGAAGGCTACCAAACGAGCGAAGGAGCGAAGGCGGGTGATGAATTATTCGCAGCCTAAGGCGAATACGTGGCAAAGAGGAGGCCTGCGCGAACCCAACGCGATTCACACGCAGGCTTGTCAGCGCTGGACGGCGAGCTTTAACACACGGCGAAGTGAGCGAGCGAACCTGGCAAAGGAAGCGAAGCGCTCTTGACGACCCGTCGACTGCAGGCGTGGAGAGCTGGTCGTGGAGGTCAGCCAGGTGTGCAGCTACATTGCCCAGCAGGCATCCAAGCGAAGTGCACCTACCTCCAGGATGTGCTTGGCGCCCTCATTAGCCCTCATTGGAAAGCTAAAAAGAGCATCAACACAAACGTGTTCCCCCCTTCTCACCTGCACAGAACAAAAGCAGGTTCCTGCAACAAAAAATTCAGCCTGCAAATTGGATTGAAATCAAAGGTATTTTGCTTTAATTTTGAATTTTCCTTGTCAAATCAATCAATTGAGCAGGTACAGGTGCCCAATTGCTCAATTTGGAGCAAAATTGGCAAAATCGGGTGACATTGGTCACAATCAGGATCAATTTGCAGGAAATTGGTCAAATCAGGATCAATTTGCAGGAAATAAAGGTCGAAATTTGGGGCTTTTGATGTAATTGTGCAATTAAGCACTCATACATGCTGTATGATGTGAGAAATCGCACATTTGGGCAAAATCGCAGCAAATTGCAGCAAATTGCAGTGCAAATCAAGGGGCTTTTGTGCCGATTTGGTTGATTTGCATGCAGGCAATCGCATTTGATGCTGTGGATAATGTGTTGATGCCTTACAAGCACTCAATGTGCCTGTAAATCAAGGGGCTTTCATGTATTGGATGTATATGTGGCCAGGGGGAAGCATCGTGAACACTCTGGATGCCTTCATGTGCGTCAATGTACCATGTATGATCAGAAATTGATCTTAAATCAAGGGGCTTTTCAAGTTTGTATGCTTGTTGAGCTTGGCAAAGCAGCAGGCGAGACTTTTATGCCTTGAATCCTCAAAAATCAGCTTGCAGTCAAGGGGCTTTTGCCCAATTTCTGTTCGGGACTGTTTTATGCAGTGTACAGGACTGTAAAAGTCTGATTTTCACTCATTTGGACAGCCAGGAGAGCATTTATTGCTATTGTACCTGCTGGTACAGATTTGGCACAGCTTTGTGCATGTTTTGGCATGGCTGTACACTGTTTTGAGTGATCAAAAGGTTCAAATTCAGCTGCTGAAATTGCCGGTACAGGTTTGGTACATCATTGGAGAGCGCTTAGTACTGCTGTACAGTACTTTGGAAGGGCAAAAGAGGACATTTAAGGTGCTGTCCAAAATCTGCAGCAACCAGATTTTGGTGTTTTCATCACAAAAAGTGGGAGAAAAGTTGCATTCTTGCTTCCGCAGTGGGAGATAAAGCTTGGGAGAACATTTGTGAGCACTTTGTGTGCTTTGGGTGCAGTGTTTGCACATCTTTGGTGCAGTGTTTGCACATTTGCAGGGAGTCAGGCATTACAGGTTGCATTTTGCTATGGCAACCACAGGTGAGAGCTCTTCATTGCTTCACATCAAGAAGCTTGAAGGCTCGCATAATTATGATATTTGGCAAACCCAGTGCTACAATGTGTTGCTCCAGAAAAAGCAGCACAAGCCTATCAAAGAAAGGGGTGTGATGCCCGCTTCTCTTACAGCTGAAGAGTGGGAAGATATGGATGAGCTGGCAAGATCTACTATCATGTTGTCTGTGTCAGACTCATTACTTTTCAGCATTCGTGAAGAGAAGACAGCTTGGGGAATGTGGCAGAGATTGCAGGACTTGTATGCCCAACAAAGTGCCTCAAGCAAAGTGTATTGGTTGAAGAAACTCATAGGTCTTCAGATGAAGGAAGGGGCTTCTATGACAGCCCATCTAAATGAGTTTAATGGTATTGTCAGCCAGGTCATCAATCAAAAGTTGGCAATGGACGATGAGTTCAAAGCCACCTTTTTGTTATGCACTTTGCCAGAGAGTTGGGACACATTTAGGACAGCCACTAGCAATTCGAATGCTATGCTGTCATATGCAGATGTTGAGGGTGCTCTTCTTCAAGAAGAGATGAACAGGAAAAACAACTCTGTTGGCAAGTCAAATGCAATGAATGCACGTGGGAGATCCCAGCAAAGGGGGAAAAGCAAAGAAAGGGGAAGGAGCAAGTCTCGCTCCAAAAAGGATTTGGAATGCCATTATTGTGGCAAGAAGGGACACATTAAAAAGCAATGCTACAAATGGAAAAATGATCAGAAAGAAAAGGGAAAAGGCAAAGACAAAGAGAAGGATGAAGCCAAAGATGTAAAGCCAAAGGGCAAAAGTGGAGTCAAGATTGAAGAAATCAATGTGTCACATGCAGGTGGCAGTGAGGATGAGGTCCTCTTTACGTCTTCACTTGATGCCCATTCACTTCTTACAGGTGGTCATGGTATGCACTCATGGATCATTGATTCAGGTGCCTCCTTTCATGTCACAGGTTGCAGAGACTTGTTTGTCAGGTACACTGCTGGCAATGAAGGAGTGGTTTATTTGGGTGATAACCATGCATGCAAGATACTTGGCAGAGGTGATGTGAGGCTTGTATTTTCAGATGGCTCACAGCTTATGCTCCATGATGTCAGGCATGTGCCTGAGATCAAAAAGAATCTGCTTTCTACTGGACAGCTTGATGATGCTGATTATGTTACCACATTTGGTAGTGGAAAGTGGAAGATTAGTAAGGGCTCACTGGTTGTTGCCAGAGGCTCTAAGGTGGACACTCTTTATTTCATGCATGCAGGTGTTTGTCACCATGCTAATGTAAATGCAACCGAGCTGCCGGAAATTTCTATGTGGCATAGCCGGTTGGGACACATGAGTGTCAAGGGAATGGAGCAATTGTCTCGTTTGGGTTACTTGCCTTCTCTAAAGTTTTCAAGTTTTCAGTTTTGTGAGCATTGTATATATGGTAGGCAACTACAGTGCCCCCACAAGAAAGCTCTTGGACAGAAAGATGCTCAGTTAGAGCTTGTGCATACAGATGTATGTGAGATGCCTCAGCTTTCTTTGGGAGGGGCAAAATATTTTGTGTCTTTCATTGATGATGCCACACGCAAGGTGTGGGTCTATCCTCTTCGTTTGAAGAGTGATACATTCTCAGTGTTTCAGAAGTTTGTTGCTCTTGTTGAGAATCAAACTGGCAAAACACTGAAGGCTTTGCGTTCCGACAATGGTGGAGAGTATACGTCCAAACAGTTTCAGGACTTTTGTGATGCTAAAGGCATCAAGAGGGAGCTCTCTACTCCTTATGATCCTCCACAAAACGGGACAGCAGAGAGGATGAACAGGACCATACAGGAGAAGGTCCGTTCTATGTTGTCACATGCTGCATTACCTCATGGTTTTTGGGTTGAAGCTGTTATGACAGCCGTTCACCTTATAAACAGGTCACCTAACACGAGGCTTGGTGGGAAAGTGCCAGAAGAAGTATGGACAGGGAAGCCTCCGTCATACAAGCACTTGAGAGTGTTTGGTTGCGTTGCGTACGTGCACATACGCAGGGAAATGCGCACCAAACTTGATCCCAAGTCTCACAAATGCATATTCCTAGGATATGGTGACAGAGGTGAAATGGGGTATAGACTTTGGGATCCCATAAATAGAAAGATCATACGCAGCAATGATGTCATTTTTGATGAAACATGCATGTATAAGGAGCCTGCAAGGCAACAGGAGCCTGGCAGAGTCATCTTTGATGATGATGGACATCATGGACAACAACAAAGGGCTGTAAATCAGCCATTACAGCAGGAAAACCAGCCCTTAAATGGTGCTGAAAATGGTCCAAATGGACAGCCAGATATGGCAGAAGATATCCCTATGGATATACCACAGTTGGAGGATATACCGGGCATGATTTTTCAGCCTTATGGCATGGAACAGGAGCCACCAATGGGTGATATGCAGGCTGGACAGCAACCTGCAAATGATGGTCATTGGGTACGGAGGTCCACTAGACCCTCCAGAGTCCCTGACAGGTTTGTTCCAGGGGTTGACTATTTGATGCTTACTGACTGTGGGGAGCCCTCATGTTATAAAGAGGCTTTACAGAGGGCAGACAAAGCTCTATGGGAGCGTGCCATGAAGTCAGAGATGGATTCTCTGCACAAAAATGGAACTTGGAAGTTGGTGCCTTTGCCTGCAGGCAAGAAGGTTTTGCCATGCAAGTGGGTATACAGGCTCAAAGTTGCATCAGATGCTAAGCCAAGATACAAAGCCAGGTTAGTGGCTAAGGGCTTTAAGCAGGAATATGGTGTGGACTTTGATGAGATCTTCTCTCCAGTGGTCAAAATGACCACACTTAGAGCTGTGTTGGCTTTGGTTGCGCATGATGATCTGGACTTGATTCAGATGGATGTGAAGACTGCTTTTCTTCACGGTGATCTCCATGAGGAGATATATATGCAGCAGCCAGAGGGTTATGCAGTGAGTGGAAAGGAGAAGCTTGTATGCAAGCTGAAAAAGAGTCTTTATGGGCTCAAACAGGCACCAAGAGAATGGTATCATAAATTTGATACATTCATGAAAACTCAGAAATTCAGGAGAAGTGACATAGATCACTGCTTGTACACCAAGAAAGCTTTGGATGGCAGTCTCTTGATTCTCATTTTGTATGTTGATGATATGTTGATTGCCGGGAAATCTCGTAAAGAGATGGATGCCTTGAAGCAGAGGCTGCATCAAACCTTTGATATGAAGGATCTGGGTGATGCAAATCACATCTTGGGTATGCGGATACTTCGGGACAGAAATCAGCATGTGTTGTATTTGTCTCAGAAGGAATACATTGGCAAAGTCTTGCAGAGGTTCAATATGGACGGGGGGAAGAAAGCTAGTACTCCTCTGCCTCCATATGTGAAACTCAGTGCTATGGACAGCCCACAGTCGGATAGTGACAGGGCTGATATGGCCAAGATTCCGTATGCTTCAGCTTGTGGCAGTCTCATGTATGCCATGGTTGCTACTAGGCCGGACATTGCATTTGCAGTGGGAGTGGTTTCTAGATACATGGCCAACCCTGGCAAGAAGCATTGGGAAGCAGTGAAAGGTGTCATGAGATACCTGAAGGGCACACAGGATTTGTGCATTTGCTTTGGCAAACAGGATGCATTAGTGCATGGTTACACGGATTCGGATTATGCCGGTCATCCAGATAACCGGAAGTCTACTACCGGTTATGTATTTACATTCACAGGAGGTGCTGTGTCATGGATATCCAGGATGCAGAAGTGCATTGCCTTATCTACTACAGAGGCCGAGTATATTGCAGCCACAGAGGCTTGCAAGGAGGCATTATGGCTATCTCGGTTAGTGGTTGATTTGGGCTATACAGGGGATATTCCATTGTTGCATTGTGACAGTCAGAGTGCCATCCAGTTGGCAAAGAACCCTGTCTTTCATGCAAAGACGAAGCATGTGGATGTGAAGTATCACTTCATCAGAGAGGTGATAGAGAACAAGCAAATTCAGCTTGTTAAGATTCATACGGATGACAACCCGGCTGATCTGTTGACGAAGAGTTTGCCTCCGGAGCGGTTTGCTCATTGCAGACACTTGATGGGCATTGGATGAGGCCATTTTCAGCCTTGATATGGCCTTGTATATTATCATGTACATGCTGATTTTTTCTTTTCCTTTACTTAAGGGCACTTTGCCTTTAAGTGGGAGGTTGTTGGGGTAAAGGCGTTATGCCCACCCTTATAGTGTGTACAAGCCCATAAGTTATAGTACATAGTACACTTAGTACTTTTAATGTACTAAGTGCACTATGTGTACTAGTGCAATATACATGTGTGATAGGGGAGTCACACACTCACGCTTTTCATGAGTTGACTTATCCCCACAACTCTCTCTCTCTCTCTCCCTTGCTTCTCTGTGTATGTCTCCCATGAATGAACTCTAAAACCCTAATTACAGGTTTCTCCCCATCATCTACTGTGTCCCATGGACAAGGGCTGGACTTTGGTTGGCCCATAGGGATGCTTCACATGCATCTACATGTCTGAACTTTCTACATGCTTGCTAATGCATTGACTGAAGTTGAGGTTGACCTCTACATGAACCTATCTGATGAATTCTCCAAGTGGGTAAGAAGACTGACACATGTTGACTCTCTATGGCTGTGGAGACTGACCTACGTAGCTAGTGCCTAACATGTGGGTAAGAGGATTGACACTTGCTGACTCCCTATCTGATGAATTCTCCAAGTGGGTAAGAGGACTAACACATGTTGACTCTATGGCTGTGGAGATTGGCCTATGTAGCTTGTGCTTGACATGTCCCGGACTCGGGCTCACAATGGGGCCATGGCATATGACAAAATATTCCTAAAAAAGATAATCCTACTGTAAAAATGTTGCCACATAGCACTCCAGTGTAGGGTGCATGTGAACATTCCCTCCTTCTTAGCTTGGTGGCAGGTTCATGGATTCCAAGTAGTTTGCCAGGAGTTGCGGGTCCTCTAGAAAGAACTCTTCATTGAGCCATACGGTCCTTGAACTTCGTGTAGAACTGTCTTTTTCTGTGATCGGATCCATGCTTCCATCTCCGGAGGAGAATTCGTCTACCACGTCCGGTTGTTGCTCATATGCAATATCCTGCAAAGCTGGACCAATGTAGGGCTTCAACCAAGAAACATGGAAAACATTATGCATAGTCCAACTATATGAAATCTTAAGCTTCATGGAGACATCATTGATCTTTTTGATGATAGGAAAGGGTCCGAAGCTGTGAAAGGAGAGTTTGGGACAATATTTGCTCACTTGCTTCAATCTCTGCTTCATTATCCGGAGATATACCTAGTCTCCTTCTTTAAAGTTGACATCTCGTCTTGACTTGTTGGGTTGCGTGGTGTATGCTTCTTGTGCTTTGGCAAGGCGCTCCTTGACAAACTCAATAATCTCTGAAAATGTTTCGGTGGTCTTGTTGGCCTCCAAGGATGACACCATTCTTGTAATAGTGACGAGAAACGGCGGTGAAATATTGCCTCATACGGAGTCCGACCAATGCTAGATAAATGAGTGTCGTTTAGGATGGCCTGAACCAAAGGAAGATAATGCTCTCACTTTTACTGCCTGTCATAGCAATACGATTTGAGAACATCAAAAGCCAGCTGATTATAGATTTCTATCTGGCCGTCTGTTTGTGGATGGAATGCATTGAACAGATGCAACTTCGTTCCAAAGTTGTTGAATAATGCTCTCCAAAAATTTAAAGTAAACTTGGGATCCTTGTATGATACTATTGACCTTGGCAATCCTCCTATGGAGCACCAATGGCGAATGAACAGGCGAGCGATGTCTTCAGCTATGGCCATTTGCTTGCATGGGAGCAATATGCAAAATTTACGGAGTCGGTCCACAATGGTCATGCACTGTGTTTCGAGATCCAATAGCAGTGGGAAGAGGTCCAACAAAGTCCATACTGATGTCTTGGAAAGGGCCTTCAAGAATCGGCAAAGGTTGAATCAACACTGCACGTTTCGTATGAGGAACCTTGACTTTCTGGCATATGTGGCATGCTTGGACATGCGTCTCATTTTAGGCTAATAGAATGATCGCTCAAGCTTCTCCAATGTACTGTTGACACCTTGATGATCTCCGACAAGAGAGCCATGGGCATCATGAAGAAGTGCCTCCCTTAGTATGCACAGCCGGTTCTTGTAAAATAACTAGCCATCATGGATGGTATAGTGACGCGGTTTTGACTTAAGGGCCGATCTATACGGAGTCTCGAACTCCAAAGAATCCTCGTATTGCTTTATACTGTCGAGATCTTTTCCTTGTATTTCAAGCACAGTGGACTCTTGAAAATTTTGAATTGTGCCTTTATGACTTAGAGCATGGGCAACGGGGTTATTCTTGCCAGGAATGTATTCAATCATACCTCCTAACTGTTGAAAGATTTGACTCCATTGTAACATGCGGAAGCTTCGGGGGAGATCGGTAACTTCAATGCTCAGAAAAACAACACACTTGTCGCGACGAAATTCACGCACAAAATTGAATGTAGATGTGCAGAAAAATAGGGAGAGAGAGAGGGAGAAGAGGACACAGTATTGGGTCTCAAATACCCTTTGTAGGGCCCCCACCCCATGGACGGTGTATTTGCTTTTATTAGAATGATGCAAAACTGAAATAAAAGACTGAACCTGAACCTTCTTGGCTGAAGAGAATCCTCTGCCCTTGACCTTCAATCCTTCACCCCTTTTGCGTTAGCTTATCCTTGGCTGTCCTGGCCCCTTGATCAGCTTCAGCACTTGGTGAAATATGAGATGAATGCCTTGAATATATGCCATGGGTATTTATACCCTGGTCGGCTGGATTAAAACCAGGCGGCTGATTGTAATAGTCCCACGACCTGAAAAATCAGCATTAAATGCTAATAAACCTTGCGCATCACACTACTGGGTGCTGGCCACCATGCGCCTCTGATTCCGGCTGCTGGGCAGCCTGTGTGGGCTGCTCCACACCTGGCCTACAGCCCTCTAGGGGCTGGGTACCTTGTCGGCTGCCTGTCCAGGAGCCCTAGGGCTGGCCTAAAGCCCTTCCATGGTTGGTGGGCACAGTCAAGGCCTTCCTGGCCCCTATGGGGGTGGTTCTACATCTTCCCTATGCCCACATATCTGTCCTTGGGGTAGCCCTTATGGGCTGGCTCCTTTCCTACATGCAAACCCTGACTGTCTGCACAGTGGTCTGGCATCCAGTATCATACCAGATACATAGAACCAATGACATCATTCCAGAGGGAGACTCACAGCACGGACTGGCATTGTTTCATGTGCAGGACAATGCACACCTGACCTTGGACGCATGTGCAGGATGATGCACACTTAACCTCGGACGACTGGAGTGGGACCCTGGCTTACTCGTCCCAGATTTGGCTCACATGGGACCAGTTTTCCACCCCAGGTCTTGCACCTTCTGTACAGATATGTCTACGTGGCATCCAAGCGCGGGATGCATGTGACATCCCCCTTTGCTTGACTTGACGGAAGCTGCATAGCCTCCAAATAATCCGTCAATAACGCCGGATAGTCGTCGAAAAACTCTTTGTCAAGCCATTCCGCTTCGTGGGTCCCTCGGTCTTGACACTTTGTGAGGAACTGTCTTTGTCTTCGGCCTGAGCCATGCTTGAAGCGGTGCAAAAGGATCTGTTCTGGAAGTCTGTGGGTGAAATGCACTGGAAAAATTCTATTTAGTACCAAAGTTATCAAACAATGCCCTCCAAAAATGTCTGGTAAACTTGGCATCTCAGTCTGACACTATGGTTCTGGGAATCCCGCCAATCGGGTACCAATGCTGAATGAAGAACTGGGCAACATCCTCGGCTGTCACATTGGCCCTGCATAGAATAAGCATAACAAATTTGCTAAATCTATCAACTATAGTTAAGCACTGAGTATTACGCTTACCTGGACTGGGAGGTAGATTCGTGACAAAATCCATCGAAATATCTTGGAAAGGTTCCTTCGGAATTGGCAAGGGCTGTAACAACCCTCTCTTCTTTCCATGAGGAGCTTTCACCTTTTGACAAGTATCACAGTGTTGTACATATGAAAACACATCTCACCTCATCTTTGGCCAATAATATTGCCGTTCCAATTTCTCCAAAGTCGAATTCATGTCCCTCGCCTCATACCAAACGCCTCTGACGCCTCTAACAACCTTGCTCTTGTCTGTGATTGCTCGCATCATCTGTTGGAACATCTCTTTAACACTCATGCTTGATGCCCTAGCTGGGCTTCCTGGTGCACTTTGGTCCCAAGGTTCTTGGTCTCTCTTGTCGTCGAAGCTTGCCATAGCAGGAAAACGCACTTCCTTTTTGGAGCGCAATCTGACCATCCACTATGTGTGCGGGAGACTTCCGGAGGCTGAAAACCAATTGACCTTCCAGGGATAGGAGTCACTCCGAAAGGGGTAGTCCACCTGAGTCTGAAAACCAACCACACGAGCGAGAAAAAATTTCTGGTTTCTTGCTGAATCTTTACACTTGAAGTAGGCTTTGATACCATTGTAACATGTGGAAGCTTCGGGGGAGATCGGTAAGTTCAATGCTCAAAAAAACAGCACACTTGTCGCGACGAAATTAACGCACAAAACTGAATGTAGATGTGCAAAAAAATAGAGAGAGAGAGAAAGAGAGAGAAGAGGACACAATATTTGGTCCCGAATACCCTCTGTAGGGCCCCCACCACGGATGGTGTATTTGCTTTTATTAGAATGATGCAAAACTGAAATAAAAGACTGAACCCTGAACCTTCTTGGCTGAAGAGAATCCTCTCCTCTTGACCTTCAATCCTTCACCCCTTCTGCGTTAGCTTATCCTTGGCTGTCCTGGCCCCTTGATCAGCTTCAGCACTCGGTGAAATATGAGATGAATGACCTGAATATATGCCATGGGTATTTATACCCCTCCAGGGTGCTGGTCGGCTGGATTAAAACCAGGCGGCTGACTGTAACAGTCCCACGACCTGAAAAATCAGCATTAAATGCTAATAAACCTTGCGCATCACACTACTGGGTGTTCGCCACCATGCGCCTCTGATTTTGGCTACTGGGCAGCCTGTGTGGGCTGCCCCACACCTGGCCTACAGCCCTCTAGGGGCTGGGTACCCTGTCGGCTCCTGTCCAGGAGCCCTAGGGCTGGCCTACAGCCCTTCCATGGCTGGTGGGCACAGTCAAGGTGTAACTCGCGGCGGGTGCCTGGGGGACTAGGGTCTTTGACACACTTGTTGATACCATCAATGCATATTAAAACACTTAAACATAGTCACAGCCTTAACACATATCCATCATCACTTTGCATAAAACATAAAAGCTGGACAAAACATCCACAAATGCTGAAAATGGAGTTTGCACGTGTGACACCGCATAGAGGCCGGAATGGGCCGCCGACCCCCCCCTTGGAGTATTTTATTACCCAAGGAGAATAATATCATGTACAAGCTTTGAGGGCCTTACTCTCCCCACGGGAGATGCCAGATTATCCATATACAAATGCCATAACACAGCCCAACACGAGGCTACCAAGCCGGAACACAGGCTGTAGAAATGCCGAGCCAACAATATAATCCATATACCTCCGTGTGGGTACTGATTCTTCCCCAAAAACCACGGGTCTTCATGCAATAGAGCTAGTACAGCAAGTACAACTCTCCATTCAGCCGGTACAGTAGGTACAATGGTTGGTACAGTAGGTACAGTGGTTGGTACAGTCAATGTACAGTGGTTGGTACAGTAGGTACAACAAGTACAAATGCTGGTACAGTCGGTACAATGGGTGGTACAGCAAGTACAGAAGCTGGTATAGCCGGTACAAGGACTGGTACAACAAGTACAATGGCTAGAAATCATAATAAATGATTAAATACCCTTGCCTTCAGTATTTCTTCGCAATGGAAGCCTCCAAAACAGTCCCCAACAGTCGGTATTCTTCATGGGCAGCCTTCAAGAGAGAGAGAAAGAGAGTAGCCATCATTAGGGCAGCCTGTAACGGTGGTACAGGCTAGTGTGCAGCAAGAGAGCCTCCATTAATGAAGAGAGAGGGCTCCAATTTAAAGATTTGGGCCTCCCATGAGCTAAAATGGCAAGAGAAGGCTACAATGACAAGTGGAGAGCCACACAATAGCTGAAGTGACAAGTGTGAGGCCACTTGTCTCACTTTGGTCCACTTTCTTGCCACATGTCCCAATCTAAAAGATGGGTCCTTCCATAATCTTTAGCTCTAAAAATATCCCAACTAGTAGACATTCTGTCATAGGCACTTTGCCAACTCTTGGTATGTGCTCAATTCCAGATGTAATGACGCGAACAGAATTTCCATCGGAGTCGAGCCAAAAATAGCAACTCTCCTAAATTTTACTTTCCAAATATTTAGACATCCTGGAGTCCACCAGACTCCTTTCATAATAATGGAAAATGTCCAGGCTGGTGACATCCTCCCAACTTCTTAAAAGTTGTCCGCAACTTTAAGCTTCAAGCTATATATTCAAGATATAATCATGTCCCATCAAGTGGGTGAGACGAGACAGTCTCAAAAATCCATGTCCCAAAGAAATGGGTGAGACTAAATAAGTCTCCATAATACCAATATCAAAATCATGTCCCAAAATAAATGGGCGAGAATTCCATGGAAGATATACTAGACACAGGCACAAGAGCCAATTGTGTCTCAATCACCAATATCAATGAGATAATCATATGCCAATGAAAATCACTGAAACCGGCCTCTGATAGAAAACCAGAGTGCGGTAGACTAGCAGTCACCCGTCCACTTGTAGTCTAGATGTGAAAACAAAGCAGATTGGAGCTAGAGTGCCCAAATCTGAAAACACAGCGACACCTGTTGGCCCCAAAGCTTGGCGCCCCTTGCGGTATTTCTTTATTCAATTATATAATAATATGAATGGCTGAGTACAACACAAAGATCAGCCAAGAGTTTACACCTGTATATCCAATCTGACGGCCCATAAATCCTTCTTAGCACAGAGGATCTATGCACACAGATCTGTGTCTCCAAATAACACACTGTGTCTCCCTCTGATCAGCCAAGATCACTAAGCAGGCCAGCCATGGGCATACATCTGGCATAACTCAAGTGCATGATACATCATCTCAGCTCAAACATACATGTGCTGTCCAAACTCTGTCTCAACCCTTGTCAATCTGCCATACCCCTCCTCTCACAAGGGGCCAGATAACTCATATCTGCAACAGACATCAAGCAGTAGAAAGAGAGATAGATGAACAAAAACGGAGCTTACCAAATTCAGCTCGTGAAACAGCACTGGAGGAAGCAACAGCACCAATCTGTACTTGCAGGTACTTGTATCCACAATCCTGCTTCACACATGTGCTTGTACTTGCCTGTACCCTCCTGATGTTCACTCTTATGCTGTCCTTGAAAGTACAGATCTGAAAAATAGCACTGTACTTGATTGTACTTGACTGTACTTGCCTGTACTTGACAGTACTTGCTTGTACTTGACGGTACGGGCTATTTCTGCAGTGAACCTGAAGTAGCCGCCTGCTGGATTTTGCTGCTGGTCACCTGCGCTGACTGCAACAGTGTTGCCCAGCTCTTGTACCTACCCTAGAACTGGCCGTACAATGTACCTGCAGAAGGTACAGAGCTGTACTTGCAGTCGTACAGCACTGTGCAGCCTGTATTCAGCAGTTGCAGGCGCCTGTATTAGTCCCACAGCCCTGCGCTTCTCTGTCCTCAGCAGCACCTGCAGTCGTACAGGGTTGTACGGCTTTTGTATGGCCTGTTACAGCTCACAGCTTGCAGAAAACAGCAACTACAGCACAGATACAGCAGCCGCCTCAGTTTCCTTGTGCTTTTTCCATGCTAGAGTGTCCCTTTTGCTCCACGACTCCCAAAAGGGAAGAGAGAGAGAGAGGAGAGAGAGAAACACTCCAAAAGTGGCCCTCTTCCCCAAAATAATCCCTAGGGTCCCAAACTTTAATAAGTCCCTAGGGCCACTAAGGCCTAGGGGCAAACTTTAATAAACATTAAAGTTTAATGTTTCTAGTTCCCCCCCTTCACACTTAGGGATGTCCACACATCTTAAACTCTGTCCGGGCACCCCCCATGTGAATCATAAAATATTCTGACTCTGCAACCACCATGCCCACACTTGTACCGTTCCATTTTCACAGGGCCATGACATACCCCCCTCTTGAAAAATGGCAAGCGTCCTCGATTGCATTCTGGTGATGCATCAAAATATCCAAAGTGAAATATACAAGATGGCAAGATCAGCGTCCGAATCTCTCTAAGCCATACACATGTATCATCATTCACTGCAAACCAACGGCATAGTAATAGTCCAAGTTGTATACCACTGTGAACCATACATATCCACAAAAATCTCATGTGACTAGTACACATATATCATAGAAGTCCCATAAACTAATGTACTGTCAGCCTCAGTACCTTCGGGTGAGAGAATGTGCACCAAGCGACCTCTAGATGTCATCTGAGCCTGTCTGTATCAAGGGAGTGGAGGTGCTACCCCCCTCTTGAGCATCAGGTAATGCTCCAGACCTATGCTCTGCTGAACCTGAATGAGCCACAATAAGAGTCGGCTCTAACTCAAAGGCATCGAGATAAAGCTGCAAAACCTGAGGTGAATTTGTTAAGTCACCTTCCTCCATCCACTTCGCATCCATCGGTGAATAGTTCTTGAACTTCACAAGATAGCGACGGGAAACTTTACCTCGTACCTTCCTTTCTTTATGTGCCAGTATCTGCGCTGGAATCAGAACCTCATCAAGTTCCTCAACTTCTGGCTGAGCCTCATCTGATACATCCTCAGGCACATCCCCACGGAAAGGTCTAAGAAGACTCACGTGAAAAGCATTGTGAATCCTCCAGTGATCTGGTAACTTCAAACGATAGGTTACCTCACCAATCTTTTTCAAAACCTGAAAAGGTCCATAATATCGCATGCTCAATTTAGGGAATAAGCGCTCTTTACCCTTCATCTTCTTGAGTCTAGCCTTTTCAAAACGCAAAAGAACCCAATCACCCAATGCAAACTGTAAATCACGTCTGTGACGGTCTGCGGCTTTCTTTTGCTTCTGCTGAGTTTTCTGGAGGGCCAACTTAACTCTCCGATAAGCTTCATCCAAGCTCTCCACATACTGATCAGCCTCAAAGATCTTATCCTTTGTATGCAAAATGGGCGGTACCTTTTTCCCTCCTACAATCTCAAAAGGCGCCTTGCGTGTCGAGCTATGTACAGTGTTGTTATATGCAAACTCCACCAAAGGAAGATACTTTTCCCATTGTTGCTTGTGCTCTGACACATAACACTTGAGAAGATCCAACACTGTAGAGTTAGCCTCTTCTGACTGACCATCTGTCTGTGGATGAAATGACGATGAAAACTTGAAACGGGAAATGATGGCATCTGGACTA
The DNA here is from genome assembly GCF_041138505.1 of Cibotium barometz. NCBI lineage: Eukaryota > Viridiplantae > Streptophyta > Polypodiopsida > Cyatheales > Cibotiaceae > Cibotium > Cibotium barometz. Next base: position 44,764,995 of record NC_141075.1, read on the forward strand.
TCATATGCAGATTCAGTAAGCAGGCTCATTTCATTCCCGTGCGGAAGACAATTAAAGTGGATCATATGGTGAAGTTGTTCATGGCGAACATCTTCAAGTATCATGGCTTGCCTACGTCTATCATTAGTGACCGTGATCCACGGATGACGAGTTTGTTTTGGAGAGGGTTGTTTGACAACATGGGTACAACTTTGTGTCCGTGGAAGATCAAATACAAAATCCATGGCAATGCTCTCCCAAGGTCTATCCGGAATAGGTAAAGGTTGTAATAACCCTGGTGTCTTCTGACGGTCAAACTTTACCTTCTGACATACGATGCATTGCCTCACAAAGGCATCAACATCTCTTCTCAAGGTTGGCCAATAAAAGAAAGTCTCCACTGCTTTTACCGTGGCATCAATACCTCTATGACCTGCATACGGTGGAGCATGACTTTCAATCATAACCTTGAGTCGCAATGGCCTGGTAACACATAGTCTGCCATGCATCAATAAAAACCCATCTCTGAGAGTATAGTGCTCATGCCGCTGACCCTCAGACATCTGATCATACAACCTTTCAAAGTCCTCATCATGGGCATACTGCTCTTTCATTTCATCAAGCTCATGATGATAAGCAAGTGAAACTGCAGAGACCTGTGGCTTGCGTGACAAAGCATCTGCCACTACATTCTTTTTGCCTTCCACATGCACAATCTGAAAGTGAAACATTGACAAAAAGTTTGCCCAACGCATATGCTTCTCTGAAAGCTTAGTCTGCGTGAGGAAATATCGCAAGGTCTGATGATCTGTCTGCACAGTGAAATCAGCCCCAAGCAAGTAGTGTTTCCAAGTAGAAAGAGCGTGAATTACAGCCAACATCTCTTTCTCATACACCTGCAAATGCTTCTCAGCATCTTGCAAAACTCTACTCTCATAGGCTATCACATGTCCCTCTTGCATGAGAACTGCACCAATGCTACTTCCACATGCATCACACTGGACAACAAAAGCCTTTCGGAGGTCCGGTAACACCAATACTGGGTCCGAAGTAAGCTTTTCTTTGAGCTTTTTGAATGCTGTAATTTCCCGATCAGCCCATCTAAACGGAGTTGCTTTCTTCGTCAAAGCATGAAGAGGCGAAGCAATTTCAGCAAAGTGCCGTATGTACCGCCTGTAATAGGAACACAATCCTAAAAAACTGCGTACATCATGCACGGTCCTCAAAGCTGGCCAATTAAGTATTGCTTCCACCTTTGCTGGATCCATACGGACTCCATGACCAGACACAATATGCCCCAAGAAATGTATCTCCTGCAAGAAAAACTCACTCTTCTTGCCATTAACAACCAACCTATGGTTTCTGAGTTCTGCAAACACAATGGCCAAATGCCTTCTATGCTCTTCCTCAGTTTGTGAATGCACAATCATATCATCAAAGAATGTGCCCACAAACTCTCTATGAGGTCTGAAAATCCTGTCCATCATTCTGTTGTATGTGGCAGGCGCATTCGTCAAACCAAAGGGCATAACCAAGAACTCATACAACCCAAACGTGGTTCGGAATGCTGTCTTATGCACATCCTCGGGTCTAATGCGTATCTGATGATACCCGCTTTTCAAGTCAATACGACTAAAAACTGTGGAGCCCTGTAAGCGGTCCAAGATGTCATCGATCCTCAGTATGGGGAATCGATTCTTGATGGTATTCTTGTTCAGCGCCCTGTAATCAATACACATGCGCCAAGAACCATCCTTCTTCTGCACTAAGAGCACAGGTGAGCAAAAGGGTGATGAGCTAGGCTGTATCAACCCTTTATTCAATAGCTCTTGCACCTGACTCATAATCTCTTCCTGTTGGGCTGCACTAACACGGTACGGCGGTCTATTCGGTGGAGTACTACCAGGAATCAGATCTATGGCATGATCTTCTGGCCTCTCAGGAGGTAATTCTCCTGGCAATGACTTGGAAAAACAGTCTTGAAACCCACTTAAGAAATCAGCCCTGTCCTTATCTAACATTGACAAATTAGACTTAGACTCATCATCCTGTGCATCCTTTACATAAATCAAATATGCGGAAAGATGCTTTTTCATTACTGATGAAATCGCCGAAGCGGATACAATAGGAACAGATTCCCCTTTGAGTTTTACATCCAATACATGCTCTTTCCCTCTATGAGTCAGAGTAATTTTCCTATTGTAAGTATCCACCACCGCATGTACCCTGTGGCACCATGGCATCCCCAACAAAACATCACAGCCATCCAAAGGCATGATGAAAAACTCTTCGCTGTCCACATAACCTTGCAAATGAAGCCGAAGCTTCCCAATGATAGGAGTAACGGGTTCTGCATATCCTGGACAAGCCATATTAGCCTCATGTAACGGCCCCATCTCCTCTGCGCGAATCCCCAATCGGCCAGCCAAATCTGGTGAAATGAAGTTGGCTCTAGCACCTGTGTCAAAGAAGATCAAAGCATTCTAATCTCTCACTTTGCCCCATGCCCTGCATAACTCTGTAGCTTCACCACCTAGCTGCTCCCCCACAAGATCAGGAACTAAGCCTGCAGAAGGCTTTGGTTTCTTTGGCTTGGGCTCTCCTTTATTGTCAGGGTCCTTTTGGGACTTTCTTTTGGGACAATTGAATGACATATGCCCCTCTTCAGTATTGTAAAAACACTTTTGAGCATCTCTCAAAGCCTGTCTTTCCTCAGAAGTCCTCTTGGGCATTGGCAACTTCTTATACTTTGTCTCTGAAGACCCTTTAGTATCACGAGAAGCATGCCCAAATTTTTCAGCTTTCTTGCTCAATTTCTTACTGCCTTTAAACCCAGATGAACCACCTGTGAGTAACGCATTAGCTGTCATAGCATTTTCAATCATCTGTGACATGTTCGTTACTCTTGTCTTTATACAATAATCTCGTACCTCCTTGGGCAGCCCACAACAATATTTCTCTACCTGCTCAGATAATGGCACGGCAGGATAAGAAGTCACTGGGAGTAGAGCTTCCCAAAACTTCTTGTTATAATCCTCCAAACTATCACACTTTGAAGCATCCAGCTTGTGCCAAGCAGTCATAACATCCACCTCAAATGTAGATGTGAGCCATACGGAAGAGAAAACCTGTTTGAATTGGACCCATGTGGTGGGTGATATGCCCTGCAAAAGAAGAGTAGACCACCACTGCAAAGCATTGCCCTTGAGAAAAGTGGCAGCTTTCCTCACCTTTGAGGACTCTGTGTAATTCCCACCAGAAAAAGCAGCATCAAACTGCTGTAAAAAGGTAAGTGCTTTAAGTTTATCCTTGGCCCCACTGAAAGTGTCAAACTTCACTGCAGCTCCCCCTTCCTTGTAATCCTTCGTCTTTCCCATAGGCGTTAGATTGTCATATGGAAGTGGTTTAGCGAGATTGCTGCCCCCAACATTCATACCCATCATTGGGTCAACATTTCCCATTCCCACACCAGGCATACCATACATCCCAGCCATGTTTCCATACATTCCATTATGCATACCTGGCTGCATACCACCAAACATATTGCCTTGCATCCCAGGTTGCATGCCTCCAAACATATTTCCAGCCATACCGGACTGCATACCACCATACATATTCCCTTGCATGCCAGGCTGAAAATTGGCTCCAAAAGGCCCATACATACCCATGCCTCCCTGAGGATAACCCCCAGTCATGGATTGGAACACCGAGCCACCACCAAAATAACCTGGATGCATGTTCTGCTGAGGAATAGGTGGCTGTCCATAGAAGGAACTCTGAGAGTTTGCTCCATAAGCATGCTGCATATTCGGAAACTGGCCAAAAGATGGTTCCTGTGGGGTGGCACCACTATGACCCTGAGGAAGATTCTTTGAACGAACCTTCTTCTTCTTTTTCTGGGGCTCTGTGCGGGGCTCTGTGCGAGATCTCATAAATTCAGCAAATCTCACTCTGTGTGAGCTGCATAAAAGTATCCATAACACTAGCCAAGCGATCTTTGAACCGAGCATCATCATCCTCTTTACCATGCACATCTTCTGGCTGTGTTACATCCTCATAAGGCTCAACATCTGCAGCCTGTTCTCTTGCAAAAATATCCTCAGATACATCTCTCTCAGGAGAAGTCTCTCCCTCTGATCAACCAAGATCACTAAGCAAGCCAGCCATGGGCATACATCTGGCATAACTCAAGTGCATGATACATCATCTCAGCTCAAACATACATGTGTTGTCCAAACTCTGTCTCAACCCTTGTCAATCTGCCATACCCCTCCTCTCACAAGGGGCCAGATAACTCATATCTGCAACAGACATCAAGCAGTAGAAAGAGAGAGAGATGAACAAAAACGGAGCTTACCAAATTCAGCTCGTGAAACAGCACTGGAGGAAGCAAGAGCACCAATCTGTACTTGCAGGCACTTGTATCCACAATCCTGCTTCACACATGTGCTTGTACTTGCCTGTACCCTCCTCCTGATGTTCACTCTTATGCTGTCCTTGAAAGTACAGATCTGAAAAACAGCACTGTACTTGATTGTACTTGATTGTACTTGCTTGTACTTGACGGTACTTGCTTGTACTTGACGGTACGGGCTATTTCTGCAGTGAACCTGAAGTAGCCGCCTGCTGGATTTTGCTGCTGGTCACCTGCGCTGACTGCAACAGTGTTGCCCAGCTCTTGTACCTGCCCTAGAACTGGCCGTACAGTGTACCTGCAGAAGGTACAGAGCTGTACTTGCAGTCCCACAGCCCTGCGCTTCTCTGTCCTCAGCAGCACCTGCAGTCGTACAGGGTTGTACGGCTTCTGTATGGCCTGTTACAGCTCACAGCTTGCAGAAAACAGCAACTACAGCACAGATACAGCAGCCGCCTCAGTTTCCTTGTGCTTTTTCCACGCTAGAGTGTCCCTTTTGCTCCACGACTCCCAAAAGGGAAGAGAGAGAGAGAGAGAGAAGAGAGAGAAACACTCCAAAAGTGGCCCTCTTCCCCAAAATAATCCCTAGGGCCCCAAACTTTAATAAGTCCCTAGGGCCACTAAGGCCTAGGGGCAAACTTTAATAAACATTAAAGTTTAATGTTTCTAGTTCCCCCCCTTCACACTTAGGGATGTCCACACATCTTAAACTCTGTCCGGGCACCCCCCATGTGAATCATAAAATATTCTGACTCTGCAACCACCATGCCCACACTTGTACTGTTCCATTTTCACAGGGCCATGACAATCACCAACCAGGTGCTAAGACACTTAAATAAGTGCCATGCACAAGAAACTAGTGCCTCGCACAGAAACATGTGCGATGCACACAAATTGGTGCCATTCAAGAGCACAAACCATGATGACAGAAAAGTTGGTTCTCCATAGCAATCCTTTCTCCCAATCCCAACAGTTCCCATGTTCTCCCATACAATCCCAACTCTGATCAACAAGCATGGTGTGGAAACAATGAAACACTCACTCCACAATTGCAACACGAATCCACGTGTATGGTGGAGTGTTCATTGAATTGCCCTCTCATAAATCCACATGCATGGTGAGATGAACAATGAACCTCTTGGCCTCTGTATGGGGAGATAGTGATTCTAATATGGCATAAAGATTAATAAATCCATGTCCCAAATAAATGGGCGAGACAAAACAGTCCCATAAGTCGAGATATCATAATTCAAGCTCAAAGCACACAAACATGTGCCAATCCACATGACCCTGGGCGTACACATAAGTCCCTTGCCAACCAGGTATCATGTCCACTTTACCACTTGCACTCCGTGTTGGTACTCTGACCACACACCTTGGATGAGAGGTGGGCTCAAGTAACCAGATCAAACAATCACTCGCAGGCATAGATAGCCTGGTGTTTCATAAGCATTCTTGCTACACATAGTTTATAGGCATTTTGGCCACCAATAGTTTGTAGGCATTTCGGCCACCAACTCACACTACCCTCTCAAGTGCCCATGTTCCCTTTCAGCTGCTCTCTATTGTTCCACCCACACATGGTAGAAACAATCTTCAAGAGAGCACGTAGGACAAGAGAACACTACACAGGGTATGTTGTGCTCGACACTACCCTCTGAAGTGCCCATGTTCCTTTTCATCTGCTCTCTATTGTTCCACCCACACATGGTAGAAACAATTTTCAAGAGAGCACGTAGGACAAGAGAACACTAATACACAGGGTATGTGAACCATGAGTTTCATAAGTCCAATGTATCCCAAATAAAGGGAGTTATAAAGAATAATCCATCCTAGTAAAAGGGAGTCATAAACATAATCCATAAACCTGAGGATGGATCTAAATCCCTAGAAAAGAAGTCCAAGAATCCATAGACCTGTATACCATTATCCTTGTATACCATAACTCTTACCACATACTCCGTGCTAACTACACACCTTGGAGTAGAGGTGGACTTTATCCATAAAAGCATCATATCCATGAGATATCCAAAGATTTCTTCTCTATAAACTCGGACAGATTCGTCCATAGAAATTGCTTGTGAAGCCCGATATCTATATAAATCTCGTCCAAGAAAGAAATCTCCATAGATATAATCCATCCCAATAAAGGGAGCCATAAACAATGTTTCCCTGAAACCATGTCAAGGCAAACAACACCACCTTTCTCCTTGCATAGCTATACAAGGGTTAGTGAACATCAAAAACACTTCATAGTAAATAGCAAAAGCACCAACTTTGCAAACTCAAAGTATACTTAGCTTTTCTTTGCCAGGCTGATCATGAAGCCAAAAGAAACATATCGTCACCATATCCTTAAGATATCCTGAGATATATCTTCATATAGCTTGCCTGTAAGCTTGATAATATAATCCACAATATCCATATGGAAAAAGTGTTAAACGTGTGCACATAAAGCCAACTCCATACTTCCAAGACATATCCTTAAGATATCCTGAGATATATCTCCATATAGCTTGCGTATAAGCTTGAAAATATAATCCACAATATCCATATGGAAAGAGTGCTAAACGTGTGCACATAAAGCCAACTCCATACTTCCAAGATAAAATTTTGTGAATTAATAAATCCTCAGATCAACAAGCTGTCTACTGCTCATTCTCTTGCTTCATAAGCTATGAAGCGGCTGGGCATGCTTAACAGCAATGATGGTTAGTGTGGTCCCCACTTGAGATCTTTTCTCTTCCTTATTGATAGAAGGAAGCCTCCGCTTCCAAGAAAGCCTATGCTTTAATACCAATGTAACTCGCGGCGGGTGCCCGGGGGACTGGGGTCACACTTGTTGATACCATCAATGCATATTAAAACACTTAAACATAGCCACAGCCTTAACACATATCCATCATCACTTTGCATAAAACATAAAAGATGGACAAAACATCCACAAATGCTGAAAATGGAGCTTGCACGTGTGACACCGCATAGAGGCCGGAATGGGCCGACCCTCCTCTTGGAGTATTTTATTACCCAAGGAGAATAATATCATGTACAAGCTTTGAGGGCCTTACTCTCCCCACGGGAGATGCTGGATTATCCATATACAAATGCCATAACACAGCCCAACACGATGTTACCAAGCCGGAACACAGGCTGTAGAAATGCCGAGCCAACAATATAATCCATATACCTCCGTGTGGGTACTGATTCTTTCCCAAAAACCACGGGTCTTCATGCAATAGAGCTGGTACAACAAGTACAACTCTCCATTCAGCCGGTATAGCAGGTACAGTGGCTGGTACAGTCAGTACGGTGGTTGGTACAGTAGGTACAACAAGTACAAATGCTAGTACAGCATGTACAGTGACTAGTACAGTAGGTACAGTGGGTGGTACAACAAGTACATAAGCCGGTACAGTCGGTACAATGGGTGGTACAGCAAGTACAGAAGTTGGTACAACCGGTACAATGGGTGGCACAACAAGTACAGAAGCTGGTACAACCGGTACAAGGGTTGGTACAACAAGTACAATGGCTAGAAATCATAATAAATGAATACCCTTGCCTTCAGTATTTCTTCGCAATGGAAGTCTCCAAAACAGTCCCCAACAGCCGGTATTCTTCATGGGCAGCCTTCAAGAGAGAGAGAAAGAGAGTAGCCATCATTAGGGCAGCTTGTAACGGTGGTAGAGGCTAGTGTGCAGCAAGAGAGCCTCCATTAATAAAGAGAGAGGGCTCCAATTTGTAGATTTGGACCTCCCATGAGCTAAAATGGCAAGAGAAGGCTACAATGACAAGTGGAGAGCCACACAATAGCTGAAGTGACAAGTGTGAGGCCACTTGTCTCACTTTGATCCACTTTCTAACAAGTGTCAGGCCATGTGCGCTCTTGCCGCACGTGTGGGAGCTAGGGACTTGCCGAGCACCGTGTGCGAGCTACGAATGGCTGTAAGCACACAACTAGGAAACCTGTAAGCTCAAAACAGGGAGCAATGGTGTGTCACTCACCGCTCAGACCGCCGTCGTGAAGGATTCTCGCGCCGCTCTGAAGAGGAGCCGCCGCCGTCGCTGTACCGCCTCGCTGCCGCCGTGCCGCCACGCAATGCACGATCGCTACACTCTCTCTCCTCTCTCTCTCTCTCTCTCTCTCACACACACACACACGCGCGTGCGCGCGAGCGCGCGCGCTGGAGAAGGAGATGGAGAAGATGAAGCAAGAGCACTCTTTGTATTCAACACTCAGAGAATGAGAGGTTTTAGGTTACATTTGACTTTTATATGTGACGTGGCCGTTCACACATGGGCGCCCACACATGGCCGGCGGATCCTAACCCTTATCCTGATGAAATTCGAGGTGCGTCTCTCATCGGCGATCACCCAATCCCCTTACCCTTTACATGTGGTGCCGACAAGTCCGGCCCATGACTCAGAATACGTAAAATAAATATATGACGTAAAAAGTAATACGTCTCAATGTCCGCCATAGGTTAACATGCCTCCCTTCGTGATGTAGATTCCGTTCTCGGAAGCTATGGTATGGTAAGCTCGACAGGGTTTGTTGTGGTAGACTGTATCTGCAAAACAGGGAAGTAGAGTGAAAGCATGCTTGGTCTTCAAAAGATATAGAGTGTATCAAAAATAAAATCAAGCATGTTAGACCACAATGGAAGTATGCCATGAGAACCTAGTTTAAGAGGTCACATGAAGGAGCTAGCGTAGCAAATTAACAGGAGTTTAAAATTATTGAAAGTAATTCAAGAGTTAGTAAGGTGTCGAAGGTGAATCAAGGTCTACAACTGGCCTACGTCAAGGAAAATTACCAAGCTTAATAAATAAACAAATGACCACAATGTGTCTATTGTAAGAACAAGCTAATCCCAAGAGCCTAAGGACACAAGAAATATCAGAGTCATAGGAGTCTTTTGCCTTTATTTCTTTTATGCTGTGACAATTTTTACAAACAATGGCGACCTCCCTAAAGCAAAACTAGCATCGACCCTGGTGCCATGTTTATCACAAGGCTTTCTCTAGGAATCTACTAGCTCACCTTAGGCAAGGCTACCCCCTACCAATCCAGGGCATCGGTGTGGAGTGGAATACTTCTCTCCTACCAAGTGTCAATAGGGCGATAGGCCGACATGAAAGAACATAACAAACATACATTGCCATTTTTTGTAGGCCTTTCTTTTTATTTTTTATTTATCTCTTTGTATTTTTGCTCCCAAATTATCATGCATTCTTACATCCTTTCGACAAAGGGGTAGAAGCTATGTCTTAGAGGTGAACACACACGGCCAGGTTGTTCAAGCATTAAGATGGTTTTAAGCCTAGATCTAAGACAATTATATTCCAAGGTTAACTAAAGACATCATGTATTCCCAAGAATTTCTAAAATAAGGTTAAACTCAATTAATGATTTACACTAACACCTTAGGCAACTTCAAAAACTAAGTAGTGCTTGACAAATTCCATGTGCTCATGCATTATAGTTCATACAATTAATTGAACAGTAAAAATGAAAGAGAGTGGGCATGGAAGAATTACACCTGTATTTTGGAGATCTCCTTGATTCGACGAGAAATACCCGCAATTTGATGTAGATATCCATGTATGAACAATTGGCAGTCCCAGGACTATGAAAGCGAACCCACCTCAAACTTTTCAACCTGTACAATTAACTAACAAGCACTATACCTCGAGAGGCACATCAGTGGGAAAAAATAAGGACTCGTTTAAGGACACAAAACTAGAAACAACTTGAAAACACTAACCTACCTACCAGTCACCACACTAAGACTGAGGATCAAGGTAAGAGGATGTTGTAGAGTTCTGGTTGTAGCCCTAAGGCTAAGCCTCTATGTGCATCATCCAAATAAATAAAATCAGCCTCGGTAGTGCCATGAGTCTCATCCGTCCATTCATCGTCAGATATATCTTCTTCGTCCTCCCATCCACATAGACTCGTCAAGAATGTAACTATGCGAGGATAGTCATTTTGTGGAAATGTAAAGACTTGGGCTATCGGGGATACGTCCTCTACGGAGTAGGAGTCAGTCGTGGTCAATAGGCAAATTAGCCATTTTAATTTCTCAACATTTCTCTCGCTGGCTAGTACATCTATATGACCCAATTCGGTTTTAATTACAGGATAGCACATGTGAAATATCTGAGAAAGGTAAAGATGATACCTCTCACCAAAGGTGGGAGTGGATGAAGAGTGTGATGCTCGTGCATCTGCCATATCTGCAAACACAGATACTAGATTCATGAAGACATGTCAATCTTGTTTCTAATTGTGTGCGGATAACTCTCCTCTTAATGTGCTCTTGCTCTTTTTACTTTTTTTTTCTTTCTTTTCTTTTCTTTTTTGTGTATGAAGCTATATATATACATTCCCTCGAATTTGGGAGTTACATGGTCAGGGGAGAAGGTTAGGGAGAAAGCAATAGAATGTCGAACATGAGTACATGCTCTCCCCTTCCTTGGGCAGATCATTTTTTTGCAATGATGTTGTAGTCCCTTGGAACCAATTTGTCCAGTGGGTTATAGGTGGTGATGTGGGCAGATAGCTTTTTATGACCCTTGTGGCCACATCAAGTTGCAGAGATGGTAGTGTACGCTCCCATGAATGAACGGAGGATATGGCTTCTGACGATACATTTACAAGGGGAGACGTAGACTCATTGGTTTCTTGGTGGATATTGACAAGGGTAGGTGTAGAGCGTGCAGAAACTTCTATGTCAACGTGTGAATGGCATGAGGAGCTAGAAGCTTCCTGTGACTTCTCCCTTCCTGAGCTAGGTGGTATTGATCGATATCGTTTGGGAATCCAAACTAGCTCTGGAAGAAGTGTGGAGTACTCCGTTACCTTTCCCTTACCACGGTCTTGAATTGTCGTTGGGGTGGCAACATTTGGCTTACAAGATTTTACAGGCGATGTAGAGGAATCCAGCTTATGTTTAGGGACCCAAATCTGGTCATTCCCTTCGTAGTATCCTTGGACTGCTAATAATATTTAAGGAATCCAACATGATGTTACCTTGCCTTTTCTAGGGCGGGTAGCTGCTTTCCTACTACGAGGCTTCTTGTCTGAACGAGATTGAGCAGTAGAGGTAGCTGTTTTCGAAGCTTTTGGGACCCATTTGTATGTACTCTTCGGTAAGGTAAGCGGAGCCTTGGGGACCACACTGCCTGTCTCCACTCTTGGCATTGAAGCGTTAGAGGGGTGGCAAACAATCAAAGATGGTGTAGCCAGTTGACTTTGTGATATTTCCTTATCTAGCGTTTTGTCTAGAGTTGATGGCTTAGGTGCGGGACCTTGAGTAGTCAGGCTGAGAGCTGGTTCTTGCGTTGTAACTCGCCTGGTTGCCCAATCAATATTGCACTTGGTCGCTAACATCCATTTGCGTCCTAAGTTTACAGTTTCCTCCATGGTACCAGCAGGCATAACCAAAAAGCTTTGAACCACAGTCCCCTTGTCATAGGCAACATGAGTGAGCGGAATTCCCGAGATAGTGGTTTTCTTCTTATTGATACCCTTAACTTGGATGGTACTCTTGGATAAGGGTGGTTTTCCAAGTTGACACCACACTCCATATGACAGCAAATTGTGTTGAGCTCCCGTATCCAATAATGCATTATATAGCACCTTCCCGTAAGGACTCTGTAGGTCAATTGGGTATCGTAGAGGCGGGTCAGATTCTAGTGAATCCTTCTCTGCCTCCTCGAAAAATGCTTGCGTAATCCCCAAGTTGGCCTCTCGTTGGCGCCTAACACGTTGCTGACGTTCTTTAGCTTCAACTCTCGCTTGTATCTTCTTAAGCTCAGCCTGTTCTTTAGCTGCCTTCTTCTGATGGATTGCATGTAATTCCTGTCACCAGGAGGTGAAACTTTTTGCAGTTGTTTTCCTTATTTACATTTCTTTATAAATACATATATTTTTCTTTTCTTTCTCTTTGGTTGCTGTTGCTTTCCCCCGGTATCTCTTGGAAGGGCTTGGGCCATTGCAATGTCAGATTGGGTCAGCCAGTGGGACTTTGGACCAGTGGTTGGCTAAGCCTGAGAACTGCACTAAAAGATGAATGACAGTGTCCAGGACATGGGCACTGAAAGATGAATGACAGTGTCCAGGACATGGGCACTGAATGAGGGTATAGGCCAGTTTACATTAGTAAGTGGGCGTCACCGAAATGTGAATGTATCTTGAATTCTAAGCAAATTCTGAAGTGACCATAGTGGTCAAAGACGGTCAGGAGACCAAAAGGAATGCAGATGACATCATCCCTAAAATTTAGGGAACTGCTATTTTTGGCAGTGTCGGAATTGAAAAGTGTTCGCGTCAGTTTGTGCGGAATGTCAAGGGGACCAAAAGCTGACAAAGGACTGTTGTGAGAATGTGAACCAGTCAGGAGATTTTTAGCCTGGAAGATTGCATGTGGAAAAGGCTTAAAAATGTGCCAAGTGTCAAATTTTGGTGCATTTTCCTCATAGACAAGAGGGAAGCGTGGGAATTTGGGAAGAGGAGGCTCATTTGCAGCCATCGTGTGGTTTTGTTGCAGGAAAAACAGCTATGGTGGTGTACTCCCTTGCCCTACAACTCATGAATTGAGGGTTGAGCTTGCTCCCCACAGCCTCTCTCTCTCTCTTTCTCTCTCTTGCAGACTATGGAAATGCTTTCATCAGATAAAATCAGGTACAATTGTGTGAATTTCATGCTTATATGCAAAGGCTAGTTGCCTCTTTGAACAGGAACCGGTGTAGTTGGTTCCTACACCAAAGCAGGGACGGAAGAGGGTAATAACCTCTTCAATACAATGCTATTTCAGCACTGTTTAGGTGCTGTTTTTGGGCTGTTATGTTGCCCGGTTGATGCCAAAATGCAGTAGGACCTTGCTTTAGTCCTCCAGGACAGTACAAGGGTTATTGTGGGCTGAAAACAGAGCTGAAAACAGGTCTGTGCAGAAAATTACAGCAAGCTGAATTGTGATGTTTTGGACTCTATTGGGTAGCTTGATGCCTATGGAAGTGAGCCTGTTAGTTGGGATTCATTGTGAGATGTTATGGAACAGTTTTAGTGCAGTTATGCTGGCAAATTTCTTCTAAAATTTGTAAAATTCAGCTGATGTAAGTAGAGTGCTTTGTAATTTCCAACCTTTTAACAATAAAGAAATACCGCAAGGGGCGCCGGACTTCGGGGCCAATGTGTTGTTGAGCGAGGGAGCGAGGATTCTGTGAATGTGTGTCTCAGTAAGTCCAGGTTATTTGTGAATGAATTACCGCTTTATGTGTCCATAGACCGGTTTTATGGTTCCATTGCCGGGATAGGGTCCTCTTTTCTGCAAGAGCCCGGACACGGATTGGATTGGGTGAACAAGAGACACACACAGAGAGGTACAGCTGATTACAGGTGAGAAAGAGTACGGTCTCTTTCTTTGGATATAGGTTCCCTTAAACTTTCAGTTGACAGTATGACAGACAAAGGAAAAGGCAAGCTTCTTGCCGAAGAGAGTTCCTCTTCTACTCGCAGACAGCATATAGAGGTGACAGGTGCCCAGGTGTCAGCCTCTGCTCGGATGGAGCCAGTAGTACAGCTAGCCTTGTTAGAGGAAGAACAGGAACAAGAGGATTTATTTCATGCGCAGCTCCTGAGCATGGTTGGTACCTTTGAACAGTTGGTGAAGAATCCCAGGATGAAGAGGTATTTGCAGTCAAGGACAGGGGATTCCCAGGCTGAATCATCTCAACATGCAGTTGAGAGGGCACAGGAACAAATGCCAAGGATGCCACAGCATGTAGAGCAGATACCAGCAGTGGCAGCTGATCCAGTGCAGCATGTTACACAGGCACAGGTACATGCATTTAATGGCCAGGAAAGTAATGTGCAAAGGGTCATGCCGACCATTCCTCCATTCCTTGCTTCCCAGCCTGGCTATTTTGGTGGTGGATCTGTTTTCCAGGCCATGGCTAGACCACCCACAGTTTTGCCAGGATTGATGTCAAGAGGGTCACCAGGAATGATGCCTATGGAAGCTGTGAACCCTCTTTATGCCAATATAGGTATGCAGCCCGGATTTCAAACTTATTTTAGTCCAGCTTTGGGGCCCGCAGCACCTGTCAGTGTGGCTGAATTTTCTCAACCTAGTGGACAAAGAGCAGTAAGGACTGATGCAGAAAAGGTGCAAAAGGATTACAAAGAAGGAGGTCAAGCAGTAAAGTTTGAGACTTTCAGTGGGATGCAGGACAAATTGAAAGCGCTGACTTTCATTCAGCAGTTTGATGCAGCATACACTGGGGGTAACTTTACGGAGTCTTCTAAGGTGCGGAAGGCTGCTACTTTCTTGAAAGGTAATGCATTACAGTGGTGGACCTCATTGTTGATGCAAGGATAAGCACCTGCTACATGGGTTCAGTTTAAGCAGCAGTTCTCTTTTGCCTGGCTTACAAATACTTTTGAAGTTTTGCCAGTAACTTCTTACAGGACAGTGCCATTGTCAGAGCAAATAGAAAAGTATTGTTGTGGTTTGCCCAAAGAAATTAGGGATTATTGCATTAAGACCAATGTTTCTAATATGACTCAGCTCATTGAGAATGCAAACATGGCTAATGCATTGCTACAGGGAGGTTCACGTGGCTTTAAGAGCACAGTAAACAAGGAACCTCATGGCAAACAGGAACCACTTATGAAGAGGGATTTCTCACCTAGACCATTCTATAGAAAGAAGCCATTTGAGAAGAAGACTTGGCAGTCACAACCTCAGAAAAGTGTTGGTCAAGGCAAAGGACAGAAGAGGCCACTATATGGCAAGTCATTTGAAGAGAGAAAGGCATTGATGCAAGCTGGGAAATGTTTCATCTATGAACAAAAAGGGCATATGGCTGCAAAATGTCCACAACAGCCAGCAAAAGATGCCGAGGATAAAGAAGGGCCACCCAAGAAGAAGACAATGCCGAGTGCAGGATTGGTACCTGACATGGTTGGTGACCAGCCATGTGATAATGCTACAGAATTGTGCAGAGCATGGGGTAAAATCAGAGATGCTACAGTGCTGATTTTCTTTGACCCTGGTGCTCGAGCCAACTTTATTTCACCGGCATTGGCAGCCAAGTTGGGAATTCGTGCTGAAGAGATGGGACCAGTTGGACAGGCTGATTTGGCATGCCCTGGGCATTCAGTTCCTGTCACTCCTATACTTGGCAAACTTCGTATCCATATACAGAGTTATGTGGACACAGAGGAGTTTCTTATCATGCCCTTGGAAGGATGTGATGTCTTGTTGGGAATTCCATGGTGTCATAGGAAACATGCAGTGTTGGATGCTTTCAACAGGAAAATCACAATTGTACATAGGGACAAGACTCATGTTTTGGATGTGAAGCTGAAAGGAGAGTCTGTCCCAGTTATTTCTGCTTCTGCTATAACTTCAGTAATGAAAAATCATCTTTCTGCGTACTTGGTTTTTGCAAAGCAAGTGAATGAAGTTGAAACTGATTTGTCTACACTAGACGAAGATAGAAAAGCTTTCTTGGATATGTTCAAAGATTGTTTTTCAGAATCTTTACCAGGAGAGTTACCCCCCCTGAGAGGCCAGAGGATCATGCCATAGATCTTATTCCAGGGTCTAGTCCGCCCAATAGGCCACCGTACAGGGTTAGTGCAGCCCAGCAGAAAGAGATTATGACACAGGTTAATGAGCTGTTAGAGAAGGGACTAATTCAGCCCAGTAGTTTCCCGTTTTGTTCACCTGTGTTACTAGTACAGAAGAAAGACGGTTCATGGCGAATGTGTATTGACTACAGAGCCTTGAACAAGAACACGATCAAGAATAGATTTCCGATTCCGCGCATAGATGATATTCTTGACCGTTTGCAAGGAGCAGAAATGTTTAGCAGGATAGATTTGAAGAGTGGGTACCATCAGATTAGAATCAGACCCGAGGATGTGCACAAGACCGCATTTCGCACTACATTTGGTCTCTATGAGTTCTTAGTCATGCCCTTTGGATTGACAAATGCTCCTGCCACATTTAACAGAATGATGGATAGAATTTTCCGTCCTTACAGAAGCTTTGTGGGCACATTCTTTGATGACATGATAGTCTATTCAAAGAGTGAAGAGGAGCACAGAGACCATCTGACAGCAGTCTTTAATGAGCTGAAACACAACAGATTGCTCATTAATGGCAAGAAGAGTGAATTCTTTCTGAAAGAAATTCACTTCCTTGGGCACATTGTATCAAAGGATGGTGTCACAATGGATCCTGCTAAGATTGAAGCAATCGTTTCATGGCCAGATTTACAGACTGTGCATGATGTTCGCAGTTTTCTTGGCCTATGCTCTTACTACCGCAGATTTGTAAGGCATTTTGCAGAGATTGCTTCACCGTTACATGCGCTTGAAAAGAAGGCCATTAAATGGCAATGGACAGATAAAGAGAAATCAGCATTTAGATGCCTGAAACAGAAAATGACTACAGATCCTGTGTTGACATTGCCAGATTTGTCTAAGTCATTTGTTGTGCAGTGTGATGCATGTGGGAACAGCATTGGTGCTGTCTTGATGCAGAATGGCCCAGTCGTGGCATATGAGAGTAGAATACTCTCTGACACTGAGAAGAACTATCAGATTTATGAGAAAGAGCTGCTAGCTGTGATCCATGCACTTACTAGTTGGAAACACTATTTGCTTGGTGCTGATTTTGTTGTGCAAACGGATCATCAGACGCTCAGATACTTTCTCACACAGGCAAAGTTGTCAGAGAAACACATGCGTTGGACAAATTTTCTGTCAATGTTTCATTTTCAGATAGTGCATGTGGAAGGCAAGAAGAATGTGGTTGCAGATGCATTGTCTTGCAAACCACAAGTGTCAGCTGTTTCTATTTCTTATCACCAGGAATTGGATGATATGAAAGAGCAGTATGCCAGTGATGAAGATTTTTCCAGAATCTATGAGCAGCTAATGAATAATCAACATCATGATCACTATGTTCTGAAAGACGGCTTTCTCATGATGCATGGAAAGCTATGTGTGACTAAGGAGTTAAGGCCGAAGGTAATGCTAGAAAGTCATACTCCACCGTATGCTGGACATCGAGGCATTGATGCTACAGTGAAAGCGGTTGAGACTTTCTTTTATTGGCCAGCTTTGAGACGTGATCTTGATGCTTATGTCAGATCTTGCCTAGTATGTCAGAAGGTCAAGTTTGATAGACAGAAGGCACCTGGGTTATTGCAACCACTGCCTATTCCAGAGAGACCATGGGAAAGTATTGCCATGGACTTCATTTTTGATCTTCCAAGGACAACGACAGGGAATGATGGAATCTGGACTATAATATGTAGATTCAGTAAGCAGGCACACTTCATTCCTGTTAGAAAGAAGATAAAGCCTGAGCACATGGTAAAGGTTTTCATGCAGAATATCTTTAAATACCATGGTATGCCACAGTCTATTGTCAGTGATAGAGACCCAAGGATGACTAGCTTGTTTTGGAAAGCATTGTTTGAGAATATGGGCACGACCTTGAAATTCTCATCTTCTTTTCATCCTCAAACTGATGGGCAGTCTGAAGAGGCTAACTCTACTGTCTTGGATCTGCTGAAATGTTATGTCTCAGAACATAAGGCAACTTGGGAGCATTATTTGCCATTAGTAGAGTATGCTTACAACAATACAGTGCATTCCTCTACTGGCAAGGCGCCTTTTGAAATTGTTGAAGGTGGCAAGAAAGTACCTCCCATTCTGCAGACAAAGGATAAGATATTTGAAGCAGATCGGTATATTGAGGGATGGCAAGAAGCGTATAAGAAGGTCAAATATGCCTTGGAAAAGTCACAAGCTAAGCAGAAAAGAGCTGCTGACATGCATCGTCGAGAGCTCTTGTTTAAAGAGAATGACTGGGTCTTATTGCGATTTGAAAAGGCACGACTGAGAAAAAGAAAGGGCAAGGAACGTCTGTTTCCTAAGCTGAGTATGCGATATTATGGTCCTTTCTAAGTCTCAGAGAAGATAAGTGATGTGGCATACAGGCTGAAATTGCCAGAAACCTGGAAGATACATAATGCATTTCATGTGAGCCTTTTGAGGCCTTTTATTGGCAATGTGTCAGAAGATATGGTGCCAGAGGAACAGCTTGAAGTGGAGGAATTGGATGAAATTCTGGTTCCTGAGCAGATTCTGGCCCATAAAGACAGAAAAGTGAAAGGACAAGTTGCAAGAAGGTACTTGGTGAAATTCAGAAATTATTCACCAATGGATGCTAAATGGATGGATGAGGTTGAACTGGCTGATTCACCTCAGTTGATGCAACTTTACAAGGAAGCCTTCCTGTTAGAACCTGCAATGGTTTAATATGCTTTTTGAAGCTGAATTCTGAATGACCTGTACATTTGTATTATATGTTTGGCAATGTACAGTTTTGACATTTGTTGTCAATGACTTAATCAATGAATGAACTTTCAGTGCTTTGAAGTTGTATCTGTTACGCTTCAAATGAATGATTTACATGTTGTGACACTAATAGTACAACATATATGCTATCGCCCTGTGTTGCATCCGGAAACATGTATTTGAAAGGCTTGAACCTGCGATGGCACAAATGGTAGTGGGGAATTCCTATCATCGCCCCGTGTCATCCGTTGGCAGGAGATACATGCGATGACACTAATCACCTCGGGAATCTGGTGATCGTCCTGTGTCATCCGTTTGCATGTGGACTTGCAATCGAGGTCGCTTGCTTCTTTCAAGAGGGGGGTGTGTCACCAGGAGGTGAAACTTTTTACAGTTGTTTTCCTTATTTACATTTCTTTATAAATACATATATTTTTCTTTTCTTTCTCTTTGGTTGCTGTTGCTTTCTCCCGGTATCTCTTGGAAGGGCTTGGGCCATTGCAATGTCAGATTGGGTCAGCCAATGGGACTTTGGACCAGTGGTTGGCTAAGCCTGAGAACTGCACTAAAAGATGAATGACAGTGTCCAGGACATGGGCACTGAAAGATGAATGACAGTGTCCAGGACATGGGCACTGAATGAGGGTATAGGCCAGTTTACATTAGTAAGTGGGCGTCACCGAAATGTGAATGTATCTTGAATTCTAAGCAAATTCTGAAGTGACCATAGTGGTCAAAGACGGTCAGGAGACCAAAAGGAATGCAGATGACATCATCCCTAAAATTTAGGGAATTGCTATTTTTGGCAGTGTCGGAATTGAAAAGTGTTCGTGTCAGTTTGTGCGGAATGTCAAGGGGACCAAAAGCTGACAAAGGACTGTTGTGAGAATGTGAACCAGTCAGGAGATTTTTAGCCTGGAAGATTGCATGTGGAAAAGGCTTAAAAATGTGCCAAGTGTCAAATTTTGGTGCATTTTCCTCATAGACAAGAGGGAAGCGTGGGAATTTGGGAAGAGGAGGCTCATTTGCAGCCATCGTGTGGTTTTGTTGCAAGAAAAACAGCTATGGTGGTGTACTCCCTTGCCCTACAACTCATGAATTGAGGGTTGAGCTTGCTCCCCACAGCCTCTCTCTCTCTCTTTCTCTCTCTTGCAGACTATGGAAATGCTTTCATCAGATAAAATCAGGTACAATTGTGTGAATTTCATGCTTATATGCAAAGGCTAGTTGCCTCGTTGAACAGGAACCGGTGTAGTTGGTTCCTACACCAAAGCAGGGACAGAAGAGGGTAATAACCTCTTCAATACAATGCTATTTCAGCACTGTTTAGGTGCTGTTTTTGGGCTGTTATGTTGCCCGGTTGATGCCAAAATGCAGTAGGACCTTGCTTTAGTCCTCCAGGACAGTACAAGGGTTATTGTGGGCTGAAAACAGAGCTGAAAACAGGTCTGTGCAGAAAATTACAGCAAGCTGAATTGTGATGTTTTGGACTCTATTGGGTAGCTTGATGCCTATGGAAGTGAGCCTGTCAGTTGGGATTCATTGTGAGATGTTATGGAACAGTTTTAGTGCAGTTATGTTGGCAAATTTCTTCTAAAATTTGTAAAATTCAGCTGATGTAAGTAGAGTGCTTTGTAATTTCCAACCTTTTAACAATAAAGAAATACCGCAAGGGGCGCCGGACTTCGGGGCCAATGTGTTGTTGAGCGAGGGAGCGAGGATTCTGTGAATGTGTGTCTCAGTAAGTCCAGGTTATTTGTGAATGAATTACCGCTTTATGTGTCCATAGACCGGTTTTAATTCCTCTTGGCTTAGGGGGTCATAGTATCTTTTGAATTTACTCCCATTGAGGAATCCAACGGTTTCAATTCCGTCGAGAGTCTCCACTCGGATGGTACCTTGCGGGGTAATTTCATATACTCTGTAGTACGGTCCCTTACCAACATATTTTAGCTTCTTCTTTTCGTTACGCACTCCATACATCAAGACTTTATCTCCAACTTTGATGTCCATGTTTTTCAGGTGGCGATCAAACCATTTCTTTCTTCTATCCTTCTCTACAAGGACATTGTATACCGCCAATTGTCTTTCTTCGTCTAACCGCTCAAGGATATACAAACGCTCTACTAAGGGATTACTATCCCAGCCCTCTTGAGTAGCAACACGAAGACTAGGAATGACACATTCCCAGTTGTCTAGTCTTTCTTTTGCTCCCTCACTTATGAGACACTTTATGTCTCTTGCTTGGGATTGTATCACTTCAGTATATTTAGTATAGTTGCTCCATCTCTCTCTCTCTCTCTCTCTCTCTCTCTCTCTCTCTCTCTCTCGCACTCTCTGCTCAGCACACTCTAGTGCTTATTTGCTTCCGCTTTGTGCACTCATTCATGTGGGTCCTGCATTTAAGGCGGGCAAGAGTTGGACGGTGTTGGTGGCCGATGTGGGAGGTGTGATGCAGTTGAAGGGGTGGCTACTGTGGAGGTAGAGGTCTTGGAGGCTTGTACAACCTGCCACTCGGTACAATCTTTCTTACCATGCCCCACGGTGTGGTAGAAGAAACATCTGGTCTCCCCCTTATACCACATTTGCTCTTTTGGTTGGAGATATCCACCAGTAATGCCGTCTTTGGCCTTTTCCTCAGGGGTTTTCTTAGCCTTGAAGTCTTTATCCTTTTTGTCTCCTGAGGTGCTCTGGGAATCTTTCTTGTTGTCTTTGCTATTCTGAGTTTCCCTCCTCCCTTGAGATGATGTCTGTTGGGTGGTGGATGATTGCTGTTGGGGTTTGGAGCTAGCTTGGATCTGCTTGGGCTTACCTCCGTTCAGCATCATTTCCTGATTCCAAGCGAGAGTGAGAGCCTTGTCACATGATTGTGGCTCAAAATTATGCACAGTAAACCTAATGTTAGTATCCAAACCTCTAATGAATGGTTTCAATTTATCCTCCTCAGATATACCTAACTACTGTGTTGACGTGATAACTTTAGCATGGGAGACCCATTTTGGGAGAGTTTGTAAAACTCATCCTCAAGGTTGTTCATGTATTGAGGAGGTAGACACTGTTTTTTGAGATCAGACACGAAGGTGTCCCATACATACTAATTGGCATATATGCTATGAGTTATGCCACATATGATATGAGTAGTGCGACATGTGAACATGAGCTAACCAAGGGGACTTTTCTCCCTTTGGTTTTTTCCCTTGCATATTAGGTGTGAAAGGACACCACACTTATTTTGTATTTTGATATTGTGGAGTCAACTCTCTTGCTCCACACATTGTATCCATCTTTTGAGCATCAATCACCATCTCACTCACTCTTGAGAGTGTTTGCTGCTGTGTGCCTCGTTTCTATGCAACCCTAGCCTAATAGTGGTATCAGAGCAGGGTTTTCCCTTCTGCTGCGTGCTCGCGGAGTTTTGTCGCCGGCCGCGCTTTTGTCGACTGTAGGTTCTCGTCTGTCGCGTGTAAATTTCCGTCCGTCGTTCATTGCCGCCTATCCTATGCCCGCTTGGCGTTTCGCCGCCCATTTCGGCCACTGGTTCGGGCGGCACTAGTAGGGAGGACTCCACCACCGCCCCGCCCATAGGCAGCGCGCTCGCACTAGAGGAGGCGGCCCTGAGCGGAGCTCAGCCCCACTTTGGGATTACATGGCATAAGATGGAATTCACCCAAATTTGGAAGCCATTCCGTCTGGCGATTTTGCCATCTTGGTTCCGTCCGGCAGGCTCGCACCCAGCTGTCAGCTTCACGCTCTCCGGCGTTGTGTGCAGTCCGCCCGATGCGCTATGTGCTGCACCGCCTGTAGCTCTCGCCAGCTGCAATCCCACTTCGCCTGCAATGGCACTTGTAGCCTGTCCTGTCTGCAGTATGTCGACTCCCATTGTCCAGCACTGTGCTGTCTGCACAGTCACCGACAGTCCAACCCATCGGCTGTTTGGAGTCATTTGAAACTAGCTATCTCCAACAAACAACCTGCAACAGCAAACAATTTGCAAAATAAGCGTTACTTCAAGCCAGGTAAATGATTTTTGGTTCAAATTCATGGGGCTTTCATGAATTTATTGCTTCATTGCAAAAATCACCAATGCAGGGCAACATCTCTGTGCAGGATTCAGGGAAATTTGGGGATTTTTCAAAAAATTTAGAGATTTGTCAAAATTTGTGCTTAATTGCACATTTGTAGTTACAGGACACAGAGAATTTTGGGGCTAAAAAAAAATAGTGCTTAACAATTAAAGCTCATTGGTACACAGATTTTTGGGACTTTTGTGAATTATGTGCAATTGACACATAAATCTGTCAGAATATGCAGTGGAAATAAAGACAAGAATTGAAAACTCCAAGAGTAAGTGCACAGCAGAAAAATGCAGAACTGGGAGAGAGAGAGAGAAGCGTGTAACTCAACTATATACACAAGAAAATCCCGGAATACAATGTACAATGTGGGAGGGGCAAGGGGCCATTTTATATGGTCCCAAGGCAGCCAGTCGGCCTACTGTAAACAGTCGACAGCAACCACTACTGTCCACGACCAGCAATCAGTGCCAGTCGGCCAACTCCCTCCAGTCGGCTAGCAGTACACACATGTCGACCAGCACTCTCCAGTCAGTGAGCATACAGGGGAAAGCCGGGGACAGTCGAGCAGTTGGACCACCACCAAGGAAAAAATAGGAAAAAATATGGAAAGTGGGAAAAAATGGAAAAACACCTAGATTGGGCGGGCACACCCACAACAAAGGCCCTGGTGTAAATATCCAGACAGGAGATGACTGCTCCTCTGAGCTCCTGGATGGGGAACCAACCCCAGTGAGCTGGAGTGCCGCCGGAGCATAGCCTGAGGTAGAGACTTCGTGAAGAGGTCCGCCGCATTGTCCTCCGTCGAACAATAAAGAAGCAAGATGTCACTAGCCAAGTTCTTCTCACGAACAAAGTGATATTGTATCTCTATGTGCTTGGTCCGGGCATGGAAGACCGGGTTTCGAGCAATAGCGATACAGCTCTGGTTATCGCTCTGGATGACTGTGGTCTCCTTCTGTGGAAACCCAATCTCGCCAAGCAACCTCTGCAGCCACACAACCTCGCAAGCAGCACCACAAGGAGCCCGATACTCTGCCTCTGTCGACGACAAGGCAATAGTTGGCTGCCTCTTGCTGCTCCATGAAACCGCTCCTGAGCCGAGGGAAAAAATTGTAGCGTGATGTGGATCTCCTCGTGTTTGGATCTCCTCCCCAATCTGAGTCACTCCAACCTTGGAGTCAGACTCCATCCATCAATGCCCCTCCTGTGTAAAAGAGTCCAAGATCCTTCGTACCTTGTAGATACCGCAAGATCCGCAATCTTGCATCCCAATGAGACTTCAACGACGTCTGCATGAATGAGCTCAACAGCCCCACATGAAAGCTCAAGTCCAATTTGGTGTTTAGCAACCGGATCAATGAACCAACTAGCTTCCGGTATAGAGAGGCATCAACTTGCTCACAAGGATCATTCACTGTAAGCTTCGTGTTCGGGTCCATCGGCGATGTGATAGGCTTGCAGTTCCCCATCCCAAAGGCCTCAAGCAACTCATGAACATACCACTGTTGAGAAACAAAGAAACCTCTCTGGGTCTGCCAAATCTCCAATCCCAAGAAGAAATGGAGTATGCCTAAATCGGTCATCTCAAACTCCTTTGACAAGGCAACCTTCATCACTGTAATGTACTCCATATGACCGCCAGTGAGAATGAGGTCATCCACATAAAGGATGATCAACGTGACCCTGCCGCGTTCCCGAAAGAGATATAGGTTGGGATCTGCAACTGATCTCTGAAATCCAGCCCGTAGAAAGAAGGAATCAATCTTCTAATTCCAAGCCCTGGGAGCTTGTTTAAGACCATACAACGCCTTTTGCAATCTGTAAACCATACCCTTTGATCCTGGAACCTAAAAGCCTGGAGGTTGCTCAACATACACCTCCTCCTGCAGGTCACCATTAAGGAACGCAGATTTAACATCCATCTGATATACTGGCCACTGCTAAGAAGAAGCAAGGGAAAGAACGGTCCGAATCGTGGTCATCCTCGCTGTCGGTGCAAAGGTATCCTCACAGTCGTCGATGCCAGGCCGTTGAGCATAACCCTTGGCCACAAGTCTGGCTTTGTGTTTGTCCACCGACCCATCTGACGTATACTTGGTCTTAAAGACCCACTTGACGCCAATGACAGACCGTTTCGACAGCCTCGGTACCAACTCCCAAGTGTTATTCTTCTCAATGGCATCTAGTTCCGCCTGCATGGCTTTCCTCCAAGTATCCTGTGCAAGGGCTTCCTTGATGGAAGTGGGCTCTTTGTCCCACATGATACGAGACATCAAAGCATAGTTTACCTGTAAAAGCTCCGCTGAATGACTTTTATCATGGACTCTGTGTGATCTTCGAGGTCCATCCTCTGTGGTCCATTCGGAGGGAAGCTCCGTGACACCTGACTCCCGAAGGGTGTCCACCAACCACCTGGGTACTCGAACAGAATGGGGAGCCTCGTGCTGTTGCCGGGGCTCATCTCCAGCTGCGGGCTCAACCTCCTCAACTGACTTAGGTTGTCCAGTTGGAACAATTGATTGGGAATCATCATCAAAATCTTCTCGGTCTCCAAGAAGTGGCAGCTTATCAACAGTGGAAACCGGAACATGCACATCAAACACCACATCCCTGTTGACGACAACCTCGTTCCTCTCTGAATCATACCACCTGTATCCCTTGGAAAGAGAGTTATATTCCACAAAGACAAGCTTTTGGGACTTTGAGTCGAGCTTCCCCATCTGCTTCTTCGGAATGTGAACATATGCGTCGCTCCCAAACACATGGAAATGGGAGACATCAGGTTTCCTGCCAAAATATGCCTCAAAGGGAGTCATGTTCGGTATTGAAGTCGTCGGGGAACGGTTGAGAATATAGACAGGCGTAGCCACAGCCTCTCCCCAAAGTGGACGAGGAAGATCACGATGCTCCAGCATCGTCCTCGCCATCTCCACCACAGTCCTGTTCTTTCGTTCAACTACTCCATTCTCTGACGTCGAACCTGTATTGGCTAGCTCCCTCTTGATGGTATGTTTCGCACAAAATCTCACGAAAGCATTAGAAGAAAATTCACCTCCTTTGTCAGCCCGAAGAGTCTTCACCTGCAAGCTAGAATCTTTCTCCACCATTACATGCCACTCCTTGAACCGCAAAAGCTTGGTCCTTCTGTGAAAGGAAATAAACCCATGTGAATTTGGAACAATCATCAACAAGCAACATGAAGTACAAAGAACCTCCCAAGGATGCAGTCTGCGCATAGGTCCACACAAGTCAGTGTGTACCAACTCCAAAGGTTTCGAAGCCCGCCTGGAAGCTTGCTTCGGAAAAGATTCCATGTGCTGCTTCCACGTATGCAAGAACTACAATGTCCTTGCCTGCGGCCAACATTTGGCAAGCCAACCACCATCTGGTCCCGAAAAGCTCGCTGCAAGGCATCCACATTCAAGTGGCCAAACCGAAAGTGCCACAAGTCACCAATCTGAGAACCTGTCAAAGAGGAGAGTGCGGAGAGTTTGTATATACCATTCTCCATGCCGCCTTCCCAAACAACCTGGCCAGTCTCGCGGTCCCGTAGAGCAACAGAATGCTCCTCAAACTCCACCCGGAAGCTAGTCTTGCATACCTCATGCACTGACAATAGAGGAAAACCAAGTGCGGGGACGTAAAGAACATGAGAGGAATGCTTCCCCCCTCTGCCACCGGGAATGATCTCCATCCGGCCCTCACTATGTATCGGTATGGTGGAATTGTCGCCAATGAAAATGCGACCTGACTGCCGTTTAAGATCTTGAAAGAAGTCATGGGAAGGAGTCTTGTGCTTGGAAGCACCACTATCAAGAATCCATTCCCGAGTTTCCTTTTTTACGGTGAAGCCAACTACCTCCTCGCTCGAAGAGGATGAAGCATCCATGTCCATTATCTCTAAGTGCACAAAGGCTGGAGTCTTTGCAGTTGAAGCTGAAGAATCAACACTCTTCGCAGTCCGCTTGGGACACTTCCTCCAATAGTGGCCTTTCTCGCCACAATCATTACAGGTCCTCGCGGCCTTCAGTTTCTCTCGGTTTGAGATGGGCTTCTTCTCAGAAGACTTCTCTGATGAAGCCTTCCTTTTGCCCTTGTTGTTGTTATTACGACCTTTCGACCGTCAGCTAGTTAAGACCTGAGAACCTCCGCCCTGTGGAGGGTTCGTGAATGGCTCTTCCTGGTCCAAGACCATGGGCACAAGCTCCTCCCATGTGATGGTGTTGAGCCTGCCATTGGTAAGCAACGAAGAGTAAAAGGCTAAGTACTGAGAGGGTAAATGTGATAGCACGTTATGGCCATATCCTCTGACGATATCTCTTTCCCTGCCTGGAGAACTTTCTGCTGAAGAGCCTGCAGCTTGTTGATGTGCTCCCGCATCGTCGACGACTTTGCAGGATTCATCACCCGCATTTGAACTTCCAAGGAGATTCTTTTCATGGGTGATACCCTGTTGTAGAGAGAAGCCAAATGCTGCCAAATACCTCTGGCCACCGTCATATGCTTTATATGACTGATCACCTGTGGTGTGCGATTGAGGAAGATGAAAGAACGGACTCTGGCATTGACACGATCCCATAACTGTGCTTGTGCCTCTTGTTCCTTCTGAATAGAGGGTAACTCCCCTTCCTCTAAGTCCGGCCGTGGAACCCCAACAACAATGAAATCAGCCAAGTCATAGGACTCCAAAACAGATTCCATCATTACCTTCCATATGCCGTAGTTGTTCCCGTTCAACTGACGGTCCACTGGGAACGTGGGGAGTGTCGGGATCTTCACGTGCTTCTCAGCCATCTCAAGCAAAGCTGCCATTGCGGGGGTTTAACTGAAAAGGAGGGTGGGTGGGAAAAAATGAAGAACTAAACCTGCAAGTGGCTGTCCAGCAACAGGGCCGGCCTTTTCACTTGCTTCTCCTCTTTCCGTACGGCCCAAAACAGTCCTGAAGTCTTGTGAAAGGAGGTGGATGAGATAAGAAATAACAAGAAGTGGCTGTCCAGCACTCAGCCTGCCAAACGCTTGCTCTCCTATTTCCTCAAAGCCCAAACAGTCCTCCAAACAGCACTTCAAACTACCCCCCTCTTGCTCACATAGTTCCCAAGATCTTCCAAGAGCCTAGAGCTGTGATACCATGTCAGAATATGCATCGGAAATGAAGACAAGAACTGAAAACTCCAAGAGCAAGTGCACAGCAGAAAAACGCAGAACTGGGAGAGAGAGAGAGAGAAGCGTGTGACTCAACTATATACACAAGAAAATCCTGGAATACAATGTACAATGTGGGGGGGGGCAAGGGGCCATTTTATATGGCCCTAGGGCAGCCAGTCAGCCTGCTGTAAATAGCCGACTACTACCCACGACCAGCAATCAGTGCCAGTCGGCCAACTCCCTCCAGTCGGCCAGCAGCAGACACATGTCGGCCAACACTCTCCAGTCGGCCAGCATACAGGGGAAAGCCGGGGGCAGCAGAGCAGTCGGATAGCCCTCCACACCAAGGAAAAGATAGGGAAAAATATGGAAAGTGGGGAAAAATGGGAAAACACCTAAACCGGGTAGGCACACCCACAACAGAGGCCTGGTGTAAATATCCAGATAGGAGATGACTGCTAACAAAATCAGCCCATTGGTGCTCAGAAGTTTGGAGATTTTCAACATTGCTTGTATTTGGGGCAAAACATTTGCACAGGACTTCGTGGTTGCCTGGCATTGCACTCCGGTGCGTTTGGGATTTTGCTTGCAGGTGCTTTTTACAGCATATTTGGTTGCACGTGTTTGCATCTCTCTTGCAAGAGATTTCAGCACATGGCTGGAAATACGACTGATATATTCAGGGTTTTGTCCCAAGAGGACAAATTGGATGGCAGTAATTATTCCCTATGGAGTTTCATGGTCCGAAATCTACTTGTGGCCAAAGGATTATGGGGTTATGTGTCAGGTGAAGATATACGTCCTGTTGACATAGCACCTAACATGCCTGGCCGTGGTGCTCAACAAGCAGTAGTACCCACTCCTCCCTCACAAGAGCAGAAGAGATGGGATACTCGAGATGTCCAAGCGATGGCTTTGATTGCTTTGTTAGTAAAGCGATCAATCATATCGCATATTTGGTCTTGCAGGACCTCACGACGAGCTTGGGATGTACTTGAAACCACGTGTTAGGCAAAGAATGAGGCAAGGGTTGCATTTCTCAAGAAAGAGCTTGAGAACTTGGACATGATAGTATGGCTGATCATCTTATGAAGATCTAGGATCTTCGGGAGCAGCTGCTCAATATTGATGAAGGTCATTTCCGAAAAGGAGTTGGTTTCCAGGACACTATCATCTTTGCCAGAAACCTACTTGAACTTCCACACATTCCTCGCTCTATGTATGTGGGGAAACCCGGAACCAATCTTGTTTGAAGAGTTGGTTGGTTTGTTACTACGGGAGGAGCAAAATTGGAAGAACAAATCTTCCAGATTCACAAAGGCTAAAAATGATGTAGGCAAGCCCAAGAAAAAGGGTAAATGTCACTACTTCAAGAAGACAGGTCATTCCTTGAATGAGTGCAGAAAGAGGCTTGCAAAGGAGAAGAAAAAGGAAAGCGGCATGGCTGTAGATTCTTCTTCATCATTTGCAAGGAAAGATGATGCATCAGTAAATCTTGTGCAAGATGAGTGGACTTTTCTCACTTGTAGTTATGATGCATCATTGGAGCATATGTCTCTCAGTGTCAATGAAAGACACGACACATGGTACTTTGACAGTGGTGCTTCTAAACACATTACCACTCGGAGGGATTTGTTCAAGAAGCTTATGGCTGCCCTTGAAGGCAAGCGGGTAACATGTGCAAACAATTCTTCTTATCCAGTTTAGGGTGTTGGTGAGATGATTCTCACAACAGCAAATGGTGTAGAATTATGCCTTCCATTGTATGTGCGAGGGATTAAGAAGAACTTGTTGTCCGTTTATTCTTCCTCTAAAAGATAATACGCAGTGAACTTTGAGGACGACAGATGCACAGTGAAAGACCGTGAAGGCGGCTATGCATTGATCACTTCCGGCACATTGTATCATGGGTTATATTGGCTTGACAGGTTTGACAGGAGAGAGCATGATGCTCATGTTGTTACCACTCTTACACTTGCCATTCATGAGACAGAATTGTGGCATGCCAGGTCTGGGCATGTGAATTATGGCAGTTTGAATATTGCAAAGGCATAAAATGGTACAAGATATGCCTCATGTAGAGCTGCCACCAAAACATGTATGTGAAGGGTGCATATTGGGTAAGATGCACAGAAATGCATTCCCAAAAGATGGATCAACAATTGCTGTCTGGAAATTACAGCTTGTGCACAGTGATGTGTGTGGTCTTATGTGGACACCATATTTTGGAAAGCATCTATACTTTGTAACCTTTATCGATGACTACTACAGATTTGCTTGGGTGTATCCCTTGAAGGCAAAATCTGATGTATTTGCATGTTTTCAGCATTTTGTGGCACAAGCTGAAAATCAAACAGGTTGTAAATTGCAGACCCTCCATACAGATCGAGGGGGGGAATACATGTCCATTGCTTTCAAAGCATTTATGGTAGAAAAAGACATAAAGCATCAATGCACGATGCCATACTCTCCTTAGCAAAATGGTGTTGCTAAGAGGAAAATAGGTCTTTGATGGAAATGGCTAGATGCATGGTTAAGGCAAAGGCTTGCCTCAAATTTTGGATGGAGGTAATAATGTGTGCTACACATGTGTTGAATAGACTCCCTACCAAAGCATTGAAAACCATAATGCCATATGAGGCCTGGCATGAAAGGAAACCTAAAGTTGATCACTTTAGAGTTTTTGGATGTATAGCAGATGCGCATGTACCTCAGCTGTTCAGAAGTAAGCTTGATGACAAAGCAACTAAGTGCATATTTGTGGGTTGTAGCAGTGGCAGGAAAGGCTTCCGTCTCTTTAATCCTTCCACACAAAGGATTTTGGATAGCAGAGATGATGTATTTGCTGAAAATCAGACCAGTCATTGGCTGAATGTTTTGGACAGCCACCTTTGGGCCCACATAACATGTTTGAAGGACTTCTCCCATTGGGAATTGATGGCTCAACAGATCAGCCATTAACTTTGCCTAATGGACAGCATTTGGGTACTCAAAAACAGTCCATGAATGAGCTCATTACACCTCAAAATGTGGAGGAAGCAGTAGAGCAAGAGCGGACAGCAATGGAAGAGGCTAGAGTTGTGCCTTGTTGGCTACTCCGTACTTTATAGGAGAGCAAAGTTTCAGCTCCACTTGGTAGCAGGACTAGGGTTGGTTCACGTAATGCAAGAGAACACATAAATGTTGTTGCATGAGTACACTTTGTGATGTAGATGAGCCAGATTCATTTGAAGAGGCTCATAAGGATGACCATTGGATGCAAGCCATGCAAAACGAGATGGATTCTATCCATAAAATGGGATTTGGTAGACTTGCCTGCAAGCAAGGAGCCCATTGGCACAAAGTGGATTCACAAGTTAAAAAGAAAGTGTGATGGTACCATTGACAGGTACAAGGCCATGCTAATGGCCAAGGTTGTTTGGTACGTGCCTCGAAAGACTCGTATTTTTTCGAGGGAGGCATCTTTTATATATATACATACATCATACATACATAATGAATCATGATATATATACATATATATATACATATGTATATATATATATACATATGTATATATATATATACATATATATGTGTATATATATATATGTGTGTGTGTGTGTGTGTGTGTATATATATATATATATATATATATATGTGTGTGTGTGTGTGTGTGTGTGTGTGTATATATATATATATATATATATAGGTAGATTATGAGAGAGATAGAAAGAAAGAAAGAAAGTTGTATTAATGTCTACTAGAGGCCGAACTCGACCTATGAGACAAATCAATGTACAACTGTCAATGTCTTCTGGATGTCCAGAAAAAAAAGGACAAAATGAACATGAAATATAGTATGAAAGTACTGAGCTAGTGGGGGGGTGTGATGGATGGAGCACTACTGCTAGAGGCTCAGTATGCAACCTATATGCGAGAGAGAGAGAGAGAGAGAGAGAGAGAGAGAGAGAGAGATTAACTTTCAAGACCTTAGACGGTAGAGTCTAGACTGTAGACGATATCACCATTTAATTTTACAAAAATTAAGAATGATTGAACACTCAAAAGACAATAGATTCATGATTCATACATGAAAAAGATTCATACGTATTACATGCCATCATCATCATAAAGATTCACTCAGAGTCTCAGACTCTAGAGTCTGAACTATCGGATCTACCACTAGGAGCCTCACTCGAGTCATTAGACTCAGCACTACTAGGAGAAGACGACTCACTAGATTCTAAATGAAAATCCCCATCTGAGATGAGATTGCCATCATCATCATCATACTCGAGGCTTCGAGCATCTACATCCTCAAGGGCTCCATCTTGACCAAGTGATGCATCCACATCTGCAGCATAAGTAGAAGAGCTAGTAGAGTCCCATTGCTGAAATGTTTGGATGGGTGGTCGAGCTCCTCCCCGTCTAATCTGGCAGCCTCGACTTGCTACACTAATGCCTCCTGGGCTCGTGGTGGTGGAATCAAAACAACTAGCAGCAAGGCGCTCACGACCTCGAGTACTGGTGATGCACATATCTATCTCCTCTAGCTCTCTATGGAGCTCAGCATAGATGGCATCTTCCGGTGTCTCTTGCCTCAGTTGAATGCTCCTAAGGTTCTCTGCAACAGTGAGTTGGATGTCATCGGGATTTACCTACATTCAAGTTGACAGAATAATAACTTGTAAGTTGTAACTTCTAGGTTACAAGAGAGTCGAGACTAAATAGACAGCATTAAAATTACAAATTTTGATTATTAGAGAATGGAGATGCCTACTTGCTTTGGGATGTGAAGCTCTTGAAGATTTCGCACCATCCACAAGTTAGAGCCGCAATATACGAGGCGCTCTAACTGGGATGTGCTAAGCTTGTTCCTAATCTTCGTGTGCACGAGGGAGTATGCACTCCAATCCCTCTCGCATGCACTCACAGAGCAATCCTAAGAGCAAAAAACAAAAAAATTAAATTTTAATAATATGACTAAATAAAATAAAGAATTAGAAGAGGCAATGGCAAATGACCGTCACGTGGGCAAGGATCCTCATGGCAAAAGCTTGTAGGGATGGGTGGAATAGCCATACGTCTCCCACCATGAGAGTGGCTTCACCATCACCTCTCTTCTTCTAGAAGTAGGATGAGTGTACGATTGCCCGGTCAAGTTGTTGTAAGCAATGAGCTCCTCGTCCATCTTGATTTGTGCTTCATCATCAAGCACACCACGCATGTAGACGTCTGCATTGGACCGGATCCTTGATGCGAGAAGAGTTCCCTTGTTTTGTAGAGAGGATGGAGGAATGCGGCCATACCATGAATAGGCCTACGCATCCATTGCCACCTCCTCTCCACAATGGTCTTGATGTCATCAAGCCTATTAAAGCACATGCCACATTGCATAGGAAAAATTAAAATCAAGCTTACAAGTTACAAGTACTATGTACACAAAGAGTACATGAATTAAAATAACTTACTAACCTTCTTGCATCAAGTGTCGTGCAAGCTTGGAGCTCCTCAATTGCATTTCTCATGAAGTGTGTGAGAAGGTCCAAACTGGATCCCTCCATGTCCGACATGCGAAGTACTCGGTACAATGGAGTCATCGCAACTACGACGGTCCATGCATCATCCCAAAAGGAAGGATCCAAGCACTTGCGTTGCACCGCATAAGCCTCGGGGCGTAGATGATCATCCCATTCTTCCGACTCTTGGGACACCACCGTGCGTTGAAGCTCGCTACGAACGGCATGTAGTCTCTCCAAAACAATCCACATGTAGGCAAACCTTGTTTTGGAGGGCTTCATGAGCTCCAATCGCGAATGAACACGGAAGATGGCCAAGGGTTTCACCTTCTTAGTGAAGAAGATCACAATGGTGGTTGCTTGGACCAAAATGTCCTTGACCCAAGCCAACTTGCCGATATCTTCCATGAGTAAGTCAATGCAATGGGATGCGCATGGAGTCCAAACAATTGTCGGGAACTCCTTCTCCACCATGCGACCCATTGCACGGCAATTGGATGCATTGTCGGTGATGACTTGCACCACATTTGCATGGCCAACCTACAACCCAAAGTGCTCATGTAATTAGTACTATGTGACATGTACTATGTTACATGAACATGTAGACTTATAGTATGTACAATGAATAATTTACCTCGATGATTGCTTGGCGGATGTGTTGGAACATGAAACTCCCACTTGTCATGACTCCTTCTACCAGCTTTTCCGGCATCCACCGTCCATAGGAAATACGTGCCAAGAGGGCAAGACACGAGGATGTTGATGATGCTTCTCCTCTTCCGATCACTCCATCAATCGGAGAGGATGCTACATCCATACTTGGCCCATCCCAAACGAATAGGCTCAAGTGATCTACCAATCCTCTCCTTCTCCTCGGTGAGCTTCTTCGTCCTCATGTCAGCGTAGCTCACTCCCGTTCATCCATCGCATGGACGGACGACAGCAATGGCCTTGACCATCCTCTTCCATTGCGGGGTTTGAAGAACATGAAAAGAGAGATTGCACTCAATGATGGTGCGTGCAATCTCGATCTCCGCCACTCATTGCCGCTCTTTGACATAGGCCTTCGTGTTTTGAGTGGCTTGTAAAGTGGGTTGTACAAGTCCTCTAGCACCGGCATCATCAGAGGGATGTCGTGGTCGCTTTGATTTGGAGCTTGACCCCGATCCTTCCCCAATATTGACACTCGCACTTCCAGATGCCGAAGAGGGCATGAGTGTCTCTTCCTCGAGCTGTTGTTGTCGAAGAGGTGGGCTTGACCTTGTGTTATCCGCTTGCAAATGAGAGTTCTCCCTAATCACCTCATCGGCAATGGCTTGTGGAATAGATTGACATCTGGAGATTCCACCTCCTCCCAACTTTGCCATGTGGCGAAGCACTCAGGTGATGGTGCTATTCCCTTTGAAGCCGCAATACCGGCATTTCCAACGCTTCCCTCCCGAACCGGCGGTGGAGGGTCCAAGGACTATGGTGAAACGATCCCATGCGGGATTGGTCGGCTTAGGCATGATGGATTATGAGGGAGAGAATATGTGTGTGTATGAGAGAGGGAGAGAGAGAGTTTGTGTGTGTCTCTAGACTCAGAGAGAGGCCTTGAGGGAGGAAGAAAGAAAGAAAGATATATTAACGTCTGCAAAAGGCCAAAATTGGTCTATGAGACAAACAAGTAGTACAATGATGTTCCTCCAGTCATCAAGAGGAAAATGTGGAGTGAGAATAAAATGTACAAGTATGACAACACGACCATAGGGGACTCAATAGTGGTGTACAAACGAGAGGGTGTGAATGGAGTACTAGGGCTACTAATGCATCTCCATATGCTGAAGGGGTGATACAAGTATGATATGTTATCTACTCCTAACTCCATCCAGTCCCATAGTCTGGGTACAATATGTCATACATCCGATCTGAGGATGCCGTAAATGTCTGGAGAGAGAGTGTGTGTGTGTGTGTGTGTGAGAGAGAGAAAGAAAGAAAGAAAGAAAGATTTTATTAACGTCTTCCAAAAGACCGAACTCGGCCTATGAGACAAATCGGAGTACCTGTATGGGGTATCCTCTATCATCCCAACAAAATGAAAAAGTACTGAACAAAAAAAAGCTGAATCTGGGTGTGCACGGGGATGGAGCTCTACGACTAGGAGAATGCAAAGCTATATGCATGGTGTATACAATCATGATATGCAACCTAGCTAGCTCCATCCTGTACTATACTGGTTGTATAAAATGATGTACATCAGTGAAGGGGGTGTCCACAGCTCCCTGAAGAACATGCCAGTCGCTCCGCACCCTCTTTGTGAAACTGAGCTCTGATCTCTGTCATCTCTCTCTGGTATAGGCGTGGTGTCCGAAAGCCAGGTGTCCTCTGTCTCCTGCGGGCTCTAAGTGTCTCTACTCTCTGGAGAGTAATTCCCTGCCGTGTAGGGGCTGGGAGGGGAATGGATCTCTGAAAAAATGTAGTAATCTGTGTCTGTCGCCCCCCCTCTGGAGCTGTCTGAGCCTGTAATAATGTCTCTCTGTGGCGCTGTATGTCTAGAATGTATCTCCCCAGTATGTGCTGGTCTGTTGCCTCAAAGATCTGGCGTAGGGAGTGTGGCTCTCTGAATAAAATGGGATATCTCTCTCTGATGGCTGTATATGCTCTGCATCTGCATACATAATGCTCCTCACTCTCCACCTCCTCTCTGCACAATCTACATACCCTCTCCTATTGGGGGATCCGTGCTGCTCTGCCAGTCTCAATCTCCAATCGGTGT
Source organism: Cibotium barometz (assembly GCF_041138505.1). Lineage (NCBI taxonomy): Eukaryota > Viridiplantae > Streptophyta > Polypodiopsida > Cyatheales > Cibotiaceae > Cibotium > Cibotium barometz. The sequence goes on from NC_141075.1 coordinate 44,801,251, forward strand.
GATGAAATTCTGAGCTGACCAATAGCCACTCGAGAGCCGTGTGGTAAAAAGCCCTCCATGTATCTAGGCCTCTCTATAAATCCATCATCAGTGATACTCATGAAGTGATCTCTGTAGTATAGCATCTTCGATGGAAGAGGCTGTGTAGGCGATATCCATGTCTCTCGTGTATAGAGCTGCCATAGATCCTGTCTCAATACTCTATTCCTCTCACTATGAGAGAGACGGATATGTGGTGCATCCCTGTCATACTGGAATGGTGGTAGATGATCCATGTCTAGGCCATGCTGTGAGAACCAGTGTGTGACCTGTGCATACCATGATCCTCTGTCTCCTGCCTCAGCTAGCTGTCTAGATGCCTCAAAAGCTCTGTATGACAATTTGTCATGTGGCATCTCTCTGAATCTGTCTAGGAGGCATATAGTCTGAAATATGGCCTCTACCATCATAGGAGGCGCAGCAAACTCTGCTCGGATAATGTCATGAGGTACTAACGGTTTGCTGCGTATCATGCGTGCCATCATGAGGGCCTGTGGTCTCTCTATCTGTGTCCACCAATGGGTAGCAAGGCCTGGCGCCCATACCGCTGCTCCATACATCAATGCCGGTGTGACTAATGTGTCAAATAGCCACCCCTTCGTCCGGGGCTCCTCAAAATGCGCCTGGTGGCACTGTCTCTCTAGCATAGCCAATGCTGCATATCCCCGTGTCAATCTAGCTCTGGCTGCTGAACCCATGGTGAAGCGTGTGGCTACTGCAGAGAAGGTAACCCCTAGGTACACGTATGATGTCACCACCTCCACCTGGCATCCTGCGAGAGTGAATGTCAGCTGACTCCTGCCCTGTCTCGATGTATGAAAGACCATAACCTTGGTTTTCCCAAGGTTCACAGTAAGACCCCTCTGTGTGCAGAAATCATGGAGTGCATGTAGATGCTGCTGTAGACCACCTGGAGACTCAGACACTAATACAATATGTCACGACCCTGTGTTTTTCTCTGGACAAGATGCAGGTGTGCACGGGGACATGGTGGACAGTGTGAATGGCATCAGGTGGGAGTGAAGATGGAAGCCCATGTGTGGATAACGCCATGTGTGAAAGGGGGCAAAGAGATTTTAGCTTAAAAGGTTTAAAAACCTTTAAAAATTATTTAAAAAGCCCTTCATTAAAGATAATCGTGGCCCTTATGCTATTTTGGGGCCACGTGTGCTTTTTGGGAAAAAGAGGGGCTGCCAGGCAAAAGAGGCGCCTAACTCTTGTTGGGTGGTGTGCTTTTTCGCTGAGAAGGGCTGGTCGCCTGAAGACCCATGGGCTGGCTTTTTCGTTGGAAAGCGGGCTGCTTGGCTGGGCGCACAGAGCTGCACGCTGAACATCCTCTCTCATGCTCGTGTTGAGGGCGGGGCAGGAGATACAGAGGCTACAGGCGGCTGCAGGACAGCAGGCGCACAGAGCTGGGCGTGCTCTCTCTCTCTTTTCCTTGCCAACAGGTGGGCTGGATTTCAGGCGCAGCATACAGGAGGCTGGACTGTGTGTTGCTTGGGCAGTTTTCAGGGCACCTTTTGATAGGAGAAAAAGCGCATGGCTGCAGGCGCTTTTCTCTCTCTTTCTTGGTGCAAAAACGGAGGACCGGACTGAACAGGGGGCTGGTTTTTTTCATGAACATAGACATCATGATGATGGTGTTCAACTGATGGAACTTTCAGCCTTTCTATGCTTTGATTCAGGACTGTTTTGGGACAGTTTATGGGCTGTTTTTGTTTGGCTGCAAATTCAGCTATGTACTTGGGTTTTGGGCTGCAAGTACAGGTCATTTGGTTATGTTTCTTGGCATGGGAGTGATGCAAGCTCGCATGGCTGCGTGCTCATGGAGCAGATTGTTTTCTTCCTGCTAGAAAGGAACAGTGGGACCTACAGTTATGGGCATCTCTATGTTGCCAGATGTTTCATGAGGGAACAGGTAACTAGATGTATGGAAACAGGACAGAAGTTTCAAAGGGAAACAGGCCTAAGGGTTTCATGTGGAAACAGGTCGTAGGTTTCTCGATGAGGAAACATGTTTTTGGGTTTCTCCAGGAGATAGGTCACATGCAAGCAGAAGGTACAGGAATGGACACATGTTTGGTACAGCCTTGCTACTAATTGGGCAGGGGACAGGGAATCCATGACAGAGATGGATAGTACCCTTGGAAGGTAGAGAGGGTTTGTAGAGGTGTGTCAACTGTATGGTATGCTGTGCTGTGATGCGAGTTCTCTTTTGAGAGACAGTTTGGGAGACTGTGTTGTGATGCAGAAGCACTGGATGTGTCAGGGTGTGATGCTGTTCATAGTGTGAGAGGCTATGGATGGTTGTGGCAGCCTTGATCATGGGAGAAAGCTTCTGTATGCAGACTCATTGTGAGAAGAGTCTTTTGATGTGAACAATGGCTGGATTTATTTGTGGAGGCCGTGTGAACAAGAAGCCAGATGCAGGTTCTTTGCAGGCTTCAGGAGTTCTATTGGGACGGCTGAATTACCAGCCTTAGATTGTAATCAAAGCTCTTAAATTCAATTAAAGAAATACCGCAAGGGGCGCCACTGCGATTTGGGGCCAATCGGTGTCCGTGTACTTTTTGCAGGAGCACTCTAGCTCCCCCTGTTTGTTTTCCTTTTCTAGGTCCTCAATGGCGTTGAAGTGTTTTATGTGCGAGTGTTTGTTCCACCGCCCTTTGTTTTCTGAAGGCCGGTTTTCACAATATCATCAGCATAGAGCATAATATGTACTGAGGTACCTGCTAAATCAACTCCATCTCCGCCTCCGCGTGTAATGAAGTCAGCCACCTCATCAATGTATAACCCAAATAGCGTGGGGGAAAGTGGGCATCCTTGCTTCACACCAATGGTGCTAGCAATAGTCTCGGACATACCTCCTGGACATTTGACTCGCCCAAAAACCTGCTCATATAATGCATAGATGCCCCATGTCATATCTGCTGGTATGCCAAGAGACTGCAGGCGCTGAAAGAGCCTCTCTGGTGGTACTGTGTCAAATGCCTTGCGGAAATCCAGTGTCCACAAAGCAGCAATAGAGCTTTCTCTTCCTCACTCTGGCCTGATCAATCATACATCTCAAAGTGAATACATGGTCAGTGGTAGAGAAAGCTCTCCTGAAGCCTGCTTGCCCTGATGAGCGTAAACGTGCTCGCTCAGCATATAAGCTAAGCTCTTGCTCCAGCACTGCACCATAGAGTTTGGCCAGCACGTGGCCAACCATAACCGTCCTGTAGTTGCTCGGATCGAGCATATCCCCTGTTTTGTGAATCGGCACAATGGTGTGCATCGTCCACTCTGCAGGCAAACCCTCTGCTAGTGCCCTGTTAAACAGGTGTGCAAGAAAAGGAGCTAAAGAATCTACTGCATATATGAGATGCTCACCCTGCAGGCCCATATGGTCGGCGGCCCATCCATGCTGTAGGCGGCGGATAGCTTCCTGTACCATCGACGAGTGGGTAAAGAAGCTAGATGTGGTAGGTCGAGGCTCCTGTGGCTGAGATATAGGTGGCTGCTGTGGGGCATTGGGTAGGCCTCTGCATATGTGTGCCATGTCTATGGGTCTGCAATAGGTGTCGGGGTCCGGGGCTCTCTGAAGTGCCGCCATGAGACAGGGCTATCTCTACTCATGAAGAAATGAAAGATCTCTAGCTCCTGTATCTCTGCGAAGGCCCGCCTTTTGCGGCGAGTAAGTCTCCTCATCTCTCTCCTCGACTCCTGCTCTGTGATGGCTCCCAAGGCTCTCTGTATGCGGAGCCGTGAGTATAGGGCTCTGCACTCGTCATCATACCATCTGTTCTGGGGCATAGTCCTAGGTCTCGCAGGCTCTCCTGCGTGTACACGATGTGGGAAGCTCTGTAATGCAGCTGTGTGTAGGAGTGATGCCAGTTGGGCTGTAATGGTATCCATAGGTACCAGGGGATCCATGAGTAGGAGCCCATCCTCTACTCTGCCAGTGTATATGTCTGCCATGTCATGTGTGAAGTAGATGGTAGTGTGTGGCATCGGTATGTGGGGTGCTGGTGATACTGGTGATCCGGCTAGTGAAAATGCCAAGTATGTATGATCTGCCCCAATAGGACGAGGTGGAATGGAGAATGAGGTGACAAGCTGTGATGCCTCCAAAGACCCCATAATGTAGTCTACCACCGTGCCTTCGGTCCGTGTATGACCCCCATGTGGGAAGCATGTCAGCCCTCCTGATCCCGGCCACTGTAGCATCCCGTTATAAATAACGAGACGATGCCTAGCTCCCAACTCTAGTAAGTGGTTCCCATAATGTCCTCTGTCTGGTCCAGTGTCCTCTGATGCCCGACTAGCCCCTATCTCCTCTAGATTCACAGGGTGGAGGATCTCCATGTCATCATAGTCATACACCTCACACTGTCTGCTCTGTGTGTGGGCATTGAAGTCACCCGTAAGAAATACTTCCCCTAGTGTAGAATAATGCATAATCTCCTCTGACAGACAAGTGTATGGCGAGGCTCCTGTCTCCTCCTCCTGTGGCGTGTCCTCTGTAATGACATAGGAGGATCCTGATGGAGAAAAGTAACATAGAGCTATGTATATAACCTTGTCCTGTGAGAGCTGTAAGCTGATCCACATGTATCTGGCCTCTGGATCCTGTGCTACCACTCTCAGTCTCCCCTGTAGCTCCCGTCTGAATAGGACTGCTACTCCCCCCGACCCTCTCGAGGTACCCTGGCGTGTGGTCCTCCTGTATGCTGACTCCCACTGGAATCCCTCTACTCGAGGTAGCCCTCTCTCTAGGCTCTGATGTGTCTCTGTCAGAAGTATGATGTCTCTCCCCACCATAACATGCTCCAATCATCCAGGCTGCACCCATAGTGAACCATTACAGTTCCATACTGCAATGATGACCCGACCATCTCGATAGAAGGCCTTCTTGCCTTCTCTCCTCGCGTGTAAGACTCGTGGCATGCAAGTTCTCCTATGCTCAAGCTGCATCCTCGTGAGATCATCATCCAAGAAAATAGGAGCTCCCTCTAAACCCCATAGTATGACTCTCTTCCTCATGAAGGTGACCCTCTCCGTCTCTCTTGCAAACTGTAGGATGAGGGCTCGCTTGCGTGTTGAGTCTTTCCCGGCTCTCCATGCTTTGGTGAAGGGGAGAGGGTGCTCTTCCTTGTAGCTGAGCTTCATGCATAGAAGCTGTCCATCTTTCTCGGGAGTGGAGTCGGGTGTCTCGGCTATACCTGTGACTCGAATGTTGAGGCGGCGGGCATGCCTCATCTTCTCCTCCTCAAGGGTGGTGTGAATGATTTGGTGTTCTTCCCTTTGAGTCTCCTCCCTCACTTCTTTGCGGATGTTCTTCTTCACCACCTCGACCCATCCTGACTGCTTGGCTTCGAGCTTTCCCTCCATGTCCTTTGTGATCTCCTTGGAGATCTCTTCTTTGATGGCCGTGAGAGTGTTGTCATTGATCTCCCCTTCTTCCTTCTCAGTATTCTTGATGGCTACCATTTCCACTTTCAATGCACTCACCTCCTCCTTGAGTGCCATGTTCTCTTGTTCGAGGTTCGTGACCCGTGCTTCGAGAGCTATGATGTGCCGGTGTAGTTTGTTTTCCACCTCATTGAGGTTGGAATCTGATGTCTTCTTGTTCTCCTTGATGAGTGCCTTCATTGCCATCTCGAGGGCCTCGAGTTTCTCTTGGAGACTCGGGGCCATTCCTCCAGATCACTCTGCAGTCCTTCCCACAGGCAGGGAGGGGAGAGAGAGAAATGAAATGAAATGAAATGAAATGAAATGTTATATTAACGTCTTCAAAAGGCCATAATGACCTATGAGACCAAAAGTTACATCATGGTGGATCTGATACAATGTCTGGATAAAAAAACCCAGAAAATGAAAAATAAAGATGATACTACTGGCACCTAGAAAATGAAACTGGAACTGGAAGGTACACTATGGAGGTACCTCCATCTCATAATATGGAGAGAGAGAGAGAGAGAGAGAGAGAGAGAGAGAGAGAGAGAGGCCTTGAGGGAGGAAGAGAGGGGGTGTGTGTGAGAGAGGGGGACAGAGAGAGAGAGTGTGTGTGTGAGAGAGAGAGCCTCGAGGGAGGAAGAGATAGGGTGTGTGTTAGAGAGGGAGAGAGAGTGAGAGGGTGAGAGTGTGTTTGTGTGTGTGTGTGAGAGAGATAGAGAGAGAGGGGCTGCCTTGAGGGGGAGAGAGTGAACTGTGAGAGAGTGTGTTGGGTACGAGAGATTTGAGAGGGGGAGAGAGAGTCCTGCAGCCTGTCGGCTATATGAAATAGCCTAGCCCCTGGACAAGAGAGAGAGAGGCCAGCTGCCAGCGCACAAGAGAGAGAAGACATTATATGGCCGAGTGACCAAACCAAGACTACCCAAACGGGTATAAACGAGCAGATTCCAGAAATGGATATAAACGGCCAGACTTTCCCAAACGGACGAAAACAACGCAGCCGGTGACTCGGCGAAAACAAGGAAGTCGGCGAAAAAAAATCTGGAAGATCCGTATGCGCCTCGATCAACGGTCCATACGCCTCGATCGCCTCGAACAGATAGGTGCGCGCCTCGTGACAACCCTGCTAGTGGCCAAAGGATATGCCTAGCAAAAAGGGATTGATTATGATGAATCATGAGACTTTCGCACCTACTTCTCGTATGGCCTCAGTTAGATGTGTTGTTGCATTGGCTGCCCATCATGGAAGGAAAGTGCATCAGTTGGACATAAAATTAGCTTTTGTCAATGGGGATTTGCAGGAAGAAGTGTATGTAAATCAGCCATAGTCACAAGGAATGGGCATTTTTAGACTTGGGAATGTTGGGGATGGCAGCATCTTCCCATTCCCATTCTCGTCCCATGTCACTCTATAGTCACAGGGAATGGCCATTCTCAATCTTTTCCGTCCCCGTTCCCCGTTCCCATTTCGCGTCCCATGTGACTATGAAATCAGCCCATTGGTGTTGTGATTCATGGCCATGAAAACAAAGTATGGAAGCTTCGAAAAGCACTTTATGGTCTCAAACAAGTTCCTTGAGCTTGGTATGAGAAGATACATACTTATTTGACTACGCAGGGATTTCGCAATAGTCCAATACAGAGAGCACCCTCCATGTGAAGAGGATCATGGCACTTTGATTATGCTCATTCTTTATGTGGATGACATGTTGCTAAGTGGGAATGATATGGATAAAATTTCAGCATTCAAAGCTGAATTGCAAACGTCATTTGAGATGACATATTTGGGATTGTTGCATTATTATTTGGGCATACAAGTTGTGCAGACAAATGTTGGGATTTATGTACACCAATCAAAGTACATTCAAAAGCTGTTGCACAAATTTGGGTTTCAAGATTGTAAGCCCATCTCTACTCCGATGGAGCCAGGACTGAAACTGAGCATGTATGATGTTGGAGAGCCTTTTGATATGAGTGTTTACAGCCAAGTAGTGGGTTGCCTCATATACTTATGCAACACACGCCCGGATATTCAGTTTGGGGTTTCCCAGTGTAGCAAATTTATGCACAAGCCAGGTACAAAGCATTGGCAAGTAGTGAAGCGGATCTTTGGCTATCTTCAGGGCTCCTTGGATCTTGCGTTGGTATATCCCAGGGGTGACAACTTGCATTACATGCTTACAGTGATTCCGAGTGGGCTATGATACACGGCAATCCACCAGTGGGAATTGTTTCTTTTTGGGGCATTCATGCATATCATGGTTGAGCAAAAAGCAGTCCACTGTTGCTACATCTACTTGTGAGGTTGAGTACAGGGCAGCTTTTATAGCCACAATAGATTGTGTATGGCTGAGGAGATTGATGATTGATCTTCGTGAGTGTCAGCAGACACCTACCACTATACTCACTGACAGTTAGAGTGCTATAGCCGTGGCAAGAAACCCAATATTTCATGCACGCACTAAGTACATAGAGATTCATTATCACTATGTTAGGGAGAGGATTTGAGAGTGCTTGCTGTTGTGTTTTCTTTGTGTGCCTCATTTCTGTGTATGCACAAGGCCAAAGGGCTTAGGCACACAGTACTGCTCTTGATTGTCTGTAGACTGATTTATGAATGATGATTTGTGATGTGGATTGAGTGTTTGCTGTTATATGCTGGTCGGCCTCTTCAGGTGCTGTCAGCCTGTTTTATGGGACAAGAAAATGCTATTTTACAGCATTAAATGCTGCGCATCACATAATCTGATGAATTCTCCAAGTGGTAAGAGGACTGACATATGTTGACTTTCTATGGCTGTGGAGACTTACCTACGTAGCTCGTGCCTGACATATCCCGGATTGGGGCTCACAATGGGGCCACGACATATGACAAAATATTCCTAAAAAAGGTAATCCTACTGTATAAATGTTGCATTGATGTAGAGCCAGTGTGTCACATAGCACTTAGTGCAGGGTGCATATGACACCGCACGTGCTGTGGTTCCAGCCCTGTTATCAGCTATCTGATCAGCGTTTTTCTTCCATGAAGTGTCCCATGTAGTAACCAGCATACAATCAACGTTTTTCATCACGAGAGACCACTATCGTGCTACACAAAGATGACATGAACCTGCAGCATAACAATCCATTCAGACTCTAGAGGGGTCTTCTACAAGAGATTTGAAGCCTAGAGGCATACAAGAGCGGGATACCCATGAAGAGGAGGTGCAAGTCAGCAAATGGCTTCATCTACTTTATCAACATGTGCAGTACCTTTCAGATGGTTCTCTGGTGAGAGATTCAATGGATCAATCTTTCTTTCAGTGTTTTATGTCCTTCAAGGAGGAGGCAAGGGGTGCACTATCAGTTGTTTCAATCTATGATGCTAAGACCACCACAAGGTCTATATCCTATGCTTCAACATTGATGCTTGTCTCAAGGCATATGTGTTATGCATTGACATTCACATCTTCATCGAACACATCTACATCTGGGTGCTCTTCCCAAGCCCATTAGCCTAAAAGGATGACCCAAGCATCCATTGCTTGGAAACGACATCGCAAAAGGATCTTCACGGTATAGTTGTCAGGTACAAAAAGTTCGATTCGGTAAGGTACATTCAAATACGGTCTTGGAACGCACCGCTAAATTTGAAAATAAAAATACGGTGGAGGTACGGTCCATTTAAAAAATACTTAAAAATATAAATATATATTGTTGATGGAGGGAGAGGCTCGAGGAAGAGGGAGAGAGAGGGAGAGGGAGGGAGGGGCTTGAGGAAGAGGGAGATGCTTGAGAGAGCCTAGAGGGGAGAGAGGCTTGAGCCTTGAAGGAGAGCTCGAGGGAGAGGATTGATCTTGAGCAATGAGCACTTGTGAGGATGTTGGGGGAGGGGCTATTTTATAGGATGCATCATGCAAGCAAAGGGCCAAAGGCTAAAGCCTAAAACAATCCGCAAAACGCCCAAGAAACGGCAAGAAAAACGGGAAAAAAAGGTCAAAAAAACAGTCAACTGGATTCGACCGAACCGCCACCGCACCGCCCGTACTAAACCGAACCGTCCATATCGATCTGGACTGCTTGGGCAGTGCGCAAACCGGGTGCCACTGTGTTCATCGGCATCGAGGGCAGATTCTTCGTCAGTTTCTAGTCATCATTTATGTTTGAGTCAAGGGTTCTTTGCTTGGGTTGTTGCGCATGGCTAGGTCGCCTCTGTGCAGTGATGTGATGGAGTTGGAGGCTGGTTGCTTCTTCTGTGTTTAGGTCTCACTACCTTCGTTCTAAGGGGGGTGTTGGAATAGTCGGAGTCTTAGTAGTGTGGAAGGTTAACTTTGACTTTTGGTGCGAACACATTAGGTGTGAACCACCTCTTATTAAGGGTCAAAAAATAAGGCCTTGGTGCCTATAAAAACATTGTACATGGTGTGAGTATGATCACTTAATACAATCATTGTGTTGCTGAGCAAACTCTCTTGTGTTGTAACTGTTAGCAGTCATCTCTTGTTTGTACCATATTACTCAGTAGTAAGTGAGGCCTCTGTTGTGGGTGTGCCCGCCTGGTTAAGAGTTTCTCCATTTTTCCTCATTGTCCATATTTTTCCTAGTTTTTTGCTAGTTGTGGGGGGACTGTATGAGGTGGCCAACTGTTTTTCTCGTGGCCGACTCATTTTGCTGCTGGCCGACTTGTTATGTGTTGGCCAACTGGAGTCTCTACTAGCCGACTAGATAATATCCAATCATGGGCTGGTCTAGGGAGTGTCGGCCTGTTTTCTTCTGGCCGACCAGCAACCCAGGGTGGTATATATACCACCCTTGCCCCCCCCCCCCCCCCTACTTCTCCTTGTACCAGATTCTTGTGTATATAGTAGAGTTCAATACCACCTCCTACTCTCTTTCATTTCTGTACTTCTGCTTTCAGTAATTTGTCTCATTTCCGCTGCCCATTTTGACATGGTATCAGAGCCTGAGGTGGCTTGAAGATTTTGAGACAGTGAGAGCATTCGAGACTGCTATGTTTTGGTGCTGATTGGAGTATTGTTGGGCTGTTCAGGACGTGGAGGAGGTAGAAGGCGGCATCATTGCTGGACATCCACTTTGCATTTATTTGCAGCCTCTTGTTCATTTTTTTCCCACCCACCCTCCCTTCACAAGACTAAGTACACCCCTGAGATGGCAGTTTTGCTCGAGATGGCGGAGAAACATGTGAAGATCCCCACTCTCCCGACGTTCCCGATGGACCGACAGTTGGACGGGAACAACTATGGCATATGGAAGGTAATGATGGAGTCTGTCTTGGAGTCTTATGCTTTGGTTGATTTCATTGTGGTTGGAGTTCCAAGGCTAGAGTTGGAGGAGGAGGAGCTTTCACTATCCACTAGGAAAGAGCGGGATGCTCAGGCGCCGTTGTGGGATCGTGTCAATGTCCGTGTGTGTTCTTTCATCTTCCTTAATTGCACTCCCCAAGTGATCAATCACATCAAACACATGGCGTTGGCTCGAGGGATTTGACAGCACTTGGCTTTTTCGTACGACAGGGTATCGCTTATGAAGAGAATTTCCTTGGAAGTGTAGATGCGAGTGATGAATCTTGCAAAGTCTTTGACGATGCGAGAGCACATCAACAAACTCCATGCTCTTTAGCAGGAGGTTCTTTCGGCTGGGAAGGAGATATCTTGAGAGGATATGGCCATCACTTTAATGTCTCATCTTATCCCTCAGTACTTAGCTTTCTATTCTTCTTTGATCACCAGGGGGAGACTCAGCACCTACCACCATTACATGGGAGGAGCTTGTGCCATTGGTTTTGGACCAGGAAGAGTGGTTTTTGAACCCTCCACAGGGCGGAGGTTTTGAGGCTTTGATTGGCCAGCGGTTGAAAGGCCGCAACAATAACAACAACAAGGACAAAGGGAAGTCTTCACCGGCGAAGTCTTTTGAGAAGAAGCCTGACTCAAAGCGTGATGCTTTGAAGGTCGAGTGGACCTATAACCATTGTGGCCAGAATGGTCATTATTGGAGGAAATGTCCCCAGCGGAGCACTAAGAAAGGTGCCGATTCCTCAACTGCAGCCGCAAAGATTCCAGCTTTTGTGCACTTGGAGATTATGAACACTGACGCTTCATCTTCTTCGAGCAGGGATGTAGTTAGTCTCACCGTTGGGGATACTCGGGAGTGGATTCTAGACAGTGGTGCTTCTAGGCACATGACTTCGTCTCGAGAGTTGTTACAGGATCTTCGAAGGCAAACATGTCACATCTTTATTGGTGACAAATCCACTATCCCGATTCACAGTGAGGGCAGGTTGGAGATCATTCTCGATGGCAGAGGGGGAAAGCATTCCTCTCGGGTTCTTTATGTTCCATCTCTTGGCTTTCATCTTTTGTCAGTGCATGAGGTTTGCAAGATTGGCATGCGAGTGGAGTTTGATGAGCATTTTGTTGCTCTCGGGGACAAAGCAACATGCCAGGTTGTTTGGGAAGGCGGAGTGGAGAAAACAAACTCTCAGCACTCTCTTCTCTGACATGTACATAGCTAGGTGATTTGTGGCATTTCCGTTTTGGCCACTTGAATGTGGATGCGCTGTGGCGGGCTTCTCGGGACCAGATGGTGGATGGCTTGCCAGATGTTGGCAGCAAGTAGGGACATTGCAGTTCTAGCAGCACAAGGAGTCTTTTCCGAAGCAGGCTACTAGGTGGGCTTCGAAACCATTGGAGTTGGTACACATTGATTTGTGTGGACCTATGTAGACCCCATCTTTGGGAGGCTCTTTGTATTTCATGCTGCTTGTGGATGATTGTGGCAGGTTCACATGGGTTTATTTTCTCTCATAGAAGAACCAAGCCTTTTGCTCAGTTCAAGGATTGTCATGTTATGGTGGAAAAGGAGTCTAAATTTCTGGTGAAGACTGTTCGGGTTAACAAAGGAGGGGAGTTTTCTTCTAATGCTTTTGTGTGGTTTTGTGCGGAGCATGGCATCAAGTGGGAGCTGGCCGATACAGGATCGTCTTCAGAGAATGGAGTGCTTGACAAAAAGAACAGGACCGTGGTGGAGATGGCGAGAACGATGTTGGAGCATCGTTATCTTTCTCGTCCACTTTGGGGAGAGGCTGTGGCTACAGCTGTCCATACCCTCAACCGATCTCCGATGACTTCAATACCTAAATTGCCTCCATTTGAGGCTTATTTTGGCAAGAAACCAAATGTCTCCCATTTTTGTGTTTTTGGGAGTAAGGCCTATGTTCACATACCAAAGAAAAAGAAGCAGAGGGGGAAGATTGACTCAAAGTCCTAGAAGCTTGTTTTTGTGGGATACAACTCTCTTTCTGAAGGCTACAGGTTACATGACCCAGAGCAGAATGAGGTTGTTGTCATCTGAGATGTTGTCTTTGATGAACATGTTTCAGCTTCCACTGTTGAGGAGCCACCACTTCTTGGAGAACCAGATGAGTATGAGGATAATTCCCAGGCTATTGTCCAAGCTAGCCAGCCTCAATCAGTTATAGAGGTTGAGCCCGAGGTTGCAGATGAGCCACAGTAGCAGCAGGATGCTCTGCGTTCTGTTCGAGTACCAAAGTGGTTGTTGGACACCATTCGGGAGTCAGGTGCTACGGAGTATCCCTCCAAGTGGACCATGGAGAATGGACCTCGAAGATCGCACAAAGTTCGTGATAAAAGTCAATCAGAGGAGCTGTTTACAGGTAAACTATGCATTGATGTCTCATATCATTCGGGACAAAGAGCCTACTTCAGTTAAGGAAGCTCTTTCCCAGGAGACTTGGAGGAAAGCCATGCAAGTGGAACTTGAAGTCATAGAGAAGAATAAAACTTGGGAGTTGGTTCCGAGACCGTCAAAACCAAGGTAGTTTCAAATGTACGAAACGGCACGAGTTTAGTATGTGGTATAGAACGTTGCCGATCGATAAAGTACGTCAAAAACGTTATGTACTTTACAATGTTAAAATCATATATATGTGTGTGTCTGTGTGTGAGAGATTGGTCAAGAAAGCTCGAAGTCTATATCTAATATCCTTTGATAGACAAGGAGTGATGTGTCAACGCATGTCACATTCTAGAATTTCAGCCTATCTTAGAATTTCAAAATTAGCACTCACAACATAAACAATGTCTAGACATACCTAAATACACCATGATTGGAATTTGACAATTCAAGTAGATAGTAGAAACAAATGGTAAATCAAAGTCAAATGACAATGTCACATCTATTTGATGTCATGAGCATGAACGGGCTATACAAAGCGTTGCCAAACATAATAAATAAAAAAAAGGACACGGGGAAAGAAACCAAGACACAAACGTTTTTTAAGTTTGAAACGTTCGAAAGTCCAAAAAGTACTAAATAATAAAAAACAAGTTTTAAATGCAACCTTGGTCAAAACGGTTAGTCATTGGTGTCAATTGGGTCTATAAGACCAAGTATACGTCTGATGGGTCGGTGGACAAGCACAAGGCCGGACTTGTAGCTAAGGGCTATGCTCAGTCACCAGTGGCTTGGCATCGACTATGAGGACACTTTTGCACTGACAACTCGGATGACTGCGATTTGGATAGTTCTTGCCCTTGCCTCTTCTCAGCAGTGGCCGGTGTATCAGATGGATATGAAATCTGCGTTCCTGAATGATGACTTGCAGGAGGAGGTGTATGTTGAGCAACCACCAAGCTTTGAGGTTCTGGGATCAAAAGGTATGGTTTACAGGTTACTTAAGGCCTTGTATGATCTTAAACAGGCTCCTAGGGCTTGGAACCAGAAGATCGATTCTTTCTTTCTTAGAAAGGGTTTCCGGAGATCAGTTGCAGATCCGAACTTGTATCTCTTTCAAGAACGCGGTATGGTCACTTTGATTATTCTCTATGTGGATGATCTTATTCTCACTGGCGGTCATGTGGAGCACATAGCTGTGACGAAGGTTGCCTTGTCTAAGGAATTTGAGATGACAGATTAGGCTTACTCCATTTCTTTTTGGGATTGGAGATTTGGTAGACCCAAAGGGGGTTCTTTGTTTCTCAGCACCGGTATATTCATGAGTTGTTGGAGGCCTTCGGGATGGAGAAGTGCAAGCCTATTTCATCTCTGATGGACCCGAATACCAAACTTACAGTACATGATCCTTGTGGGCCGGTTGATGCCTCATTTTATTAGAAGCTTGTTGGTTCATTGCTTTGGTTGCTGAATACCAGATTGGACTTGAGTTTTCCAGTGGGGCTGTTGAGCTCATTTATGCACACACCTTTGAAGACTCATTGGGACGTAGGATTGTGGATCTTGCGGTATTTGCAGGGTACGAAGGATCTTGGCCTCTTTTATAACACCGGAGGGGGAACGAAGGACCGAGTCAATCTCCGAGGTTGGAGTGACTCTGATTGGGGAGGAGATCTAGACACTAGGAGATTTACTTCAGGCTACGACTTTACCCTTGGTTCAGGAGCTATTTCTTGGAGCAGCAAGAGGCATCAACTATTGCCTTGTCTTCTACTGAGGCAGAGTATCGGGATGCTTGTGGTGCTGCTTGCGAGGTGTTGTGGTTGTGGAGGTTACTTGGCGAGATTGGGTTTCCACAGAAGGAACCCACGGTCATCCAGTGCGACAACCTGTATAGCTATTGCTCGGAACCCGGTCTTCCGTGCCCGGACCAAGCACATAGAGATACAATATCACTTTGTTTGTGAGAAGATTTTGGCTGGTGACATCTTGCCTATCTTTTGTTCGACGGAGGACAATGCGGCGGACCTCTTCACGAAGCCTCTACCTCAGCAGATGCTCCGTCAGCACTCCAGCTCAGTGGGGTTGGTTCCACATCTAGGAGCTGAGAGGGGGTGTTAGCAGTCATCTCCTATCCCTACCATATTACTCAGTAGGGAGTGAGGGCCTGTGTTGTGGGTGTACTTGCCCGGTTAGGAGTTTCTCCATTTTTCCTCGTCCATATTTTTCCCAGTTTTTTGCTAGTCATGGAGGGACTATATGAGGTGGCTGTTTGTTTTTCTCCTGGCCGACTCATTTTGCTGCTGGCCAACTTGTCATGTGTTGGCTGACTGGAGTCTCTACTGGCCGACTGTAATATCCAGTCGTGGGCTGGTCCAGGGGCTGTCAGCCTGTTTTCTTCTGGCCGACCAGCAGCCCAGGGTGGTATATATACCACCCTTGCCCCCCACTTCTCCTTGTACGGGATTCTGGTGTATATAGTAGAGTTCATACCACCTTCTCCTCTCTTTCATTTCTGTGCTTCTACTCTCAGTATTTTGTCTCATTTCCGCTGCCCATTTTGACAGTAACTGGTTACATCTTGTTTCAGTTTCAGTTAGTTGTTTAGTTGTTTTTAGCTTTGCTTACACATACATTGTATCAGATCCATCAATTGTTGTAACCTTTTTGGTCTCATAGGTCATTTTGGCCTTTTGAAGACGTTAATATATCATTTCATTTCATTTCATTTCATTTCTCTCTCTCTCTCTCTCTCTCTCTCTCTCTCTCTCTCTCTCTCTCTTCCATCCATGGCTGCTCATGCACCTTCCATGGCTTGATCTCTCCATCCTCTTCTCTTCCACTCACTTCCTTCTGGACCTGGACATGTTTCCAATAGAGATTGCAGCAATTTGTTGATGTAGGCTATGTTTAAGTTGAAGTTGACATTGGTTGGGTAGAAGTCGTTTTTTTTTCCGGAACAAACGATACTAAAAGCTTTACTAATAAACTAAGGTATATAGCCTAAGTATGAAAAGGTGAAATAATACAAGCTTCTTTGAAAAATGATGCTTGCAAGACCAATGCAACAATGCAAAATGGAAAAAAAAGAGGAAATTGAAGGTCACATCATGAATTTGGGTTCACCAATTTTGTATTCCTTGTCATCTCTAATAGGTACTGGTCAGAAAACTCTAATTTCAGATTTAAGCATAACACACCAATTTAATTCAATTAGAGAAAATCTTTAATTTTTCATAGAGTGCTTGCTTCCTTCTTCACCTCCCTGCCATATTGTGGTCTGCACGACTCTTTCCTTGTGGCTACAGAAGGAATTTTCTCAAATCGTGCTATTTTCATGTGATGGACCACACCCCCTTGCCCAATGCTTGCCATGTGGCCAATTATTTCTCTAAGTTACAAACACCTACGGGGCTTTACCTTGATCCTTCAATTAATGCCTCTAGGTGTCCCCTTAGGCCTTTCTAATTCACATTGGCCATCCCAAGCATTGGCTAAGCTCTCTAGACTTCCAATTATGTACTTTTCCCTAGGGAAATCCCATCAATACAGCACTTGTAACACCACACCTTTGGAGCCGTGTATATACATACCCCGTCCCCCCGCCCAAAAAAGGAGGTACAAGTCTGGCCCCTAAAGGCTTACTCCCATACATATCAAGATGCATCGGGTAGCCCTTTCTCAGGGCTATGATGTCTCTGCATATAGAAGGCAATCTCTCTTCCAGTGTAGGTCTTGGTGAAGCCACCCGGGTTGGACCATAAGGTGCCATGTGGAGTACATCTATGGTATCATAGACCCCACACTGTCATGCGGGGCATCACTTGGTGATGATGACTCTATAGTCTCTATAGACGACCCATTTGCTTGCCTTGCGTGCTTCCATGACTTGGACCAAGTTGACTTTGTGTTGCTCCACGAGAGAGAGAGAGAGAGAGAGAGAGAGAGAGAGAGAGAAGAGATCAGTACATGGATGCTCATTTTGATGTGATGTATGGTAAAAACGTAAAAAGCCCAACTAGAGCTGAGAGAGAGAGAGAGAGAGAGAGAGAGGTCAGCAGATTCTTTGACATGTATGTAGGCCTTGATTCATGGACTGAATCGACACTACTACTCAATTGCAATCAATTATCGGAAGAATGAACTGGAAGAGAAAATGCTACTCAATTTACATAAAAGCAAGTGGACAGATGGTCTCACCCTTGAGCGGTTTGATAATCATGCGAAAATGAATGAGACTACTGTACAAGTAAGTCACCTTTTTGAAGCTTCCGCCAGTTTGTTCTCATCTGGTTCTTGTATTGGAGATGTATTTTTGGCATGTATATAGTGGTTATTGTTATTTTTTGTGAAACTTTTTCAAAAAGGTACAAAAGCGAACGAGGCCGCTTGTCCAGGGTCTGTATATGGACTAAAAACAGGACCACAACCTGCCCAAACCTGCACATACCTGGTCAATACTGAGATTGTCCCCTTGTATGCTGCCCATGCTTTACTGCACTTGTTTCTGGCTTTTCTTTCTAATAGGCCATGGAAACCCTTTGTAGGCTACTTTGTGCATCCCTAGTCCTCACTTTTTCTAGGTCCCTTTGTACAAATAGGGCCATGTCCAAGGCTCTGCTAACACTCAGTAGTATGACAAATCCTTCAAGCCCTTATTCCTTCATACCATGAAAGGGTATGGGCTTAGTAAGTAGTACAGGGCTGCATATTCCCCAGTGCATTTAGCATGTTCAACTGTTTATGTGCTTGGGTTCCTTGGTTATACATGCCCTATCATCTCTTTAAGCAACAGGGTGTTGAAATCAGATGAAAAGTTTGTCAGAGTTCTCTCAGATCCCTATTTTTTGTGCGCATATGGCAACAAGCTTGCCATGAGCATCAGTAATGGTGCAACTTTTCTTTGTGAAAGTTTATCTTTTTTTGGCTGGAGTCTTGGTTTTTGTACATTACTGAAATATTTTGCAAATTATGAGACAGATGTCAGCAGTCGTGTGCATTCCACACTTGGATGCCACATGGACATTACTGTACATACAAGTGCAGAACCTGAGGCTTGACATGGTGCATTTTCCTCGAGAGTCCTTGTCTAGGGAGGAGTCAACAGTGTACTGCCCAAGGTGGTTAGTCGAGTCGTGTGTGCCCTGCACAGTTGTGTCGTACCCGTCTGGTGCCGACTGGTAACCTACAGTATGATATGATGTACATGGGTGCTAGGACACTTATTATGAAAGAAAGAGCATCATAGGTTGTAGGCCCAGAGCACAAACCGTAGAAGGCTGGAAACAGTTGATTATTGCTGAAAATGAGCACGAGGGAAGCCCATAGGTGCTCCTGCTCGCTGAAGCTCCCCGCCCTCCACCCTGCTCTGCGCACCTTCGCTCCCCCCCCTCCTCGTGCCCCTTTTTTCCTTCCGCCCCCCGCTTGCTCCCCTCTGCTCGCCGCTGCGCCCCCCCTCTCCTTCCTCGCTGCTGCGCCGCCCCCCCCTCTTTCCTCGCCGCTGCGCCTCCCCCCCCCCTCTTCGCCAGTTCGCCCCCCTCCCCTCTTCGCCATTTCGCCCTCCTTCCCCGCTGCCGCCTGTTCGCCATCCCCCCCCGCTGCCGCCTGTTCGCCCCCCCCGCCTCTTCGCCTCCTCTCGCCTGCCTCCATTCAGCAGCGCCCCGCCCCCCTCCTTCTCGCATTGTCGCCGCCCCCCCCCTCTGGGCCTCTCCTCGCTCCCCCCCCCCTTTTTTTTTTCTTTTTTTTTCTTTTTTTTCTTTTTTTTCGCCGCCCCCCCCCCTCCCTCCTCTGTCGTGCTGCTTTTTCGTCGTCATCCGTCCTTCCGCCTCTTGGTGTGCAGCCCGCTTCTTGCAGGTTTTCCGCTTTCGCCTCGCCTTCGCTTGAGCTTCAGACTCTGATGGAGACTCCTCCCGCCTCGCCTCAGAGGGACTCTTCCGCAGCCCCCTCGCCCGCCCCCGAGGTCATCCCCATCAGGCTTTCTCTTTCGCCGGAAGAGGAAGCGAGCCTCACCGCAGAGGTGGAACGCCTTCAGGCTCACTCCACCATCTGCCGTATAGTCGGCACTCGCCCCAGCAGAGGGGAGATCAGGGATCTACTTCAGGCTCGCCTTCTTGCAGATGTGGGCAAGATCCTGGATGTACAGCTCTTGGGCCGGGGACATTATCAGATCGAGTTTGAGGCCGCCCAGAGCGTTGCCAAGGTCCTTGCCATGAGTCCTCTGGATATCAGGGGTGCTCGGGCTTTCTTCAGGCCTTGGCAGCATGGATTTGACCCAGCTGCGGCGGAGCAGGGAGAGCGCCTCTTCCATATTACAGTTTGTTTCCCTGGTCTCCGCCGGGAGTATCTTCCGCTCCTCTCCAGGCTCGGAGCATTGGTGGGCTCGGTTCTTGAGACGGGCCCCTCAGCAGCTTCAGTGGTGGCCAGAGCAGCTGGGCTACCTTCGGTCAGAGTGTTGGTATCTGACATCTCCTCCCTTCCTAAGGTCATTCAGCTACCTAGGATAGGGGGGGGGTGGATAGATCAGAGAGTGGAGTTCTCGGGGCTCCCGAACCAGTGCTTCATTTGCAGGCAGGTCGGTCATTTGGCCAAGGCCTGCCCTCGCAGGAGACCTCGGCCCTCACCACAGCAGCAGGCCACGGATGGCCCGCCCACAGATTCGGCTCGGCAGGCTGCCTCAGGGACACCTGCTCAGGCCTCAGAGACCTCGGAGTGGCAGCCTGGACAGGGGCGCCGTCGAGGGAGACAGCCACAGCAGCACGCCCAGGTACCGCTGCAGCAGCAGCCACAGCCTCAGCCTCACTGGGTTCCCGTGAGGAACAGATTTGCTCCCCTTCAGGAGGAGACCCCTGCAGCGACCGAGGACCAGGAGATGCCAGCTCCCCCTCCTTCACCTCCCCCACACCCATCCCCTCCCACCGCCTCGCTTCCACCATCGCCTCCTCCCGCCCCCGCTCCGGTCTCGGCAGCGGCTCCCTCTCCTCCTCCCTCGCCTCCCCCTCCTCCCCCTCCGCCCGCCTCGCCTTCCCGGGAGGTCCTGGCAGCTCCCTGGCGCTCACCTGCAGTCCGGAGGGCGCTGAGCACTGACCTCGCTCGAGCATCACAGAGGAGACCTATGCCGATTAGGGCCTCACGGATTTCATCTATCCGCAGTCGGCTGAGTCGCCTCGGCATTCGACAGCGCTCGGCGGCGTTTGATTATACCTTCACACGGCTTTTTGGAGCAGAGGGCCCCCATGAGCCAGCACCCATCCGAGTGCATGTAGTGATACCTCCGGCCCGCGGGGAGGAGGCACTAGACTCATCGGTGGCCTTCTCGTTCCCTCTATGTGGACCTTGTGACCGGGAGTGGACTCTAGAGCTCGCTCTCAGCACGTTGAAGACTCAGGCAGTTGAGTTTTCTCATCACATGAGCGATTTGGAGGTTACAGATGTGCTAGGCCGACTTTGGGAGTTGGCTCATTTTGTCTTGGATCCCGGGAGTGTGGATACATCCGGGATTCGGCATTTGGTCGTGCGCATAGTTGCAGATTTGGCACGCGACCCAGGATATGTGAGTATTCACGAGGTTACTATGTCAGAGCAGGAGGCAGTCGCCATGGGTCACAGCCACTGGCGCCTGATCCGGGATTCTTGCAGTACACCGGGTGGGCAGACTCGCAGCCGTTCGGATGGGGACTACTCTCCATCCAAGCCGCTTGCGAAGGCCCGCCGCACGGCTGAGACAGCATCCACCTCAGTAGGACATCCATGAGGATCATCTCATGGAATGTACAGGGCCTTGGCGGAGCACACTTTATACGCTATCGAGGCTGCTTGAGGCAGGAGCTACAGAGATGCCTGGTTGGTGGCAGCATTGACATTCTGATGATGCAGGAGCACCACTTGGGTGAGAGCAGGATCCGGAGATATGGTTCGGTGATGCCTGGTAGATGGGACACTTTCTGGTCTGCAGGGCTTGGTCCTTTGGGTGGACAGGGAGGAGTATGCATGGTTATTGCAGATGCATGGCGGCAGGCCATTGTGGATCGAGGGATCATTGTGCCTGGTAGAGCACAGTATGTCATTCTGAGGATGCATGATGAGCTATTGGGTGTGCTCAACATCTATGCGCCCAATCATGCTAGTGCCAGAGCAGAGTTCTGGACTCAGGTTACAGATGCATTGCCAGAGGCCGCACATTGGTGTGTTGGGGGAGACTTCAACATGCTTGAGGACCCGGCAGATAGGGTGGGAGGCAGTCATGTTACAGTGCACGGTACGGAGCTTGCAGCTTGGGACCGGTTTTGTATGACACTGAGGATCACTGATGCATGGCAGCATGGGGCTTTCTCCCGGTCTCAGGACAGTCTTAGTTTCTCTCGGTCGGATCGCCGGCAGGGAGGGACTAATCTATCTCGGATTGATCGCTTTTATGTGGGCGATTGGTTGGGGGAGCGAGGGGGCTCCGTCGGCATTCTTGCTGGCACCTCATTTTCAGATCATGCGCCAGTTATACTGACTTTGGAGGAGGGGACACGGGAGCCCAGCTTGCAGTTGAGGATCCCAGAGAGGGTACTTGCAGACCCCAGTCTCGCTGAGGACATTGAGAGGATCTGGCATGATAGTCAGTGCTCTGACCAGGATGCAGCGGGCCAGTGTGCCCAGGGACTCATTGATCTTAGCTCTTTTCTACACGCTGCAGCTTTGACACGACTGGGAGAGATTCGCGAGCGGGAGCAGCGGCTGAGACGCAGCCTGCTTCGCTACAGCGCCTTCAGGAGCAGCAGCCTGCATGTGAGTGGGTGGCGTCCCAGCTGAGCCAGGCACGCCAGGAGGTTAGAGAGGCAGAGGAGCAGAGACATGAGTTTTACTATCGTCGTCAGGCCTCTCAGTGGACGCAGCTTGGTGATAGAGTGACTGGGGAGTTTTTTGAGATCACTGGACCCCGTCATGCGCGAGCAGGGGTTCGCCAGCTTGGTAGACCGGATGGATCGATAGCTACTGAGCTCGGGGAGATCAGAGCCATTGCCACTGCTTTTTATCGTGACTTGCTTTCAGCGGAGCCAGCCACTGAGGATCGAGATGTATGCAGACAGACTGTGTGGGCCCATGTGCAGAGGAGGGTCACAGACCATATGCGCACAGTTCTAGGTGCGCCTCTGTCAGAGATTGAGCTTGCCGAGGCCTTGAGGGTCCTGCCGCGACATAGTTGCCCAGGGGAGGACGGACTGACGCCGGCCTTTTTTATGCGCTATTGGGACCTTTTGGGGCCAGGCCTCCGCAGGGGCTTTCAGCATGTTTTGGACACTGGGGTGATGCCGCAGAGCTTTTCCGAGGGCTTGATCTATCTTATCCCCAAGGGAGAGGGAGTATCAGATGATATTCGGCATTGGAGGCCTATTACGATCCTCAATACTGTCTACAAGGTCTTGGCAAAGGCCTTGAGTTTGAGGATCCAGCCCTTCCTTGGGGAGTTGATTCATGCTACTCAGACAGGATTTGTCAAGGAGCGCAGTATCCTTGACAACATCTTTACTTTCTGGGAGGCGACGGCCCGAGCTAGGTTTCTTGGCGAGGACTTGGTCGTGATGCTTCTCGATTTTGAGAAGGCATACGATAGAGTTGATTGGGGATTCTTAGAGGGCACTATGCTACGCCTGGGCTTTGAGCCAGGATGGATCAGAGGGGTGGCAGCTTTGTATTCCACAGCTCGCAGCCAGGTGCTGATTGCAGGAGGTCGGGGGCCGAGTTTTGAGCTGACCAGATCAGTCCGTCAGGGGTGTCCTCTCGCCCCTTTCCTTTTTCTCTTCTTTGCGGAGGCTATGAGTATGTATTTGACGGCAGAGGAGGTTGGTTTGAGAGGACTTCAGCTCCCAGTCCGGGGGGAGGATTTGCTTGATGCTGAGTTTGCAGACGACACGGGCTTATTTTTGCATGGCCAAGAGGCCAATCTTATTCGGGCAGAGCAGTCGCTCCAGGTTTTTAGTGCAGCTTCGGGAGCATTGATCAATTGGCGCAAGACAGTGGCCTTTTGGATCAGTAGTGCTCCCACTCCGGCATGGAGTCCGGACCCCGGTTTTAGATGGATCCCTCCCGGCACAGCAGTGCGGTATTTGGGATGCCAGATTGGCCTCGATTTGTCACCTGAGCAGCAGATTGCCCCGCTTCTTCTGAGCATTCGGAAGAAGCTATTGTATTGGAGTACAGCTCGACTATCCTTGGCTGGGAGGGTGGTGGTGGCAAATCAGGTGTTGTTAGCGACTGTGGTATATTACGTCTTGCTGGATTTTCTCGAGCTCTTGCATCAGCCAGGTACAGAGGCTGATCAGGAACTTTCTGTGGTCTGGGCGGGACGGTCAGCCAGCTCGGGCAAAGGTTGCATGGGCAGTTATTACACTTCCGCTGGCTCAGGGCGGTTTGGGCATTATAGATCCAGTCGATCAGAGTAGAGCCTTATTGGGGAAGCTTATTGTTCGGGGGTTGCTTCCAGGCGCTGAGCCTTGGAAAGAGCTCCTCTTGCAGCGACTGCAGGCCCGGGCGCCTCCTGCAGGGGGTCCTTGGGCACCAGAGATTCGCTGGATCTTCATAGAGATGAGGAGGACAGGCCTCAGTAGAGGATGGGAGGACAGATTTGCTTTGAGTATCCTGAGAGCTTGGGAGCTGCTGAGACCGGGGCTCTCTCAGCGGCCTCCTTCTTGTGTTGAGGAGCGGGCCAGGCAGCCGCTCATCTGGAGCCCAGCGGTTCGTACAGAGCAGGGTCATATGCTGGGTTCTCGGCCTCGTCTAGCCTGGGGACCTTTAGCGGCAGGCCCAGCTCGTAGTTTTGGAGACTGGCAGGCTTTCTGCAGTCTACCAGAGGAGACCCAGGTGGAGAGGTTGAGTCACTTCAGAGGGGGGTTGATTATGAGGGATGATATTCAGGAGGCACTTACAGAGGAGTGGTTCACACCTCTCGAGCCAGTGGCCCCACGGTGGATGGGAGCCTTTACACAGTTGGAGATCCTGATTGCTGTCAGAGCTAGCACTGAGGATGGCAGATGCCTCTATTATGAGATTCAGGATGAGGGCCGACTCCAGAGAGTGGAGGTGGAGTCGCCTTTGGTTGCAGAGTGCACCTTTCAGAGGATTCGGGTAGTGGCTGCCGCTTCTCGGAAGTGGCATATTGACCCTGACCCTGCTGACGTGCTCCCGGATTGGCGTATATGGGCATATGCAGCGCGCCCCTTGGCCCGGCTACAGTGGGACCCCGGAGAGTACGAGTGGCATGATCCTTATGCATCCCTTGAGGCGACAGAGATCACATTTTTCCAGTATACTGTTCGGCTGGGACGGCATATTTTGACGGCGAGGAGGACGGTTTCTCCAGCGGCAGCGGGGCATTGGCGATTGCAGGGACTATCACAGGAGTTCCTGGAGGATTTCTGGGCTCGGCTCTGGGCTAGTCGACAGGCCCGTAGGATCTCGGCTTTTCAGTGGCTGGTCGCCCACAGGGGCTCAGCAGTTGGCACTTGGCTTGTTTACAGCGGTCTTCCGGCGGCCTGCGTCCGATGCGGCCACCCTATGGAGACACAGAGACATTGCCTTTGGGACTGCCCTCAGGCACAGCAGATTTGGCTGCGGATGCTGCGTATTCTAGCCCCCCTCTCTCCAGAGGGTATGTTTACGTGGGGTGCCGCTGCTTGGTCGACTTCGTCAGGGCCTGCTATGGGCTATGAGATGGAGCAGGGCAGTCAGGCCATCAGATTTATTAGGGGCCAGCCTCGCCTGGTTCCGGCACCGGATTTCTCGTCCGCCAGCTGGACACAGGAGAGGGATTTACGATGGGAGCTCCTCAGCAGCCTCACCATCTGGTTCACCTGGAGGGCCCGGTGCTTCACGGCCTTTGAGGGGAGATTAGAGCCACCAGCAGAGACTGTTCGGGGGATTTGGCAGGAATTGATCCACACCCTGCGAGGACAGTATGACCGCATCCGGGGAGACTCGGATGAGGCGATCTTACGGCGCCAGGCCTTTCATACCACTTGGCGCTGCGGCCCGTTCTACACCCTACACACGGGATCCCCCCGTTGGCAGTACAGGCCACCTGTTTGGCTCTTTCCCCCCCCCATTGTATGATTTAGCCGCTCAGTCCTTTAGACTGATGCTTGTATTTTGCAGCACCTAGGGAGAGTCTCCCGGGCTGCCATGATGTATTCACTGCTCTTCTCTCTGTTAGGAGCAGGAGAGATCTCTTTTGTAGCCCTACGGGCGTTTTTTACATAACTAATGAAAGGATCTTTTCTCGGAAAAAAAAAAAAAAAGGGAAGCCCATAGGTGCTTACAAGCACAAGAGACTGTTGCTACAGCCAGTGACCTTCTGTAGATATGCAAGAATGAGATGAAAAGTGAGGGGAAGGGTGAGAACCCTTATATATCCCTCCAAAGAGCTGGTCGGCCGGCTGTAGCAGGCCGACAGCTGTCCAGTAGCATAAAATGCTATAAAATGCCTAAAAATGGTAGAAAATGCCTAAATAATATCTGCTAAATATGCCAATGTAGGGTCTCATAAAATGACGAGTACAAGCATGAAAAATGGTGATGTAGAACCTGTGGAGATGATATATTCCAACTCCTCCTCTTCAGTGCTAGAGGGGCGGTCCAATACCAACATGCTGAAGTAACACCTCCAAAGTAGCTCTCGGAAGTGGTTTGGTGAAGAGATCAGCCACATTGTCCTTGGTAGAACAGTAGGCCAACCGAAGAAGTCTGAAGTGTGTAGCCAAAGCCAAAACGACCCGGATGGTGGTACACCTGGCTGTAGGAGCAAACGTCTCATCAAAGTCTTCACCTGTCTTTTGAGCGCACCTCAAGCAACAAGGCGGGCTTTGTACTTATCCAATGTACCATATGCATGAAACTTGACTTTGAAAATCTATTTCACACCAATCACACAATGATGTAAAGGTCGTGGCACCAAAGACTAAGTGTGATTCCTCTCAGTAGAGGACATCTTTGCATCCATGGCTTGCCGCCACTGTGGCTGTGAAAGACCCTCCTCTGGACTCTCAGGCTCATCGATCTCTTGGAGAGAACTCATGAGAGCATAATTCATAGTGTGATGAGATGTGGAAGCCTGAGATGAATGGCGAGGTCTAGGGGTGGTGGTAGAGAACTGGTTATGGAGCTGTGCATCAGTGAGACCAATCTCTAAAGAGTTGCTGAACCCACTGAGGTAGGCCAACCTTCCTGGTAATGAGTCAAAGTAGGACTCGTAGAGAGACTAGAAGTTGTAGAAGATGGTGCAACAGGATCTGGTGGTTGTAAAGTAGCAGCTGGCACCGGAGTTGCAGCAAAAGGAGGAGGAGGAGAAGGATGTGGAAGAGGTACAAGATCACTAACATCCACTGGGAATGGATCATCCGAAAAATCTATAGATGTATCAGGTGGAGAGGATTCGATGCCAAACAAGCTCTCATCAAACCGAGCATCACGGGAAATGATGATGTCATCAACCTCCGGATCCTAGAAGCGATACTGGGCCTTATGGACCCTCTGACTACAGCGAAATCATGCATATCTGAATTCACCCCTTCAGCACCCTTATGAGTTCTTCCGAGCCTCTTTACGGCAGTCCTTATATGATGCCGTACATGAGGAAGATTTGGATGTTTCTTGTGTTCAGCTTTTCTTTTACTGTTTCTGATGGATAGGGCATAGGCTCTTTTCTTGAGTACTGCCCTGTTCTTGCATAGAACTTTTTTACTACTTTTTTTTAAGTTCTGGGGTTTAGACATCCTCTTGATGTCAAACCCATTTGTACATTTATGATATAATGCAATTTCAACTGGTTTTACAAAAAAAGAAGAAAGAAAGTGTGTGTGTGTGTGTGTACATACATTATATATATATATATATATATATACGTTTTTTATTATTAAAAAAATGGCGTTTTTAATTTTGGCTTGATAAAAACAACGTATTATACACGTATTATACTTTGCCGTATTATACGTCCCGTCCCGTACCTGGCTGCTATGTTTGGATCTCAGATTGTAGCTTGTGAAGATCATCCTCTTTGACTTTGGTGTGAGTGTGGTCCTCTTCTGATTTGGGACATGCACATAAGCAACACAACCGAAAATACGTAGATGAGAAACAGAAGGCTTGTGTCCTGGAAAAGCCTCCTCTGGGGTCATTCCCTCAACCACTTTTGTGAGAGAGCGGTTAATGAGATAAATTGAGGTAGCCACAACTTCACCCCAGAAAGCAGGAGGGAGACCTACATGATGCAACAAAGAACGCGCCATCTCGTTTACGGTCTGGTTCTTCCATTCCACAACTCCATTCTGTTGAGGAGTTTAAGGAACTGTGGTATGTTGGTGAATGCCCTTTGACGCAAGGAAGTTTTCAAACGGTATAAACTTGCTACCATTATTAGTCCGGAGAAAAGAAATTGTACCGCTAGATTGATTTTCCACCATAGCAATCCAAGTCCTGAAACTGGCAAAAGCATCTGACTTGCGAGCCAGAAAACATACCTAGACTTTGCAAGTAAACTCATCCACAAGAAGAAGAAAATATCGAGCCCCTTCAAGAGACTCAATCTCCATGGGTCCAACAAGATCTGCATGTATAAGCTTTCGTCCTTGGTTTGCTCGATGAGTGGGCTCCTCTGGAAACACATCTAGATGATGCTTGCCCATCATGCAGGATGAAAAAATGTGTGAAATAGACCTGAGCTGAGGTAGTCTGTTGACAACCTGCTGAGAATGGAACTTTTGTAAGGCAGCAATGGATACATGATCGAAGCGAGAATGCCACAGAGAAGTATCTGCCTCAGAAACCAAAGCCATCAAGGAGGAGAAATGCTAATGAATATGTGAGTTAGTGTAGGAAGAAAAATTGGTGATCTTGTAGAGACCCCTTCATGGACTCCATTGGCAACAACCGAGAGAGTCTTCCTATATTGATCACTTCAATGACCTCATCATCAAAGTACACACCCTTCTGAGAAGCCTTGTACAATGAAAACAGATTTTTGGAAATCCATGGAACATGAAAAACATCATGTAAGGTGGCAGAGGAACCCAAAGAAACATTACCAAAACCGGTTATAGGAAGCGAAGAGTTGTTGCCCATACGAACTGAAGAAGAGAGTCTGGTAGTCCTCCAAGATATGGGCTTGATTGTGTTAGACTTAGTGCATCTTAGTGTATTTATGGGCTCTACCCATTTTGGGTATTTTATTCATTTTGTCCTATTTTAGGGAGTTGTGGAGCAGTCGGCCAGCTCCCACACTGCACTATAAAAGGAGGCCTCCCATTGTGCACTTTGTCATCCAGTCCCTTACACATTGTTCAACATCTCTTGCTGGCTATTGCCAGTGTAAAGCTGTTTGCTATAATAAAAGGTGATCTTGTCCACAAGCTCTCTCTACTCTCTCTCTTGTTCAGTTTATGCTTCCACTCCAACATGGTATCATTGGCTTAGGTTTAGGTTTTCCCAACACTCTACAATCTGCTCGCTGGTTCTTCATCCATGCCTTGCATTTTCTTCCATAGCTTCTCCTGGCTACTGATCAATGACACAGTTGCTGCGTTTCTGTATACCCTGCTGCGTTTTCTGGTCCAGCCACCCTTTTGCTGTCGGTCAGCCCTTTCTGGCTGCGTTTTGTTCTACAGATGCAAGTTGAGGAGTTGTGGCTGTGTTTTTTGCTCCGGCATCAGTTGGTGTTGAGTTTCTTGCATGTGGTGTTGTCAGACAAGCAGCTTTACATCTTCTTCTTCCTCCACGAGTCCCTGCCCTTCTGGTACGAGATTCCCAATGGTTCTAGGACTGTTTTGCTTCTGTCTAGCCTCTTTCTCTCTCAGATTTGAGAGGGGGCTGATTGGTTCTGGAGCCTCGCTTCGTTGGAAAGCATTTGAGAGGAGTTTTGGAGTGCTGAGATTTGTGTTCTTTGTTGTTGTGGATATGGCCCCCTCTTGTACGAACAAGGATGACAAGTTGAAAGGACCCGACTATGCACATTGGAAGCTGCAAATGCGGATCTGGTTCATCTACAAGGGTTTGTGGGATATTGTTCAGGGCAATGAGAAGAAGCCCGAGTGTCCTCAGAACTCTAGGAGGTGGACTCAAAGTCCATCCTCGTTTCTTAGGGTAAGATAAAGGTGTCTCTTAACAGTTTTGATTAGGCACTTACTTCAGTTCAAAAGAAAGGTTGGAGTCACTGCTTCTCTTGTGGAAAGAGAGGACGTTTGTCCAAGGATTGTTTGTCCAAGAAGAAGGGCAAGGCCAAGGGCAAGTCTTCATCTCAGAAAAAGGACAAAGACACGACAAACGACAATAATACAGATTCCTCTAGTAACACATCTAGGGCTCCTAGGGCGCTTCCGGCTCAGGACCCAGATGGTGCACTCTAGTATACATGCAGCTCCTCCCATGTGCTTTTAGCCAGAGGAGGGTTGTGGGCGGGAGGGGGCTGATTGCAGCTCTGCATCATAGTTGTCAGGTACGAAGGTACAAAACAACGAAAAACGGTATTGGTACGAGACTTTTTATTTCAGAAAAATAAGTTCGATAGAGGTATGGTCGACTTAAAAAAACACTTGAAAAATAGATATTTGTACACATTTAGAGATGCCAAGTCAAGAGAAGGTGGCAAGGTAGAAAGCCCCCATTGCCCAAACGGCCATAAAACACAGTAAAACAAAACAGGAAGAAAAAAAATGGACATAAAAAAAGTCACCCAAAAAAAGGGCAAACAGTTTCACAATAGTTTCGCTTGCATAGTTTTGTACCGTACGGTTTTTTACGTACCTCATGAGAGGGACTAGTTTCGCAGACAACTATGCTCCGCATGGGAACCGTGATTCGGAGTTCCAAGCATTAGACATTTGGCGGGACATGGTTATCTTCTGTGTAGCAGAGATTATGAACTGAATCTGTTTCGAGCTCATTGTTCAAGGCTTTTGGGATATGATGTGTTTTCCGTCCACTGTTGGGGATTATGGGCGTGGTGTGTCCAACAGCTCATCATCTATTCTTGGAGGTTATTGCATACTTGTGGGGAAATTCAAGCAAAGTTCCTTGCTGCTCGTGGTGGCATTTTTGTTTCGAGGAAGCAGGTTGGCGGGTGCTCTCTCCGAGGTGATTTCAGTATTCACGGTATTGGAGGGTCCATGGTTGCAGCTTCATCAACTTGTCTTCTTCAGACTCTTGCACACTATGAATAATGAGCTGCAGAGGGGGTGTTAGAATTTGTGCATCCCAGTGTATTTATGCGCTCTACCCATTTTGGGTATTTTATTCATTTTCTCCTATTTTAGGGAGTCGTGGAGCAGTCAGCCAGCTCCCACATTGCACTATAAAAGGAGGCCTCCCATTGTGCACTTCGTCATCCAGTCCCTTGCACATTGTTCAACATCTCTTGCTGGCTATTGCCATTGTAAAGCTGTTTGCTATCATAAAAGGTGATCTTGTCCACAAGCTCTCTCTACTCTCTCGTTTCTGCTTCCACCTCATGCATTCTCCAACAGATGGTCATATGGGCAGAAGCACCACTATCACCAACCCGTTCCACCGCTTCAGGTGTGTCACTAACCTCTTTTGGAGAAGTCATTGTTGTGATCACGAGGAGTGAATCCCGTGAAGAAGTAAATGAATCTGTGATTGCCATGTATGCAACTTTGGCAGATCCCTCCTCTGAAACTTTGTCCTTGCCCTTGTCTTTGGTGTTGTCCTTGTCAGATGCTTTGGAAGCATCCTGGGCTTTATACTTGGCTTTGGTTGCTCGAGAGTCATCACGACGAGCGAAGTAGCGAGCCGCAGCATGACCTGTCGTGCCACAATAATCACATTCATTGCTTTTGTTCTTGGACTCCTTTGAATCTTGTTTACCCTTGCTTTTGTCTTTGCCCTTGTCAGAGGCAACAAAAGAAGACTCCGACTTGATCTTTTCCGTGAAGCATGCACTTGTCGTGGAGATAACTCACGACTTCTTGAAAAGGGGAGAGAGGATCACGGAAATAAATATTATCCTTAAAAGAATCAACGGAAGTAGACAATTTATCAAGAAGTTAATGGATGGGATTGTTGATGGTGCTCCCGTACTCCTCAAGCTGCAGCTTGATATGGGTGAACTCTCCAATCTTCTCAATCAAGTTATCTGACTCATTGATTGTAAGCTTCTCCAGATCTAACTCCAATTTGGCAATCTTCATTGTCAAAACTCTCCCATACCACCTCCGGATCTCTGTCCACATCTAATTGGCATTACTCTAGGTAGAGACAAACTGTGTCTGTATAGATGGAGTCATGCAATGGATGATGATAAGACGATCCCGAGCATCCAATATGCTTCTCAAAGCAGGGTCCACCAAGTGAGGTGTGGAGATAGCCATCCACACACCGGCTCCTTCCAGCAATAATTGAGTGTAGAAAGACCATGTATGATAGTTGGTTGCTGTAAGCTTCATGGAGTCACTGACTTGGGGAGGATTGTAGGATGGTATATGGGTAGGGGTGGGAGCAAGACCTGGATGAGAGAAACTCAAAGAAGAAAGATTGGGAAGAGGAACCATCTGGGGAGCAGGAGCATGGGATCCAGGCAATGAAGGAGCTGGAGTATCAACGGGACAAGGAGCAGCACTAGAGAAATCTCTTGAAGCCATGCCCTCTGACAAGAAACCTTCTTGGAGAAAGAGGGCTGTAAAAAAAAACAGCAAATAGCCTCCTCTCAAGCTGTGCACAGCAAGAGGAGAGAAAGAAGAAAGGGAGGGAGGGTAGGAAAAGAGAAATAGAGAAAGCAAATCTCTCAGGTTCCCTGTTCTCAGCACCTAGAAGAGAGCTTCAGCCTCCAACAGCAAAAACACAGCAGTTCAGCATTACAGATGCAGAAAACACAGCATAATGATGAAGCCTTTGCTCCAATCAGAAAAATGCAGCAGTTTCTTACTTGTAGATCAGCGTTTGGCTCTCATACCATGAAAGAAAGAGTATCACAGTTGTAAGTCCAAAGCACAAACTGTAGAAGGCTGGAAACAGTTGATTATTACTGAAAATGAGCACGAGGGAAGCCCGTAGGTGCTTACAAGCATAAGAGATTGTTGCTACAGCCAATGGCCTCCAGCAGATATGCAAGAATGAGATGAAAAGTGAGGGGAAGGGTGAGAACCCTTATATATCCCTCTAGAGAGCTGGTCGGCCAGCTGTCTAGTAGCATAAAATGCTATAAATAATATCTGCTAAATATGCCAATGCAGGGTCTCATAAAATGACCAGTACAAGCATGAAAAAAGGTGATGTAGACCCTATGGAGATGATATATTCCAACATATTAGACCGATGATGGGTGTCCTAGGCAACCCCAGCCAAATGTTTCGTCAAAGTCTAGTCCAGAGTGTATTTGAATCCTTTATATTTGGTACTAGCAATGCTCCATTGTAGGGATCATGGAAGTGGGCACATGGACAAGGGTCGGAGACAGCCGACACTGGTCAAAGCCAAGGCCTAAGAACAAGGGGCCAGGTGCCCTAGGCCGGTCCATGTGAAGCCTCAAAAAGGCCACGACCAGCCCTACATAGAAGTCGGCCACCCGTCGCTCTCCATGACAAGGTGGCCTGCTCGACTGGGGGAGGTGCACCTATATATGGTGTGTCTGGGGCATGGCTTATTCATGCTCTTGCATGTGGCGTCCTCCTCACTGAGGGAAGCACAGATTTCAGGTCAGTCCTTTGTTTGGTCAGAATTCAACCCCGTCTTGTGCTCATTAATATCTGCAGCAAAATGAAGCAAATACTTCATTCGTGAAGGAGGCCCTTCAGTGGGTATTGGGACCCATCTCCTTTCTCCCTTATCTCTCTTGAAAGAAAATACACCTTTGTTTGTATCTGCAAGGCTCTAACCAGAAAGGTCTACAAAGCTTCCACATGTTACAAACGAGCAGCTTAAAAGGGGGTGTGCCCTTTGCATTGGAGCTGAAGCTTTGTTCTAATTTGAGCTGTGTAGCCATCGCAGGTGCCCATTGGTGGTACATCCACTGTTGTGGGTTGCAATGACCATTTACTAGGAATCTGGACTAGTAATCTGCTCTTACAGATCCAAAGTTCAAACCCTTCATGCCAAATAATCTCCCAGGGAGGATGGTAGTACATGCTTCTCATGTGGGAATGTGCATCCTGCGGTCCTGGCCGCTTGTTCAAAAATTAAAGCAAGCAAACACCAGTAGTCCTCTGAATGTGCAACAACCAAAAGAATCAAGCAGGCTTATTAAAACTCCGATTCAGATGTTAAAAGGGGTAAAGAGGGCTGTCATTATAGCTCATGTTCCTACTCCCTCAAGAGTAGATATATGCCAACTCTGCAGGGTCACGGCCTCAATAGTTGTGCTTGTTGAGCCAGCCACTAAGTGAAGGGTATTGCTTTGTGTCATGACTATGCCTTGTTTACAGTTATAGGTGAATAAATAAATTTGCTTGGATATTGCTGTACAGTGTACTATATTTTTCTTGTTATTGCAATCTCAACCGAGGTTACTTGCTTTTGTGCAGGAGATGCTGGATCTTGCCATCAAGTACAACAAAGCTGTTCAGGAGGAAGATCAACTACCTCCTGAGAAGCTGGCTATTGCAAATGTAGGACGACAAGATGCCAAGAAACATTTGGAGGAGCATGTCTCAAATCTCATGTCTTCTAACATTGTCCAGACTCTTGGAACCATGCTTGATACAGTTGTGTTCTAGAGGCAGTTAGCGCGCACTTCCTACTTTCATTGTATGCTCCAATATGGATGTTTGTGTAATCAAACGTTGGAACATCAATGCAGCCAATGGCAGTCGCAGGCCTGCGAGAGCAGTTAGTCCTTGGGGTGCTGCAGGCATAGTGATATTTCAGACCTTTTTTTTGGGGCTTTTTTTTTGTTTGAAGATTCCATTCAGTAATCATTTGTTGTGGCAGCATTTTGATTATAGAATTTTTTCCAAACTAAATCTAGTCAATATAAGCTGGACGATTTGGGTGCTTGTTAGTGTTATAAAATCACTACTACTCAGTTGCTATTAATGTGAAGCTACTGCTCAGTCAAAATAAAATTTGAACATTTTTTAACTAATTTGATAAGGCTTTCTATCGAATTGAGTAGGCTTCTGGGCTTCACATTCGTCGTATATGTACCCCACTTTGACCTTTTTCATCCACTTTTGAAGGTTTTGAATTTTTACCTGTTACATGACAGGACTCCCATATTGCCCCTTTGCTGTGATCGACTGTGCTTGTTCAAGTGAGTATGATGTACATAGTTTATGAATATTCAGCATTGGAAACTTTGCAACATGTGTATCTAGGAATATTCAGCATTGGAAACTTTGCAACATGGGTATCTTGTATCCAGTCAGGAATGTGGGATCTTATGATATTGTATCGCCAACATCAGTGACTTTGTTATGACTTTAATTCAGTGGGTCTTAATGAGAAAAGACGCTTGGCTAATATTGAGAGAACCATTAGACGAGAATTCTCAACCTTAGCACGTCTCAAGGACAGCATACCAGACTATGGTTAGGCTTACAGAAGTTTGAGGGAGAAGCGACTTACCAGTTCTTGAGAGGATCAAGAACCTTTGTAACTATTGTCATAGTATGACAATCTCATCATCTGCTCAAACACAGGGTAGGAGTCTCTGTCTAAATTTTGAGTTGTTCAGTTCAATAGGAAGACTTGAGGGTGTTTTTCTTGAGATGCTTTTTCACTACGGTTTATTCAGCCCATCACTTGATTCCAGGCATTGCTTTCAATTGTAGAGAGCGGGGGTCAAATTTAGGATCTCCATGTTGGGATTTCGACCCCCTAATCAACTTGGCTACATGGTGGGTGACAAAAAGAGTTGGTTTACGGCTCTAGAGAGTGGAGAGTCCAGACTATTTCTCCATCAAAACAAAAGGGAAAGGAAAGTGTAAGAACTTGGGAGCCCTTCATATATTCCAAGAAAAAGGAGCAAGATCTCCCCTTCATTTGGCCATGTTTTTTATGGAAACAACTATTATTTATGTTGGATTTCTAGTAGGTGATGTAGATTTGGCTTACTTAGAGTGCAATGTGTGGAGTTGAGCTCGAGAGGGAGTGTTGAGATATCGAGCTCAACTAGTGTTGTGGACATTGATGACCCCTGTATGGATGATAGCTTTCACACTTATGCCTTTAGCATGGTTGGTGAGATTATGGTTGATATACCACTAGTGGATGACAGGCTATGTGATAGCCACTTTGGAGTGCTAGAGTTATGGCATAGTTATAGTGCCAGCTCATATAGTTGGGTTCACACTATGGATCGACCTTTGTAAGTTATAGTAAGAGACTACTTTCCCTTATAGTATGTACTCTTATCTCTTTATGTTAATGGTTGTAAAGAAGATAGAAGAAAATTCAGCCATCCATCTCTCGCTTGCGTCTTGCTCTCTCTCTTGTGTATGTGTGGTTGCTTGTTGCAAGGAACTCAAGCTCTCTCTCTCCCCTGTATTCTCTTATACTCATGGCTGACTAATATCCACTCCCTAACATCGACTTGAGAGACAAAGTCTCGTATTTAAAGGTCGGGTATAATAGGATTGGGCAATGATTCGACCTTATCGTAGATGCACAAGCACTTGATCTAGCATCAAAATCGCTTGTAAAATTTCTTTTTATGATGATTTTATGGTTTTTTGAGTTTTATATGGATTTTTTAATGGCCTTTTTATAATATTTTTTGTATTTTTCAAGATTATTGTGACAAGAGAACAATAAAGGGAAAGAGAAAACATACACAATGTTATTATGAGTTTTTTTAATTAAAAAACCCTCTCTAGAATCCTATCAGATTGGCAATCTAGATGATGATCTAGAAGTCAAACAATCCAAGCATGCAACAATCTGAATAAGCATGATCTTGAGTTCGAGCAATATGAATATTTTGACGATCCCGAGATCAGGTCATTTGACAATCTTAATGTGACGATCTAGATGTTAGCAAAATCGCCTCAATTTGAGATTGGAATCGCTCGATCTGTATAAGTACGATCTAAAATACATGTGTTCCAACTCTAGGCGATCTGGAATCATAAGTGATTTGAATATTAGATCGATGTGATCACAATCTGGATGTCAACTGTGTGGAAATCACATCAACGATTAGGACTTTTGAGTAGACAAGATTTGTTATCAGGATTGAATATGAGTTAGATTGGTGATCTCGATTTGAGATCGGCGATGCAAAAAGAAGTGCATTTATGATGGTAGGTGGTATCGGTTTCTATGTACTTTTAAGGTATTGCAAGGGCCTCTACTAATCTTTATACCCTCGAATATGTGATACCTTAACAGTCCCCCATTCTTTATGCTCAAGTATGTGGCGATGAAGATCATTTACCACAAATAGCCCCACATTAATTATTTTACAAGCCCTAGTCAGCGATTTGGATGCAAAGCTGATGGTTTGGATCGAGACAATTTGGATCCTAGTCGATGATCCAAAATTTCTAGAGAATAGAATACACATTTTTTTTAGATTTTGATTTTTAAGGGATTTTCTTGATGTTTTTTGGGGTTTTTTGACATGATAAGGTTGCTTAGCAACAATCCAATGTCGTAAATCTGGATGCAAAGTTGATGATTTGGATCAAGACAATTTGGATCCTAGTCAGACAATCCGAAAATTCAACAGAATATGTAAATTTTTTATAGGTTTTGATTTTTAAGGGTTTTTTTAATGTTTTTTGGGGTTTTCTGACATGATAAGGTTGCTTAGCAACACTCCAATGTCATGAATTTCAACGCATTTAGCAACACCCCAATGTCATGACTTTCAGCTCAAAATAACAAAAAATAACAACTAAGACTAATGCCTTGATTAAGCTAAATCTTGGCAAAAAATGTTACTGTACACTAATGTCCTAATCTTGATAAAAATTAACAACTAAGATTATGTTAGCAAAAAATGTAAAAAAATGCTAACATACACTAATGTCTTAATTAATCTAATGGTAATTCTGAATAATGAAATCAACTAAGTGGAGAGATAACCTATCTCAATCACATCTAGGAAAGCTTGATCTTCATTCTACCACTTCTATGAGATAAAGAATTAAACAAATTAAGCAACATAAAGGTTAAGGTTAGAAGCAAAGCCTACTCTAATCACATAAATCTTCTTCTAATCACATCAATAGCACACACAATTACATAATGCAACTCCAATCCTACACTAGAACACATTTCCTAAATAATCTACCAATCATTTGCATCCAAGGGCAAGATAGAGTGAAAAAATAGAAGATTTTTTAGTAGAAAATAGCTCCATTTCCTTACCTCATCTAAGACTAGTTTGATCCCTGATAGCAGTGTCATTTGTTCATGCCTAAAACCTTCTTTCTCTCTAGCAACCAAAGTGCTAATGGTTAGACTACTTATCTTGGATCATGGAAGTCCCTTTAGAGAGGCTAAAGAGGCTAGAGGTGTGTTAATCCCTCTTGTTTCCCTCTACTCTCTAATTAACTACTTAATCCTTCCAAAAGTCTAGAGGTGTGTTAATCCCTCTTGTTGCCCTCCTCTCTAATCAACTACTTAATCCTTCCAAAAGACAAAAGTTCAAGCTAGAAAGCTTGAACCACCTTCTTCTTTAATCATAACTCTCACTCAAGCAAGCAAGCATGAACACTCAACACACTCCATCCACTCACATAAGCATGCACCCTACAATCAAGCAAGCAAGAAGGTGAGGGCTCAAGAGAAGAAGAAATCTCTGCACTTAAGAAATGATACAATTTCCCTATTTACGTTATCAAAAGTTATGTTTATACAAAAGGGCTTTACCCAACTGTCCACCTTAAGTGGGTTCCCAATTCTTATCTCTTCCTATATATACAAGGCTTCTGCTGGTTGTGGCTCACTTTGATACATCAATGGCCTACATAGCTAATACATAATGTGAATACAACTCAAGCTAGAGGTGGGGATTTTGGGTGTATGAAAAAGAGTTAACAAGTGTCGGGATTATGCTGGGATTCCTTGGTACCAACAATCATGGTTCTGGTAATGAGCATAATATTGTTGTTATCTAGGTTTTAGTAGTGGATACTCTGCGCTTATATGGTTTTGGTAGAAAATTGCATACCAATCCATCTCTCTCTGTGTTTGTATGGTTTTGGTGGAAAAGTGCACACCAATCCATATCTCACTGCCATGGAAAAAAAATCTTGGTTTCCTACTTGAGAAACTGGCTCTAGGGCTGGCCTTGCCACTACTAGCCTAAACAGTTGGGCAGATTTCCTACCAACTCATCCATGCTCGTGTCCTCAACTAGGACTCTAGCAAGTGGGCACCCTTAGCCATTGAGGCTATGGATGACGCGTTCCCTATTTCTTGGTTTGGGGGGGGGAGGGGGGGTTGCATCTCATATGGAACCCAAGCACATGATCGCAATGGCTCAAGAGCCAATTATAGAACCGACAAAGACCAGATTTAGAACTCCAGAAACGAGAAGAAAGATTGATGTCGTTTTGGCACTAATGAGACCAACAAGGGGATTAAGGGCGGAAGTGGAATGCCAATGACATGCAAGCAAGTAAGAGTAAAGAAGAAAAGAGATCACAAGTAATCTATTGCAAGGGAATCATTCTCTACTATAAAAAATGACTTATATACAAGTGAATAGTTTTCACACTATGTCAACCAACTTAAAAATGGTCCGACCTCTATTGCTAGTCTTAAGCAAGTATGTAAATGAAGTCCTTAGACTTCCCTTATTTGCCACAAGGTAAGGCCACTTTTATATGTTCTAGCACTGTCTTAAAAAAGTTAAGTGCTTATTCAAGCAGGTAGATGACAAAGCAGCTTACAGTAGGTCAGGCATGTGAAACCGTGTTAACGTATAGAGTGGTTTGTTACCACAAAAGCCTACCTATGAGTGAAAATATGCCAAGTGAAAGCCTCAAGGAATAGGTTTTTACCCACAACTCGATCCCTGATGTTTGCTAATGGATCTCCATCAAGATGCTAGAAGCTTAGGGCTTCTATGAGTTAAACCCTTATGTTTGTGTCTTAAAAACCTTGTCGTCATCCGTACCCCAATCACCTAAGCCAAAGAAAGTCAAGTGGTAGCCCCCAATCCCAACTCTTCAATCTCAACAACCTACACTCTATTGTGTCCTAACCAAGCTGTCCGTACCCTAATCTCCTAAGCGAAATAAAGTCAAGCGGTAGCCCTCAATCCCAACACTTTAATCTCAGTAGCCTACACTCTGTTGTGTCCCAAGCTGCTTGAAGCTCAAGACTTCTACAAAGGGAACCCCTACATTGGGGTTCCAAGGTCAAGGAAACCATACCACAAGCCTTTCCAACCATGCCATTAAATGCTAAATCAAAGATAGAGTGATAGCCTAAAGCCATGCCTTCGACGCAACCCCAAAGCTTAAGCAAGAATGGAGAGCAATGGCTACAGCCTCATTGTTAGATAAGAGCCGATACCACATCCGAAGGAGTCAAAAGTCTTCGTGGGGACACCCAATAGAGCAAGAGGGAATACAAAGTCCATGTGTGTGGTTGTAGCCCCTTCCAAAGAAGAGCCACCCATGGTGCCAAGCCCCCAAGAGTGCCGTCGTGCACTAACCTATGGGGGGCAAAGGCTCTAAGGGATCACCAGAGTCCCACAACACCTCCATCCACCACACCACAACACTAATTTGCCAGCTAGAAGACCAAGGCTTAGGCCAAAGCTCAATCAAGCGCATTGCACTAGAAAAGCCAGCAGCAATGGGCACAACAACATCAAAGTTTTTGTTGTGTAGTATGGGTAAAGAGTTTTCCACCTTCACTCATTGAGCTCACAATATAAGCCAACAAAAGACTTAAACCACATTTGTACAAATGTAACGTCGCTTATCCTATCAATTGTACAAACACATACACACACACACACACAACTTTTTAAAAGAAAAACACCCCATCCCTCCACCTTTTTTTTTTGTTTCATTTCAAACCCCTTCCCTCTCTTTTAAATTTTTACCCTCCCCAACCAAAATACCCCACCACCCTTTTACTACCCCATTAACCCCCCCCCCCCAAAAAAAAAACACCAACCCAACCCTAAACTCTCAACCCTCACACCCCTTTTGTTTTTCCCCCCCTTTAAAAACACCACCCCTCCAAAATATTTTTTCCCCCTTAAAAAACCCTTCCCTCACCTTTTTCCTTGATCAATTTTGCAAAACCGTGAGGCCAACTAAAGAATGTGGTCACTCGCTTGACTACATGCAACACCATACCTTTTTCCTTGATCAATTTTGCAAAACCGTGAGGCCAACTAAAGAATGTGGTCACTCGCTTGACTAAATGCAACACCATACCTTCACCACATCAAAATAAGTTCAAGTACGTCTCTGAATGGGCGGACTGTGATGGCTGAAAGCTTGGTCCATGGTACGGCCCATCGCTTGGATTCCCTTAAAGGTGCACGCATAAGTGGTTGTTCTTGTTAAATTAATGTATCTCAAAGTGTGGTGGTGGTCGGCCATCTTCTACACGTGGATATATAAAGAGCATCTGCCCCCATTGTAAATTCAATCTTCATTGCTAATAATCAAGTCAAGCACTGTTCGGCTCCATCTCTCTCTCTCTCTACGTGTGCGTGTGTGTTGCTTCCGCAAGGCCATTCTTGACATGGTATGAGAGCTCAGGCTCTAGGGTCCTTGGACAAGCGCATAGAGAGGAGGAGAAGACGAAGAGAAGAAGAGCACGTGCTGTGTGAAGGAGGCTAAGAGCAAAGTCAGCGAGGCATTGGCAGCCATTGAATAGAGAGTTTCTTGCGGGCACGCATTTCTTGCAGACGTTTGAATCAACTGCGTTTCTTGCGGGCAGCATTGGCAAGCAGGCGGCAGAGAAAAGGAAGCGGCTGGTGGCTTGGGTGGAGCCAACAGCGAAGCAGCAGTGCTAGTAGCGTTGTAGGTCCCAAGAAAGACAGGCTGCATTTTTTGGCACCGGTTGAAAGAAGTCTGTGCACCGTAAGCAAGGCCAGCCCCGCAGTTCAACGTGGCACAGGGGTGCATTTGGTCTTCATCTGGCACAAGGCTGGCAGTAGCACGACTGTATAAAGCCAGTTCAAGGTAGCAAAGTACATAGCCCAAGGCTTGAGGAAACGCACAAAGCGAGCAGGCAGGGTAGACCTGCGTTTCTTGGCACGCGGCAGCACGTGGAGAAAGTGAGGCACCACGTCGGCATTGAAGCGAAGAAAGCGTTTTTTTTAAACGTGTAGTTATATATTTTCAAGGCCCCATGTTCCCACACACAAAGCTTCCACAAGGGTTTTTGGTCCACAAAGTGCTCTTATTCAGGGCTTGTGAGACTGCCCTACATTATTGTTGCACCCATCATAAAACCACCGACTTCAACACTTGTTGCCTGGTAGATTTGCCCAAGCTTGGAAGTTTAATGGGACCGCCAAGTATGGATCAAGGGTTTGGGACTCAAGATATTGACATGGACAAGTGGATCTTGGTGAATTCACATGGCAATCGTCAAGATGCATTGGGCGACAATAGTTGGCATACCACTTTAGCATTGGCTATGAAGAGACAAGGATATCTGTACCAGTGGACATGTGTACAACAAAGTTTCCGTGTTGTGGAGTTGGTTCCGAGACTCAGATCCGAGGACCATGACCATCACTCTTTGGCAGTTTCAAGTTTACAGAGGATAGTTTTCCTGATAATCAATTGACATCGAGGTTGCGAATGATTTCCATGCTAAAATCTCGTGGCAAGCCATTTGGACCAGGGTTCCCATTATCCAGGAGCAGTGAGACTCTTTATCTCCTTCGGGCTATTGAAGCAGAGGGGGATTGGGAGGTGTCAGCTTCAACGTAACTATGGAGATACTCCCCTCACATGTTTCAGCCAGAGAGAGGCACGTGACGGGAAAGGGGGCTAATCGAAGCTCCCATTAGGTGTATTGGAACCGTGTGACGGAGTTCAAAGCACATGCATCTGGCAAGAAGAACGGCTTGACAACACTATGGACGTGCTTTTGTTTGCAGTTCATTGTGGTAACATTATGGACGGGATGAGTTCCTAGTTCATTGTCAGAGAATTTTGGGCGTCATGTGTCGATAGTTCAATGTTCAAGAGATCTTTTGGACGTGTGTGTTCTCAGTTCAACGAATGGAGGATCATGGATGTGGAGTTGTCTGCAATTCATTATTCTATGTGGCAGCTGAAGCTCAAGATGGCATTCCTTGAGGAGGTAGGTTGTTTGGTGCATCTTCCGAGGTGTATTCGGTATCCGGCCGGTACTGAGGTGTCCATGGTTGCATCTACATCAACTTGGCTTGTTCATCTATGCCCACTATGAGCTACAGAGAGGGTGTTAAATTAATGTATCTCAAAGTGTGGTGGTGGTCGGCCATCTTCTACACGTGGATATATAAAGAGCATATGCCCCCATTTTAAATTCAATCTTCATTGCTAATAATCAAGTCAAGCACTGTTCGGCTCCATCTCTCTCTCTCTCTACGTGTGCGTGTGTGTTGCTTCCGCAAGGCCATTCTTGACAGTTCTACCATTTGTTGGAAAATCCATTCTTGCCAACAACCAAAGCCTTAAATGATAAACATCAACTTTAAAAAAGGGCCTCAATTTTCTCTCAACCAAACCCTCAAACAACATTGGCCTAAAAAGCCCTTGAATTTTCTCTTAACCCAAGTGAAAAATGTCAAAGAAAGCATAGAGTCGAAGCTTTCATTATTAGGAGGGAAACACACGTTGGTACACCTTTAGTCTTCATAGCCCTGCATTACTCATAAGGGCTTCACAAGAACATCTGGCATATATAGGCACTCACAATAGCTAGCACCTGCACACCAAGCCTCATTATATCAATAGTTATCCAAGTATATCTTTGAATTGGGAGGCCATGGTTTAGGTGAATGCCTGCTCCACGGTGGTACAACCTATCACTTAGATCCTCTTTGAGAATGTAGAAACCTCCAAAAAAGCAGCTCCATGTGGTCCCCATTGGAGCATTTCCTCTTCTTTGACAATCTTCACCATCACAACACAGACATCACCATCAAGATACAGCAACAAAGCAACAACAACAAGGCAACCTTAGTGAGGGAAGGAGGTGATGGCGTCAGAGGAGGGCCATACAATCGGCCATGTTGTGTGGCGTAAGGGGAGTGGCTCGGTGAAAAATAACAAACAGCAATGTGGATGACTCTGTCATCGCGCTAAGCTATAGCCACACCCAAAGATATCATGTGTCCTCCTCCTTCTAGATGATGTTGATAATCTATTGGAGATGGGATCTAAAAAGGAAAGCTACCCCTCCTAAGCCAGGTACTCCTCCTGATGTGCGGGTCTCACCTGAGAAAGCTGACTCCTACTCATACCCAGCTATATATGGTAAACCCCTCTCAAGGCTCTGATGAGTCAGTGTATAGAAAATGGCATCCCTACCTGTGAGAATCTCACTCAAACCTCCTAGATTTGACCACAGGGTGCCATTGTAGTTCCATACTACTAACCTCATACATTTGGTCTCAGAGACCTCACACCCCTATTTGGGATGGCGCTAAGTGATAATGACCCTACCATCTCTGTAGATAGCCCACTTGCCCACTCTATGGGCCTCATGAGCTGTCGTCGTCGCCTCTCACACCGGTATGCCACATGTGTTGGGGTGAGATCATACCCCATGTACACTTGTGTATCCTTGAGGGGCAACCTGCATGTCATGTCTGTTAGTGGAATCTAATGATGAAGGGCCTCTCTCGTGTCATATCCTTGCCTACCCTCCATGTATCTACAAGGGGGGGGGGGAGCCAATCCCATCCACTCCTATCATCTAGCAAAGCATCATGGCATCTACCTTGGGGGAATCCCCCACCTATAGCTCCTGCACTTGCACATGGAGGGCCTTATCCTTCCTACGTTTCTCCTCCTCAAGAGTCTCATGTATGATGCTCTATGGGGGTTTGTGCCTCTTCACCATCTCCACCCAATCTTTCTTGGTGGTTTACAATTCTTCCTGCAACTTATCAGTCTCACAACCTTCAGTTGCTCCAAGTCCATCCTTAAACCCTCCTGAATATTCAATTCCCCTTCCTCCATTGTATGGTCTTTGTTGATAGTAGCCTTTAAGGCTTCCATTTTTGCCTGAAGTTCCCCTATCACTAAGGCAACCTCTGGCATTGCATGTTGTTGCACCTGGGTCTCTTTCAACATTCGAATCTCCTCCTCCTCCTGGTGGTTCGCCTTTGCTACCAATTCTTCAATCTTGTTATTCTTTCCCTAAATCTCCTTGCGGAGGCTGTCCAACTGTTTTTCATGTTGGTTCAAGACTTTGTCCAGCAT
The DNA here is from genome assembly GCF_041138505.1 of Cibotium barometz. NCBI lineage: Eukaryota > Viridiplantae > Streptophyta > Polypodiopsida > Cyatheales > Cibotiaceae > Cibotium > Cibotium barometz. The sequence goes on from NC_141075.1 coordinate 44,845,755, forward strand.
CTTCTTTTGCTTGCCCAGTGCCTTCGTAGTGTTGTCCTCTACAGTCGATGTATGCCTCCAACTCCTGTAGGTTCATCTTGCTATCTCCCCCTAGTTGCTGCCTTGGTGGGGGGCGTGAGCAAGGTGGGTGGGATAAGGGAGGCAAGAGGGGACACACACAGCGGTGCGCGTGTAGGACTATGTGCAGGGCAAACATTATGGTGCGCAACAGGTGCCCGAGAGAGAGAGAGAGAGAGAGAGAGAGAGAGAGAGAGAGAGAGAGAGAGAGAGAGAGAGAGAGAGAGAGAGAGAGAGATATTAAGCATTACTAAAGACCCAATGGGCCTATTAGACCAAAGTGATACAATAATGTCCATGGCATATCTCATCACGGAATGAGAAAGAAAACATAAACGTAGCTATCTCACTGGGGTGATACAAAACTGTCCATGGAAACTCATCATGGGATCTCATCATGAGATCAACATCAGCTCCAAGTAGATGGTATACCACTCTCCAAAATATCAAGCATGGGGCTAATGAGTATGGCTGAGATGTCTCCCTCAGTTATGTCACGTGGAAAGGTAGCTCGATGGCAATGGGGCATGTCTTGGATCTGGAGCTGATGAGATGATCGTATAGCCGACGGGGGAGCCAAGGGCGTCGGGCACACTAGAGTGTAGAGGCTCGGTCCGAGGTAACTCCTCTCAGGTGAGGTAGGTCCAGAGCAGCTTGTGGAGGGTCCACAAGATCCACTATGTCGATGTCCTCCACCTCCTGTGTCCGGAAGAAACTGGTGATGGTTGGCTGGCGAGGGAGGGGGCGAGTGGTGGGGCCAAAGTTCTCTCAAGGTGTTCCTGTGTCTACAGAGCTCAAGCAAGAAGAGGCCTACGCAACGTTGGTCCTAGAAGTCAATGATCGTGGAGAGTGGACCAAATCCCTCATGAAATAGATAGTGAAACCTCCCGCCCGCGGATCTCATAGTATACTGAGCAACGGCATATGTAATGTTCCTCCGTGTAACAATTGTAGAGAGAGAGAGAGAGAGAGAGAGAGAGAGAGAGAGAGAGAGAGAGAGAGAGAGAGAGAGAGAAAGGACACATTGAAACAATAACTAATTGAAAAATGATCTATTAATATAAAATTCAACTCATGCACTAGTCTCGTCTTGGTTTCCTTAGCTTGGTGGGGAAGGTGGGGTTGGGAGGGGGGCGAAATCTTGTCATGTTACATGGTGATTTCCACATGTTCAAAGTTCATGCAAGCTACATCATTGAATGCCTACGTCTTCATAAATTTATATTGACTTGCCCTTGCCCAAGTGATAACGCCATAAAGGTCAAAGAAAATTCTAGGTAATAATTTTGTCATATTTGCATTATGTAGCATGACACAGGCATTTCATTTTACAAAAAAACATTATGCATGCGGAGTTAAGGATCATTAGACTCTAGAAATAAGTTGGCGTACTTGCATTGACAATGAAAAACAAAAAGAATATAAAATCTTGCAACTTAACTTATAGGGCTATTACCACCGAATTTCCTACTAGAACCTTCTCCCTCACAAAGTGGTATTGCACCTCAATCTACTTCATCCTAGACATGGTATACTGGATTACTGGAAAGCTATATGATACTCATGTTATGATAATAAATGATAATAGTTCTATCCATGGGCTCATCCATTCATCAACAAGTAGCTTCTAAAACTAAGCTACCTCACACAAGCTGCCATAGCAATGCCCCTATACTCTGCTTCTATACTTGACAAGGTAATTGTTAGCTATTTCTTGCTGCTCTAACTCACATCAACACTCCTAAAAGAAAACATAAAGCCGTTGGCAGATCTTCTATCTAGGACACTACTAGTCCAATCAATATCCATGTACCTATCTCTATGCCAGCCTCATAGAAAAGTTCATAATTAATTGTAGACTTTATATACTTGATTCGTCTAGCCAAGGTAATTAACAAGGTAACTGTCAGCTATTTCTTACTGCTCTAACTCACATCAACACTCCTAAAAGAAAAAATAAAGCCGTTGGCAGATCTTCTATCTAGGACACTACTAGCCCAATCAATATCCGTGTACCCATATAACTCTATCTCTATGCCAGCCTCATAGAAAAGTTCATAAGTAATTGTAGATTTTATATACCTGATTCGTCTAGCCACATCCATGTGTGGCTTCCTGGGGGCTTGCATAAACTGACTCACAAGTCTAATAACATCCATGTGTGGCTTCCTGGGGGCTTGCATAAACTGACTCACAAGTCTAATAACATCCAAGTGTGGCTTCTTGGGGGGGCTTGCATAAACTGCCTCACAAGTCTAATAACATCCAAGTGTGGCTTCTTGGGGGACTTGCATAAACTGCCTCACAAGTCTAATAACATCCAAGTGTGGCTTCTTGGGGGACTTGCACAAACTGCCTCACAAGTCTTACAACATAGCTCAAGGCTAGCCTAGTAATGGTCATGTAGATCAAGCTACCCACTATGTGCTTGTATATAGTGGGGTCCTCCAAACAATCATTTATATCTATGAAAAGCTTTGTGTTTTGCTCCAATGGCACTAATATAGGCTTATAGCTTGTAATACCATACTTGGACAACATGTCTAAGCTATACTGCCTTTGTTAATAACAAAATGCAATGAGGTGATCTCACCCAAATTCTTCATCTCAAACTTCTACTTCAAAATCCTCTTGACATCATGTATGTGAGTATCACTATCGCTAGTGATAATTAAGTCATCCACATAAATGACTGACAACATAATCCCTCTATCTATCTTTTTTACATAAAGTGAAAAATTTGCATTAGATATCTGAAATCCAATGGTAACAAGATACTCCTTGATCTTGTTTGACCATGCTTTGGGTGCCTGCTTCAAGCCATACAAGCCTTTGCGTAACTTGCACACAAAATTTGGGTATGCATCACTGTCATAACCTGATGGCTGTTGAGTGATGTATACTTCTTCTTGCTACAAATCACCATGCAAGAAATCATTCTTTACATCCATTTGATGTAAAGAACAACCCTTCACTGCTACCATAGCAATAATGACAGCTCTCACGGTTTTTGTCATTCTCGTAACAATTGGGCTGAACGTCTCCTCATAGTAGTCAAAACCCTAATTCTACCCATAACCCTTAGCAACCAATCTTGCATTATACCTGCTCATGATCCATCTAAGTTATGCGTGACCTTATACACCCACTCGCATCCAATTGCCTTCTTTTCCTTAGGCAAAGGCACTAACTCCCATATTGTATTTGCATCCAATGCTACAATCTCCTCATCCATGGTATCTTTCTATTTTATATTTCCAAGTGCTTTCTCACTTACTCAAAACAAGTGGGCTCTATCTCATATATTGCTTTCACCATGTAAACATAATGACGGGCTACATATCCATCATATCTTAACATGTCAATAGCGTATCTAACCCTCATAGACTTGCGTACATCTTGATCATTGTTAGGTGTCCTCAAAACAACCAAGGTTCTCCTCGCACCTAGAGTAACCACCAACAAAATGCTGAGCTCCTCATCAGGGTTTTACTCGGAGCCTCTAGAGTTACCATCCACATATAAGTGACCTGCTAATAGATCGCTATAAAAGGTTGATTTGCCTACTAATAGATTAGGTACAAAAGGTTGATCTACCTTTTCATTTCCTTTGTGTGATACATGTGTACCTATATCTATCCTCAACCTACCTAACCATGGACTAACACTGGACACCACTAAGCACCTATGATTACTGCTCTACATGTGGGATAGCATCATTTCTTCTTACATCTGCATCTTTTGTTACCTTTATTGGTGCATACCAATAAAGACAACATCTCTGCTTACTCACATCTCACAAGTGGTATGGTTATAACACCCAAACACTCTCAAGTGACACACATCTGGTTTTATGTCTGTAAACTTATGTTCAAGCATCATACCATGAAAAGCTATAGTGGGGGTCTTGTTCACATTGTAAACATTAGTTTCTTCTGTCTGAAAATAACATGGCATATTCTTTTCAAATATCAAGGCACGTGCCATTTTTACAAGATGCCTATTTTTCTTTTCTGTAACACCATTTTGTTGCGAAGTGTATCTACATGTAAACTATCTCTTGATTCCCTGCTTTCTCAAGAAATCATTCAACTCATTGGCGAAATACTCTTCCCCACCATCTGATATTAGGCATTTGATTTACATACATTTTTCCTTCTTGACTAAGGCTTTGAATCTTTGAAAGTGAGCAAACACCTCACTTTTCTCCTTCATGAAATAAATGTACACTTTGAATCTCTAAAAGTGAGCAAACACCTCACTTTTTTCCTTCATGAAATAAATCCACACTTTCCTAGTGTGATCATAAATAAATGTAACATAATACCTGTAACTTGTAATTATCCTAGTCTTGGTTGAAAACTTGGTTCTTTGTAATATTTGGAACATGAAGTACATCTGCCAAGTATTGCATAGGCAATGATGCTTTACCAACATGCACAATGGGGTGCATAGTATCATCACCAGTTTCTACATAACCTAGTTTTTTCATTTTTTGCATGTCTCTAAACCACTCACCATGATTGGTCATGTAGTTAGAGACACCAAAATCCACATACTAAACATCTCCAGATCCTAGTACATCTCTTGTTGTGGAATTGAGCATATACTATATCACAAATAGCTTCTCACTTTTATCATCATCACCATCTTTTTTACTTGATGATACATAGTCGCCTTGCTCCAACTTTGCACTTTTGGTATTATTCTGCTTTTTATAGTAGGCCTTTGCCATGTGCCCTGATTTCCCACATTAATAGTAATCTATGCTATTTGCATTCTGATTTCTTTGCCAACCACCCCTCAGGCTCTATGGATCCCCCTACCTCTAGAGTGGCCTCTTCCACTTGTATGAGATTGATTTTTTTTTGGTTGCTAGTTTTGATTTCCATACCGAGACCACACCACCTAGTTGACAATCTGTCTATTCTGCCTCTATCTGTATGTGAGTAGAATTCTGTTCATTTGCATTCCTAGAGGATGATTCTCCCCCAATATTCATCTCTTCATGGATGAGGAGAGAAATCAATTTCTAAAAATTGGGAAAGTTCTCTTGAACTCCAATGGAGGTTTGAAATTGAATGTATTGTTTTCCAAGACAATTTAAGGTCATCAACACTATATCATCATCATTTACTAGAGTGTTCTAATAGAAGCAAGGTCATATGCAAGGTCTTTAACCTTCATTGAGTAATCATTTCACTCAGCTTTCCTCTAGTCACGTTATGTAGTTCTTGCTTTAGCTGTATCTTCTGAGCTTTGGTGCATACATCTTCACCAAGGTGTCCCAAGTCTCCTTAGGCATTTGTGCATCCTAGATATGCATAATCATAGAAGGTATTACACTTTTTTGAGCTTAGGTATTTATGTTTTACATCTTCACCAAGGTGTCCCAAGCCTCCTTAGGGAGTTGTGCATCTTTGATATACACAAATCATAGAATCTATCACACTAGTACAACACCTTTCATGCCATGCTTTATATGCCTGCACTTGCAATGGGGCCGGATTTTCTTTAGCAATCTCCGGCTCCTTTTCATCGCTTGTGATGAACTCCCAATATCCTTTTCCCATGAGGAAATTGGTTATCCTGAACTTCCATGCTTGGAAGCTATTCTTGTCTAGTTTTTCACTCACAATCTGGGATCTTTGAATCTATTGGATCAAGTGCTTATGTATCTATGATTAGGCTAAATCATTGCTACCTAGTCCTATTCTAACCTGACCTTTGAATATGATAAGGTTGAATCATTGATGTCCAATCCTATTCTAACCTGATCTTTGAATACAAGACTATCTCACGCATCGATGTAGGGAGTGGTACTGGATCGTGAGTACAATTGACCTCCCTTATTGCGTCAGACACTAGCAGACCAAGCATCCTTCACAAGAGAAGAGACTAGATTAGTGGGGTATAACCCTTACAAAGCTTCCACAAGTGAGAATGGAGCCAAGTGAGCATCACATGTAATTGTCAAAGATCTCAAGAATCTTGTCCTACTCAAGAAAGGTGAGACATCAATGAAAATGTTGGAGAACAAGTTTACACTCAAATTAGAAGTGATACCTATGTGCTACAGGGCTATGGATATCATAAAACTACAAAGGCTCCCACCTACATTGACCATAATGGGGTGCTCTTGGAGCGATGGTCACTTTCGGCTATGCCATGGTAGAATGCAGAGAACTTAGATAACCAAAAAATTATTGTTGCTTCATGCATGGACACGAGTTATATGTAGATCCAAAGGGAAATATGTATATTCCTATGCTAGACTCCTTGAGTATCCGATCGTTTGGTGTGCCAACAAGGACACAAGGACCTCATAGATTCCTTAAAAGTTCAAGAGCTTGCATGAGACTAAAAAATGTGATAGATTCTTCTTAAGCATTAGAGTCAATTAAGGCAATACAGGCCAATACAAGGATGCCCAAGGTAACCTCTTCTTCAGCATTACCAGCACACAGAGGGATGCGGAGGGAAACCATAAGTTTTGGATACACCTTTAGTCAAGTATTATCATATCACCAGTGATCAAACAACATATGTGAATGATGATGGTAACATATATATCCCAAGAGTGACCAAGGAAGTGAGAAGGACAAAAAGGTCTAGGTAGGGGGAAGTTTTCCCATCATCCAACCTAGCCTACTTTACCTTCAAGCTAAAGTATGAATGAGAAGATTTTTGTGGGATCATCAATCCTTCTCATGGCCTAGAAATTTTTATTGAACCTCTCTAGATACTGAATGGGATCTCCAATTCCATTCAAATTTGGTCATTATCCTTCAGATGTGGATTGGCTTTAAGCCGTATTATGTTTGTGGAAACTACCTTTCCCATTTCAAACGTCATCCTAAGCATGTCTTATGCATATTCATGTGGCAGTGGAATGTAAGGGAGTGATTGCACAAAACCCTCTATTTCATGGTTTGGAAATTCTTGCCCCACGGGGTTGGGGTGTATGGTTTCTAATAGCACTTATCCTATACTACCGGCCTAGCTTTAGGGCTACAGGCCCATTGACCAAGGACATGTTATATATGAATGCCAATGTAAATCCCTTTGGTTGGAGGTAGTAAGTTACCTTATTCTCATCACTCTAATCCATATCTAATGAAGCCTAATTCTTATGTCACTCCTTCACTTATTCTCATCACTCTAATCCATATCATGTCACTCCTTCACTTATTCTCATCACTCTAATCCATATCTAATGAAGCCTAATTCTTATGTCACTCCTTCACTTATTCTCATCATGTCACTCCTTCACTTATTCTCATCATGTTACCTTATCATGTCACTCCTTCACTTATTCTCATCACTCTAATCCATATCTAATGAAGCCTAATTCTTATGTTTTTGGACACTCCTAATAATCACAATTGTTAAGCTATTCCTTGGCTATATACAACAAGATTAAAGGCTTATGGGCTTCAAAATCATGCAATCACAAAGAAATCAGGGTTTTCTCTTTCTAAGAGATAAAATAGAATGTAACAAGATTAAAAAATAAATAAATAACAACAAACTAAATACATCCAAGACTCCAAAATCATATTGTTTTGAGTGTGACCTCCTAATCAGTACTTGGTAATATTAGATAATACCAATAGCTTGAAATGGGCAGATTAATGGAGCTAAGACCTAGGCTAGTCCCCATCTCTGTGGTGCTAAGTCAAGAGCTTACCTTAGCCTTACCGAAGTAAGTGTTGTTGGGTCCTGCAATTGTAACTTCTCTATGTGGGTGTGCTTGTCCATTACGTTCTCACTCCATTGTCACATCAAATGCTCCTTGTTGATGGGGTGAAGGGAGAACTCTCTTCATCTAGGTGGAGGAAAATAGAGATGGTCCTTCGTGACGGTTCTCTTTCTTACAAAAGGTGGGGGAAGAAGAAGCCAATGGAAGAGGCAAGGAGCTTTTATTTAAAAAAAGCAAGGGAAAGGAAAAAGCCTTTAGCATAAACCATAAAACAAAAGGATATCTAGGCAATAATGTTGAATGTTTGGGCAAAGAAAAAGCAAAAGGGAGAAATCTTAGGCTAAACAACTACCTTTGCTTATGGAAGGAGGCAAACCTCACACAAATCTAACAACATTATTTCTCCTTACAAAAGTGACACCTTATTCCTACATATAATGGAATATGAAGCTCATTTCTTCACCTCATGAATGCAATCAAATGGTTGTTTGGTATAGAAAATTAACTCTTCAGCTTCTAATTAATAGGCACCAAAATGTATATTTTTCTCCATAGTGTGATTACATTTTCTTAATCACTAAAAGGTAGATTAAGCCTTTATAATAGATCTGATACCTTTATAAACTGTTCAAGTCAAGAGCTTACCTTAGCCTTGCCAAATGTTGTGTCGTTGTGGGGGCCTTATCAATTGCAACTTCCCGGTATGGGTGCGCTAGCTTGTTCACTCCATTGTTACACCCAAATACTCCTTATTGTGCCAATGGGGTGGAGGCAGAGCTCTCTATGTCTAGATGGAGGCAAAATATGGGGTGAAGGAAGGGCTCTCTATGCCTAGATAAGGCAAAAGAGAATCATGTTCATGGTGGTTCTCTCTCACAAAAGGTAGGGGAAGAAGAGGAAGCTAATGTAAGAGGGAAACCTACAAACAAACCTATCTAGCATGCATCCATCAACCAAGATCCAATCGCATACATGCAAGCAAGAGGAGGGAAGATAAGTATTCTATTGCAAGGGAATGATTGTGTATTGCTTATTGTAAAAAATGACTCATATACAAGTGACTAGTTTTCATACTAGGCCGGCCACAAAATTAAAAATGGTCTTCTATTACTAGTCTTAAGCAAGTATATACACAAGGTCCTTAGACTTTACCTATTTGAAATTAAGCATAAGGCAAGGCTACTTTACATGTTCCAACATCATCTTACAAAAGATAAGTGCCCGTTCAAGTAGGTAAGATAGCAAAGTGCCTTATGATAGGTCAGGTAGGTGAAAGCATGTTAACATATAGAGTGCCCCCCTTCTTAATGGTGAGACTATATCCTTACATTAATACCAAGTCGATGGGGTGAAGTTGATGCGCCGGGGTGGAATGGTATGGATAGTCCTAGATATGCCATAAAGTTGGTGTTTGAGGTTAAGTGGTATGGTTTGGGACCAATCCACAGATTTGGAGGCAAGGCAAAAAAGTGGTGAGAAGTTATGGGTTGCCTTAGTAGTACTGGAGGCAAGGCAAAGAAGTGGTGAGAAGTTATGGGTTGCCTCAGTAGTACTTTGGTAGTAGGCATCTTGGTGAGAGAACATATGGTAATAGGCGATGTAGAGGTTGTTTATTTGAGGCCTTCAGTGGTTATGGAAGTGACATAGACCCTTCAAAATTAGGTAGTTTTGGTAGAAGTGGCCCACACACTTTGATTGATATAATGAAGGCCAAGACCACCATGGAATGATTGGTGTCAGGCGTTTTTCTGAGTGGTCTTTCGGGCTCGTGTACATATAAATGCGTGGCGTGTGTAAGAATTTGGCCGTGGAATGCCTGGCCAGGTGTTTAGTGTGGACAGATTTGGTTTGAGCTGTTGGCAGGCTTGTCCGGAGTGAACTCAGATGCAGGTGGTTTCAGCTACCCGATGGTTTTGGTGTGTACGCGTCCCAAAGGAAAAAGTGGGCATTCGAAGCTGTGTGAAGTGTATGTGGAGCATGGGTAATAAGGGTAAATGGCCAAGGTAGTATTGTGGGCATTGGGTGTGAAATAGAAGGTATGGTGGGTGGCTATCCTTAGGCATTAAGAGAATAAAATAAAAAGAGGATAACGTAAGCCAGCTGGTAATGTGGACGTGGAACGCAGATGGGCTGCCAGCGCATACTCCAGAAGCCGATCGAAGGTGGCGGGGAGTCGGCGTGTGCTGCAGTAAAGGTGAAGGTCGCCGTTTGTTCGAGTGGGGGGCTTCCGGTGGTTCTACTGCAGAGAGGCTCTGCAACTGCGAAAGGTGAGCGTGGGGGGCTTCTCGGGCGACGAGTTGCTGCAGGCGACGGGCTGCTGCAGATGCGAGAGGCGTGGAACGCTTTGGAGCGCAGTTGATCGAAAGTGGATGGGCTGCAGAAGTGTGGGAGTCTCCCCGTGTAAAGAGCTCCTTGACGACGTGCGTAGCTGGTGTGGTCGCAGAGAGAAGCGGCCAGAGTGTGGTGAAGAAGCCGACGTGGGCTGGCATATACAGGTAAGAGTGGGCTGTGGAGCGCAGTTGAGTGAGAGGCGCAGCTGCTGGTGGTTCGTGGCTGCTGGAGCGCACACCCGTGTGAAGAGAAGGTAAGAGGATAGACGTGGCCTCCCTGGGCAGAGGGTGTGAAGAGGTGAGGTTGGTACACAACTGAAGGGCTGGCGCTTGTTGCAGAGAGCAAGAGGAGCGCAGTATAGCTGCGCTGCAGGTATACGGAGTGGAGACCCTCCCGTGTGAAGGAGTAGGCGCCAACGTGTGGCTGAAGTAAGTGGGCTTTGAGGTGGCCATCGTGGAGAACAGCAGACGGGCTACAAGCGTGGAGGGCTGCTGGTGTTCAAAGGCAGAGGCTGGTGGGGCGCTGCCTATGGGAAAGAGACGAATGCTGGCATCAAGGGGAGCTGTTAGCGAGAACAATAAGAGAAGCAGATAAGCTGCTAAGTGACAGGCAGGCTGGTGTGGGCTGCCTAGGAGACAGGGCTGTGAAGCAGGGTGCCGAGTGAAGCACAGAGAGAGGTTGGTGTTGCTGCTTGGTGGTGGGCCGGTAGCAAGGCAGATAAGCTGCCTGGGTTTGTGATGAAGCTGGCAGAGGATCAGCACAGAGACAGAGAGTGAGAGAGAGATGATGGTGTAGCTGCTGTTGACGACACATGCAGAAGTGATGGGTCAGAGAGGACTCGAGGGTTAGCTGGTGTGGGCGCCTTCTGGAGTGAGAGTGGCCGGGTTCATTCTGGTGTGGTTGGTACAGCAGGCAGGCGAGTGTTGTGGTGATCAGGGATGTGGTGTCTCCTCGGCTGACAGGCCTGAGTGAGTTTTTTTATGGTTGTGTGAGTAAGGCTTCTGTGTCGAGAGAAGCTTGTATGAAATGTTTTGATCTGGGAATATAAAGCTGGGTGTTGTCTTGGTTTATGGTGCCCCTGTTTTGGGCTGTCTGTCTGGCGTGGGTTGGGTGGTGAGTGAGAGAATTGTTCCAGCCGGTGGGGCTGGTGGTGCCCCCGTTCGTGTGTGTTATTCCAAGTTTGCGAGGTGGAAGGGCTATAGAGGCAGGTCTTCCTTTCTTTTTTTCACCTCACATCCTTCTGGTGCCCCCACTGAGGATTTCTCAAGGATAGTGTGACTGAGGGTGGCTCAGGTGTTGTTCGTTGCCTAGAAGGGCGTGTGTTCCGCTGAGGAGAGCTCAGGGATTGGTACAGGTTTGTCATGATGTGGTCTTATCCGGAGTTTCATGGCCGGAAGGGAGAAGATGTGTGTGACTTCTTGGAGCAGATGGAGCTGGCATGCATTAGCAATCATGTCACAGATGAAGAGCAGGTTCTGAGGTTGATAAGGATTTTCTTGAAGGGAGATGCCCGAAGCTGGCTGAAGGGTTTTGAAGCACAGGATGCTGGTGTTTTGACCTTGGACAGGTTGAAGGAAGGCCTTTTGGAGTGTTTTCAGCAAGTGGAGGATTCTAGTGTGCTTTGGCAGGAGCTGAGCGTCTTGAAGCAGGTACATGGGCAATCACTGGACGATTTTGTGAAGGTATTTATATGTTTGTGGAATAAGTGGTGTATGACATTGAAGCAGGAAGTTCCTCCAATGTTTCTGAAGAAGAGCTTGTTTATTGATGGTCTGTTACCCCATTTGAGGGTCAGGGTTGAGTTGAAGAATCCCAGGTCATTTGATGATGCTGTTAGGATTGCTAGGGAAAAGGAAGGCAAGATTTTGAAGCAGATGGAGATGGGTATATATCCGTATGAAGGTGTTGTGTCTGTGAGGGATAAGCAGGTGAATTTGGTTGAGGTGGACAAGAGTCCTATGCAAGGTTTGATCAGACAGGAGCCTCAAAGGCCGAGACAGGTACGGAGGGGGATGTTCTATATGCCTTCTGATTTTTTTCCAAAGTTTGAAAAGCATGTGCAGGTGGATGAAGAGCAGGTGAAGGAGCAAAGTGAAGATGAGAAGTTGTCAGTGGATTCTTCTTTGGATGAGGAGGTCGTGGCTGTACAGGACAGGGATCTGGATGATATGCATGCACAGGGAAGTAACGAGGATGATACCTTGGGATTAGATGCTGATAAGAAGGAAGAGGAGCTGGATACAGGGTGCTTTGAGGATGATTTTTTGCTGGATACAAAAAGGGAGGAGGATGGGGTAGAGACTTCTGATGAAGTGAAGACGGATGCAGATGTGGAGAGTGTGGAGGAAGATCCTATCATCTTGGATTTTCTTGAACAGCTGGATGCTGATATGGTACCTGCGATGGATGGTATGGATGTTGTTCCATTGGATGCATTAGGTGCTGAGGAGTCTTTGGACGATGATACCAGGGGGGTTGGCAACACTAAAGAAGATATGCATGAGGATTTGGCTAATGAGGAGCGTTGTGAAGTGAGTATGGTGCCTGAGGATGATATATGGGAAATTGCTAGCCTAGATGAACAGGAGCCAGAGGTGGAGATGGATGCTGATATGGCTGAGAGTGTGGCAAAGGCTTCTTTGCGGATTGCTGAGATGCTGAAGGCAAAGTCCCTGGATAATAAAGATTCTGAGCCAGTTGAGCTGGATGATTATGAAGGGAAGCCTGAACCAGTGGAGCTGGAAGTGCTGGTGGACACTGCTGATGGAGAGGATGTGGATTTTGGTGTGAAGAAAGGTCAAGATGCTGGAACTTGGCTTTCACTGGAGTTGATGGATGGGATGCTAGATGCTGGAATGCCACGGGTTTTGAAGAAAGGGAGGTTGGTTGTGGGTGAAGAGCAAACGTTTGAAGATGATGCTGTGTGGTCAGAGTCGGTGAATGCTGATCAGATAGTGGACGTGAATGATTTTCTGATGGCTATGGTGGATGTTTGGTGTGCAGTGATGCAGCCATGGTGTTTGATGGATGTCGGGGAATGGGATGATGAATTGCTGTTTCCTTTTGATCCTGGTGGATAGCTATTGGACTATGCTGAATGCTGCTGAGCATGAATGCTCTAGCAGATGGGGGGGTGGCAAAGTATGTCAGGCGTTTTTCTGAGTGGTCTTTCGGGCTCGTGTACATATAAATGCGTGGCGTGTGTAAGAATTTGGCCGTGGAATGCCTGGCCAGGTGTTTAGTGTGGACAGATTTGGTTTGAGCTGTTGGCAGGCTTGTCCGGAGTGAACTCAGATGCAGGTGGTTTCAGCTACCCGATGGTTTTGGTGTGTACGCGTCCCAAAGGAAAAAGTGGGCATTCGAAGCTGTGTGAAGTGTATGTGGAGCATGGGTAATAAGGGTAAATGGCCAAGGTAGTATTGTGGGCATTGGGTGTGAAATAGAAGGTATGGTGGGTGGCTATCCTTAGGCATTAAGAGAATAAAATAAAAAGAGGATAACGTAAGCCAGCTGGTAATGTGGACGTGGAACGCAGATGGGCTGCCAGCGCATACTCCAGAAGCCGATCGAAGGTGGCGGGGAGTCGGCGTGTGCTGCAGTAAAGGTGAAGGTCGCCGTTTGTTCGAGTGGGGGGCTTCCGGTGGTTCTACTGCAGAGAGGCTCTGCAACTGCGAAAGGTGAGCGTGGGGGGCTTCTCGGGCGACGAGTTGCTGCAGGCGACGGGCTGCTGCAGATGCGAGAGGCGTGGAACGCTTTGGAGCGCAGTTGATCGAAAGTGGATGGGCTGCAGAAGTGTGGGAGTCTCCCCGTGTAAAGAGCTCCTTGACGACGTGCGTAGCTGGTGTGGTCGCAGAGAGAAGCGGCCAGAGTGTGGTGAAGAAGCCGACGTGGGCTGGCATATACAGGTAAGAGTGGGCTGTGGAGCGCAGTTGAGTGAGAGGCGCAGCTGCTGGTGGTTCGTGGCTGCTGGAGCGCACACCCGTGTGAAGAGAAGGTAAGAGGATAGACGTGGCCTCCCTGGGCAGAGGGTGTGAAGAGGTGAGGTTGGTACACAGCTGAAGGGCTGGCGCTTGCAGAGAGCAAGAGGAGCGCAGTATAGCTGCGCTGCAGGTATACGGAGTGGAGACCCTCCCGTGTGAAGGAGTAGGCGCCAACGTGTGGCTGAAGTAAGTGGGCTTTGAGGTGGCCATCGTGGAGAACAGCAGACGGGCTACAAGCGTGGAGGGCTGCTGGTGTTCAAAGGCAGAGGCTGGTGGGGCGCTGCCTATGGGAAAGAGACGAATGCTGGCATCAAGGGGAGCTGCTAGCGAGAACAATAAGAGAAGCAGATAAGCTGCTAAGTGACAGGCAGGCTGGTGTGGGCTGCCTAGGAGACAGGGCTGTGAAGCAGGGTGCCGAGTGAAGCACAGAGAGAGGTTGGTGTTGCTGCTTGGTGGTGGGCCGGTAGCAAGGCAGATAAGCTGCCTGGGTTTGTGATGAAGCTGGCAGAGGATCAGCACAGAGACAGAGAGTGAGAGAGAGATGATGGTGTAGCTGCTGCTGACGACACATGCAGAAGTGATGGGTCAGAGAGGACTCGAGGGTTAGCTGGTGTGGGCGCCTTCTGGAGTGAGAGTGGCCGGGTTCATTCTGGTGTGGTTGGTACAGCAGGCAGGCGAGTGTTGTGGTGATCAGGGATGTGGTGTCTCCTCGGCTGACAGGCCTGAGTGAGTTTTTTTATGGTTGTGTGAGTAAGGCTTCTGTGTCGAGAGAAGCTTGTATGAAATGTTTTGATCTGGGAATATAAAGCTGGGTGTTGTCTTGGTTTATGGTGCCCCTGTTTTGGACTGTCTGTCTGGCGTGGGTTGGGTGGTGAGTGAGAGAATTGTTCCAGCCGGTGGCTGGTGGTGCCCCCGTTCGTGTGTGTTATTCCAAGTTTGCGAGGTGGAAGGGCTATAGAGGCAGGTCTTCCTTTCTTTTTTTCACCTCACAATTGGCATGGGTAAATGGTAGTCCATGGTATGCTTGGATCTCACAACGTAGAGTAAGCTTCTTCATGGGCACGAATGCATCAGCCAGGGTGAGGCTATGTTGGTGTGGAAGTGGAGTTAAAGAAAAGGTTACATGTATTAAAGCTCTTTGGAGGAAGTTGCAAGGTCAAGGGTTCTCTAGGGCAATGGTGGGCTATACCATGGGAGGCCAAGCTTGCACCCACCATGGTGTCCCCATCCAAATATGTACTTAGAGGGTTGGCATTGATGAGGTTAGTTGCAAGTGCATGTGTTTGTGTGTTCCATGAGATGCAAGATATGAAAAAAAATTTAATGTCCATAGTTAAATATGTAGTTGATGTACATGTTTAATTGGAAAAAGGTGTGCCCTTGAGCATGTGTACTCCTCCAACTTGAAGATTTCTCCAATTAAATTGCTTTTTTTGACTCTCTTTGTTGATCTCTTTGAAATTTTCTTGACGTCCCTTTTTGTCGAGGAGTGAAGATCATTAAATTATTGATGTGTAGCAGCTAGCTTTGCCCATAGATACAATAGAGCTAGGCATAAAGCGAGCACTGGTGGGTGGGGGGTAGAGGCTTGAACGATATTGAGATGGCTCAATTAAGACACTTCTATGATATGTGTTTCTTATTATGTACCTCAAGCAAGCACTACTACCTGTATAGATGCATACAATTCGGTTCAACCCATAAATGGCAAAGCACTCCTAGAGCTCAGAGTACGACATGATCTCGTTATCTATAATGGGATGTCTCGGTGGCCGCTTTCTAGAGGTCTTGGGCCAAAGAAGAGGCCACATAAGGTTCCTAATGATTTGAGGGAGGTCTAAGCGATGGGTCGTACTATAGGCTAGGATTTTATTAGGGATTTGTTAGCAAGGATAAGGACAATGCAGATTTGGAGGGGGAGGTTTTCTTGCTCTCTTACCCTCTTTCTCTCTCTTTCTCTCTTTCTTTCTTTCACCTCTTTTTAAATTTTTAAATAAATGATAAATAATAAAAAAATATGTTTTATTTTTTAAAAGATTTTTTGGTGATGATGTGGCACATGTGAGCCTACATGATGATGTGGCACACGTGAGCCTACATCACCACATATGGCACTTTTTATTTGTGAGGACATTTCTTCAATTGATATGCCAATATGCCCAAGCGATAAACGAATTCCATGGACGGTATTATCCACAGTGGGGTTCACATGTAGCATGGTCCCATTAGCTACTTTCATACCATTGAACATTAGGAACACCCGTGTCCCTCTTTTGAGTTGGGGAGGTGCCATATAGAAAAGTGGACAAGCAAGAGACAAGAGAGAGAAGTAAGAGATTGCTAAATAAGACCGCCTCAGAAGGAGATTGGAAGAGGAAAGAAAGAGACCAAGCAAACAAAGTGAACAAGAAAGAAAGAGACCAAGAAGATATAAATAAAGGAAGAGGAGAGATAAATAAAGAAAAAGTTATAAATAAGAAAAAAGATATAAATAGAGAAGAGAGAAAAATAGAAAAAAGAGATAAAAATAGAAAAAAAGAAACAAATCTTTAGGGTTTTGGATAAAATTGAAAACAAGAGACAAGAAAGAGAAACAAACTGAGAAGTAAACAAAAGAGGAAAAAAAAGAACAGAGAAAGAGAGAGTAGGGGAGGCATTAGAGAGAGAGAGAGAGAGAGAGAGAGAGAGAGAGAGAGAGAGAGAGAGAGAAGAGGCATTAGAGAGAGAGGAAATAGAGAGGAGGGGAGAGAGAGGCGAAAGTGATAGGAGAGGGGAAGAGAGAGAGAGAGAGAGAGAGAGAGAGAGAGAGAGAGAGAGAGAGAGAGAGGGAATAGAGAGGAGCGGAGAGAGAGGCGAAAGTGATAGGAGAGGGGAAGAGAGAGAGAGAGAGAGAGAGAGAGAGAGAGAGAGAGAGAAGAGGCATTAGAGAGAGAGAGAGGGAATAGAGAGGAGGGGAGAGAGAGGCGAAAGTGATAGGAGAGGGGAAGAGAGAGGCACATGAGAGAGAGAGAGAGAGAGAGAGAGAGAGAGAGAGAGAGAGAGAGAGAGAGAGAGAACAAATCTTTAGGGTTTTGGATAAAAATTTAAAACAAGAGACAAGAAAGAGAAACAAACTGAGAAGTAAACAAAAGAGGAAAAAAAGAAGAGAGAAAGAGAGAGTAGGGGAGGCATTAAAGAGAGAAGGGAGACGTGAAGAGAGAGAGAGAGAGAGAGAGAGAGAGAGAGAGAGAGAGAGAGAGGAGGCATTAGAGAGAGAGAGAGAGAGGGAATAGAGAGGAGGGGAGAGAGAGGCAAAAGAGATAGGAAAGGGGAAGAGGGGAGGCACATCAGAGAGAGAGAGAGAGAGAGAGAGAGAGAGAGAGAGAGAGAGAGAGACGGTGTCCCTAAGTGAAGGGAGGGTCCCCTCACTAAGGGCGGTGTCGCCCTTAGTGCGGGGGCCCTCCCCTCAATAAGAGCAACGTCGCCCTTTGTGAGGCCCCTCACTAAGGGCAATGTCACCCTTTGTGAGGCCCCTCACTAAGGGCTATGTCACCTTTTGTGAGGGGACCCTCACTAACTAAGGGCGACCTTGTTGAAAAAGTAAAATTAGTTTTTTTGGTTTTGTTTAAAATTTTAAAAAATATTTTTTTGTTTAAAAAGGTAGAAATATTTATTAAAAAAAGTTTTTTTTGGTTTATTTTTGCCATAATAAAAGTAATAACTCGAGGTGAGAGAGAGAAAGATATTGATCTTGTAAGAGAGGAAAAGGAAAAATGAGAGGTGAAAGGGGAGGGGGAGGAGGGGAGAGAGAGAGAGAGGACACCTCACCTAGAAAGTGAAGAGGAGGCTTACAACAGTTAGCAAGTGGGATTTTCGTAAAAAAGGAGATATCATTACTCAAAATTTTATGTATTAAATGGAATAATCATCCAAGAATGATGATTTTAATCACAATAGTATGACTACCACGTACAAATTACATGTACTCATGAAAATCCAAGATAGGTACACAAATAATTATCTATGGGAGTTAGTTATGTAAGCATTTATTATTAAATATAATTATTAAAAATGAATTTTAGATTTTGTAAATTTATGACACTATTTATAATAATTGAAGAATGTTTTTATGTTTGTTAGAAATAAGTTTTTTAAAGAAAAATGAATACATATTTTAAAAAATTATTCTAATATGTATAGATTTAGTGTTTAAAATTTGAATTCGTTTTCATTAGTTTGTTGTGTGTTTGTGAGTTTATTTTGTGAGATGTAGTACTTGGCAAATAGAGATCTCTTTCTCTCCTATCTTCTTTTAGTTTGTATTTTTCTTTATTGATATGGAGAATACAACTTTTCACATTTTTCTAGTACCCTCAACCCACACCCTCTGGCCTAGTACCCATCACTGTCAAGCACAAGGTGGTGGAGGCCTTGATGGACTCAGTCCTTAGATCTGCCTTGCCTCGCTACACCTCTACAAAACCCCAACCAACTCCTCAACCTCCAATATCAAGCCCTCCGCATCAACCTCCTACAATATGACATCTTCCTTGATGACCCCATCTCCCTCACCACCCTTTCTTATATCCTCACTAAACTTCCCTCCAACTCCATCTCCCTCCTCGTCACCCTCTTTTTCCAATCCCAAATCTCCTTCTCTGAACCCACATACCCCTTCACCCTCCCCATCCACCCTCTACCAACCTCCTGAATTGGGCTAACCTTATTCGATATGGGCATTCCACAACTGATGACCCCCCCATCGACCACATCGTTCCCCATGGCCTTTGCCCATACCCTTACCCCTCCAAAATCGCAGAAGTGCTCCATCTCCTTGAGCGCCAGGGGTGGGCTTATAAATCCCCTTGTCTCTGTTGGGAGCTTCCACCCTACTCCCCCTATGGGCTCCTCGTCTTATGTTTTCATTAGGGAGTGATGCTATTGACATGGAGTAGCCCAGAGTTTCCTTGTCGAGTACAAAGGCAGAGTGCAAAGGAGCTGCAGTGGCAGCATGTGAGATAGCTTGGTTATGCAAGCTACTTGTTGATTTGGGGTTGCATGTGGAGAGAAAAGTTGTCATATATTGTGACAATATTAGCAATATACAGTTGGCCAGGAACCCAATTTTCCATGCACGGATGAAACACATTGAGGTATACTTCCACTTCATCAAGGAGAGAGTCTTGCCAGGCGACATTGACTTGTCCTACATTAGCACACATGATCAGGTCTCGCTAACATCGCTAACATCTTCACGAAGGCCTTGGGATCTGAGAAGCTCCACAAATTTTGAGATATGCTTGGAGTTCACGAGCTGAAGTTGAGCTTGAGGGGGAGTGTTGAGATGTCAAGCTCAACATGAGTTGACACTCACGAGGTGCCTATGTGACCGTTAGACATTTACATCACTGGTGGGTTTGGTAGCTGGCACTGACATATCTTCACTAGAGAGCTAGACTACACTGACTAGTCCACACCTACCCACTCTACTTTAGGTTCAAATTATGGGCCACTTGTATACACTCTCGTATGTGTGCTAGTCACTTTATCTCCTTTGTAGACCTCTTTTGTTGAAGAGAAAAGAAGAATAATTTTTAGGCTCTCACCTTGTGTGTTGTCTTCTACAGTTTGTGAGAGTGTGTGTGTGCTTGCAAGAGCTCAAGCTCCCTTCTTCCCTACATCTTTTCATCTCCACCTCCCTCTCTCTACCACACATACACATGCACACACACACACCTCTCTCTCCCTCTCCCTACCACACATACACACACACACATCACAATTTAAGTAAGTAATCAAACCGCCCCATATTTTGAAATTATTATGGTCCTAGTTTTAATTAGCAAATTATATTTGTACCAAATGTATACTAATATAATACACATGAAGCCTCTCTCTCTCTCTCTCTCTCTCTCTCTCTCTCTCTATTAAGTGGTAGAATATCAATAATAATAAATATTAATGGTGGATTAATAGGGCCCAATGCTTGTGGTGGAGGATCTATAATGAAATGGGCCCTTATTGTTTGTGGTGGTGGAAGTGAATGTATGAATGGTGGAGAAATGCTTATTGGGGAGGATTTGTAATGAAATGGACCCCTATTGTTTATGGTGGTGGAGGTGGATATATGCTTTTTAAAGACTCCACACTCTGATGCATGTGTGCTCCAAGGTCCTTAGGGACTTGCCACATGATGCCATTTAAGATGCACAAATGGCAATTATGGTCATCCTCCAAGCTAATGCAATGATGATGTAATTCTCGACACACTTTTTCCATATTCCCAATCCCAAATCCCAGCAAAGCAATCGAAGACAAGCTCACCAAGCATGGTGAATGTGGCAATAAGGAACCTATAGTTATATGTTAAAAGATTTAGTAAATAAATCTCCTCTACCAATAAATGAGGTTTTTTTTGGCATCTTATCACCACCTTAATAGTACTATTGGTCATTTTGCAGGCCCCCATGAAGTGGTTTGCCATAATATAGGAGATTGTTGGTCTTGTAAGTGCATCTAACCTTGACAAGACATCACTCTATGGTGGATAGGATCCCCTTACTATAACTGCACCATTGGCCCACATGTAGCATGGTGTGTGTTGAGCAGAGCTCCTCTTTGTAAATATGGCCATAATAAAACTGCTAGATTGCAATAAGATTTTGAGAGTAACTATTAGCAAGTATAAACATTACCTCTTTTTAATTTTTAAGAATTACTAAGTGTTTGGAAAAAATAAATATACCTCCTCATACCTCTCAATATCATGACGGTGATAGGTATCCTATATTTGTAAATATAAATTCTATCAAAGGTTAAACTCCACTTTTTGTGCTACCTCTATTATCAGACCGATGTGTTCCCTAATGTTTGTAGTCACAAAAGACCATGCATCACACACATGTACTCCATGGCTACTACACATGTTGCATCTACAGAGTCTTTATTCCAAGTATCCTACGATGGAATGAAAGGTATATCTAAGTTAATGGAGATCGAGGTAGGAAAATCATCCCACACCAATGAGTAGCATCCTAGATGTTTGTAGGGAGGGATAATATTCCCACCCCTACCTAACCCACCAACAAACCTAATCAACTTCTCATATGCTCAATTAAGAGTTGAAGAAATATTAGATAAGGCTTAGAATATGATAGTGTTTTTAAAATCTTTCAATGCATGGTAGAGATTTGAGATAACGGAACTAACTTGCTTTGATGCTTACCTTGCACACATAGTGCTATTTCCATAATGTTAGCATGGATGGGTAAATGTCATAGAGTAACATCTATAAATATAGTATCTAGTTTTGTCATGTAATATGTCATAACTAATGAGAACCCAATGCCTAACTTCTGTAAATATAGTATTTGGTTTTGTCATACAATATGTCATAACTAATGAGAACCCAATGCCTAACATACCTTGTAAACAAAAGAATATATATAAAAAACTTGCTTAAGCTTTAGAGTACTTGATAGAGATTGGGAGGGTAAGGTTGTTGTGTCCCTATGTAGATTAGCTCTTGATCCTTCAGCCTAGGTGGAGCCAAAGCTTCATCCCCCAAGTAACATTATCTTTGGCAGCATCACCACAAACATCCATATCTGTATGGCCATGTTGTTCACGTCTTTCCTTCTATTTGTTACCTACTTTGGATGACTCTACGTCGGTCTTTTTCTTAGAGCTTTGTGACATCTTTTTTTCTTTGTCATGTTGGGGAACTTTCTTTTATTGATGATGAAGTCCCCTATGACCAGAAATAATATTTAGATTTTGGAGAATACGTACTTATATTTCATTGATAAAGTCATGCAAAGGTAACTTACTTTTCCACAAGTTGCCTCTCTTGGTGGGAACTTTCCATGTGGGTAGCCAAGCCACCACACACATAATCTCCACTCTTCTATCCTTGCAAGGTCATCTATCTATGATTATGGGTAGATAGAGCTTTCCTCGCTTTCACTCCTTCCCCACTCATCCATTATTATCCCTATCCATGATCCTAGATAGATAGAACTTTCCTCACTCTCACTCCTTCCCCATTGATCCACTATAATCTCCTCATCCTTGAAGCTATTGGCATTGCTCTTCATTTGTTTATACCATCTACAATAGCAAAAAATAATAGAAAATTCTATTAATTTTAAGGGAAAATTACCAAAATGACCCTACTCTTTGGTGAAATTCCCAAAATGACCCTCATATTTTCAAAATTCCCAAAATGATGCTATGAAATTATAAAATTGGCATTAATGTTTTCTTAAATTCCCAAATTGATTCTCATAATTTGGAATTCTTATATTGAACCCAAGGATCAAATCATTTGGAAAAAATAAATCTTGAAATACCCAATTTAATGCTTGTTTGTAATATTGAAATTGGGTATTTCAAGATTAATTTTTGCCAAATTATTTTTCCTTGGGTTCAATCTAAGAATTTCAAAGTATGAGAATCAATTTGGGAATTTAATAAAAAAATTTAAGGTCAATTTAGCAATTTCATATGGTCATTTTGGGAATTTTACCGAAAACTAGGGTCATTTTGGTAAATTTTCCTAGTTTTAAATTAAAAAAACCATTTGTTTTGAATATATATATCATACTAGAGACCTACCTATAAATTAATGGTCTTGCTATAGACATTATGTGAGGTTGGATTGTGGCTACATTGCTTGATTTCATGGCTTTGTGCCACTATGTAAATCCAAACTCAAAGAGGATCCTCCTTGCATGCCATAAAATAATGCTTGGGTGTCTATGCACAGCATTGGTGATCTTATCAATTACCAATGTAGCATAACAGCATTGGTGATCTTATCAATTACCAATGAAGCATAACAATCTTTATCTTGAATTTTCCTAATCATGTTGAGATCCATTTCAATCAACTAATCCCAATAA
This sequence comes from Cibotium barometz, assembly GCF_041138505.1. NCBI lineage: Eukaryota > Viridiplantae > Streptophyta > Polypodiopsida > Cyatheales > Cibotiaceae > Cibotium > Cibotium barometz. The sequence continues at coordinate 44,868,707 of NC_141075.1, forward strand.
ATAAACTTTTCCAAGTAGTTTCAGAAAGGGTCATCCTTGTCGAGAACACTTGTAGCTTTCACTTTTTCATTTCCCAATGAAAAAAGCTTCACAAAGTTGTTTTTTGTATTCATGATATCATAGTTAATTGGAACATTACATGTCAAGAACATTTGCAACTTTCACTTTTTCATTTCCCAATGAAAAAAGCTTCACAAAGTGTGTTTTTCTATATATCATAGTTAATTAGAACATTACACGCATCATGTACATATACCCTAAATGAAATGAAAAAGAAAAATACATACTGCTCTACTAGCATGTGTGCTGCCCCTATGTGCAACGAGAGAGCTTGGCCTTTTATATCCCAGTCTTGGTATTTGAAAATTGTGTCAAACCACTCCCTGCCATTTGCACAGTTACAACCCGACATATTGTAACCTCTCTTTTTAAAATACTTATCTGCCTCCTTGGCCGCTGTGTCTTTGTAGAGTTATGTCTCATCATCTGTTTTTCGATCTTCTTCAAATGGTAGTGTCAACATATTTCTTGAATTCAACCTGCATGAAGAATCTCTATCAAATGCCAAATCCCAACCTCAACTGAAAAATCATATTTACTAATGTCCAAATCATAGTTACTTGGAAAAAAAATCGCACCAATAGACTCATTGGTATAGCCGATACCATGTGTCTTTTGACCTTGTCTTCTCACATATTAGAGTAGTGTCTACCCACTTTCTTTCCTTATGAGATATTTTTTCCAATAAAGCGTGAGGATTGGCTAATCCTCCAAAACATTGCATTAAGAAGATTTCATGGCCCAGTGTTTGTGGAACATGAACTCGTGTAAATCTAAGTTACGCACATGAAAGAAGTTATTATATCTTTGCAGAGGTGATAAGAAAAACCCAAACCAAACAAAAATAAAACATCTTACTTATTCAATGATGTTAGAATCATTAGAAATTTTGCCTCTTCCCATTTCTCAAACTTGACTGCGTAACACTTAATCAAAGGATATCTATGTCGTTGTGTATCCCAGTCTCATAAAATGTTTAAAAATAAGCTAATTAAATTGGACACATATAGAAAAAAGTAAATTTTAATGGTCTTGGGTTTTAGATTTAATCAAATTACACACATAGAAAAAAGAAAATTTTAATGGTCTTCTTACTTGACAACATGCTCTCTAGCCACGCAACAAGCTGATGGTTCCCATCCTAGATGACTAGGTTCCTCTTTTCAAGGTGGGAATACTTTGGAGAGTCCCTGAGCTTGCAATCAAAGTCTTTGGACTGATTGCTCCACCAAACCTTACTCCACCTTGCATCACTCAGATCATATCTCACTAGACATACTCTTTGACACAATGAACTCACCCATGGAAGCCACATATCTATGAGTAGTATTGAACACATGTTTCACATCCTCTAGGTGGTCATGGGTGGTCCTTATAGCTAGGTTTATTTGCAAGCTATTCAGTGGAACCTTTGGGAGGATTTCCTCTATGTCTACAAAGTGTCAATAACCACTCTTGTGGGTTACTTGTATCCTATTCAGCGGAACCTTTGGGAGGCTTTGCTCTGTGTTTATAAAGTGTCTCAAGACAACCATTCCTGAAACATTATGATGGAAATCTCTTTTTGTGAGGACCCCCTACCCTTACAATTGCTCAATTATCTACAGCCGAATACTGGCATAAGGGTAGAGTAGTCTCACTCAAGGCCTCAACACAACACTATCTTGATATTTGACTACTCCAGTAGTTTTATCTCATAAATATTGGTGTAAGCTTTGCATTGAGAAATGTGTATGATTCCTCCAAGGTTCATCCCTCCATAATTTTCACAAATAGGAGGCATATTGGTGGCTCAGGGAACCATCGTCGAATCCTATTCCTTGTTTATGGAGTAGACAATTCTACCTGGGTAACATTGGTCCCAATTTTCCCAAGTTTATCTAAGCTCACACTGATTTTGGTCTCGATTCTTCCTTATTTTTTGAAAGCACCCACAACTTGGGTCCACCCTACCTCTCACTTTCCAATGGTTTAATCCTTTTTCAACTTAGACCAACTCCAAGGGTACAACCTAGCCGCGATCACACCGTGGATCTAGTTGCCCTCCTAACCACTAGACCTGTGGAGCCAGTGTGAACCCACACACTTGTCACACACTTGTAATTGATCTTCCATTTCATTATGCACACTCTAATGACAAACAAGAAAATAGGATAACCACACACCTTGTAAAAAGCAGTCTTTAATTAGAAGTTTAAAAATGTAGTATAATATTAAAATAACATATGTCCATAAAGATCTCCAAGCCTACAACTGTGATCCTCAGACTAAAAAGATATGCACTATTGAGTTTGAACATTGCGAGACCACTAGGCCACTTGTCAAGGAGCCCATATGTCTCACACCTAGAACTAATGTCGTGAATAGCCATACAAATTTGCTTCTATGACAGCCATATCACTTCTGAGGCATAAACGATCAGACGAACTAACGCACCATGGTTCTTACAACAACCGTCACTTAGATCGGTTCTCATAGTAACTATGGCCTAGTACAATCAAAGCCGCCTCTTGTCCACCATCACATGAATTGCATTTGGAGCACACCCACATTCATTGAGATGGGTTAAGGTATCACACGGATGACCATCTTTGTAACATGATCCCCCACTCAAGCGAGATACATTTGGTACAAACAAATGCAAGAGAGACTTTCTTAGTCCTTTAGTCAACACTTCAAATGCAAATCTCTTGTTCCATAAGTCCAATGGTTCTTGCATGTTCATTGTCCAAGTCTCTTAACCAATTCTTAGCCTTTGACTGAATGACTCGATGTGAATCTGCAGTCATGGTTTATGGATTTTTTTCATTTTATTTGAAACACGTCATGTATTGAATGTATTCAATTGATTTATATGCATCCTAGACATGGCATGCATTCAAGCATTCAATCAATTGACTCAAATGCAAAAAGATATTTTAGACTTTACACCATCAATTGACATTATCATGGACAAAAGATAGAAAAAAGGAAAGCAAAGAAAAAGAAAAAGCAAAAAGTTAAGCTCCCACCTTGATGAGCTTGGGTAGGCGTTTGAAGGAGATCGGAAGCAAGCACATGATGTATGAAAGTCGATCAAAGAAGAAAACACGAATTCACACAAAGCAAAGTGATGAAAAGAAGACAAAATTTTGATTTTATAGCGTAGCCGTCGGACACGGTGGCTACGTTTGATGAAGGAGCCATGTGTCATTTTATAATTGGTTGTGCAGTTCTTACCGTTTCACGACGTGAAACACCAAACAATGGTTCACGATGTGAACGACTGTAGGGTGGTTCATGGCATGAACCATTTTTCTATAGTTTCACGTGGAGTTTATAAGATCAAATTTTTATCTTTCGTGCTCAAACACTCACACATGCATATGATGATGCATTGCTTACCTTGTCCCTTTAATGGTGCACCTTGGCACTTTTGGGCATTTACTGATGTAGTCTTTATAATTCTATTTGGGAGCTTCTTATTGTTCCTTCCACCCAAGTAAATATTTTTATTGTTGTGTTTGGTTGTGTATGGCTTCCATTTGGAACACCTTTGCCTCTACCTTCACTTGTCTTGTTCCATTATATATTCATAGTAGGTATGGTTGTTGCCTTGGTCATTTTCAACTTAGTTGGCTGAATTTTCTTTATCCTCCACACAAGAGCAAGTGTGGTATTGGCTCTATCGGGAAGTCGATGGCTGCAAGCCCTCACATTCTTTGTATATTGATTCAAACCTGTTGTGGTTTTGGCCATGGGCTTTGGTTTAGATACCCATATTGTTGTATTGCCTTGATAGTAGCCTTGTGCTCGCAGTAGGTCCTTTCAGACCCATTGCTGTGACGACAGTCATGAGGCCTTTGCAAGTGCTTGGAGTTTTGCCACTTAGTAGGTGCTGGCAATGGCCGACTTTTGAATTGTGTTTGTCCCTGAATACATTCATTACTCATTGTCTCTTTCCTCTCTGGTTGATCCTTGAGTTTATTCTTGAGCGCCCATTTATGTGTGCCCTTGTATGTTGGGTATTGTGTAGGCCAATTCAACACAATGGGTGCAGATTCTATTTTCTGAGGTATTGCCTCCTGCAGTGATTTGTTTCCCTTGATTTGCCGAGTTCCATAATGGTATGGACATGACCTTCTCACCGATGCTCAGCGATGCTGTTCTTTATTCCCATTGGATATTGCACTTGTTGGCACAGAATCATCCAGGATCGTACTAGGATCATCTCTTCTTCCATTGTACCTACAGGCATCACAAACACCTTTTTGACCAAGGAATTATTACTGATGGAAATATTAACATTTAAATACCCCTCAGCCTTTGTGGTTTTTAGGTGCACACTACGAACTTGCGCATCTGTGGGTTCAAGGTATGGTCTTTTTCTAAGGCTATCTAAGTACCATATGAGATTAAGTTGTGGCTAGACCCTATGTCTATGAAATACTTGTTGCAATGCCCTTAGCTATTGTGAGTCCCAACTTGAGTCATGCTGGCTCAATGTTTAGATCCTCTTCGTCCACAAGTGTTATGGATGCCATGTTGACATGAATCAGGCCTTTCTACATTTTAGCTTTGACTTGCCTAGCCTTAGCTTCGTCTTGCGCTTGTTGGATCTTTTCTTTTGCCAGTAGTTTTTGCTGTTTTAAGAGGTGTTCTTGCAAGAGCATTTCTTGGGTTAATGGTCCAAAATATTTTTTTAGTTTACTCCCATTGACATAGCCCTCCATTTGGATGCCGTCAATTGTTTCTATTCGGACAGACCCTTGAGGTGTGATTTCTGATACTCGAAATGGTCCCAGGCCTCAATATTTAAGTTTCTTTTTCCTGACGTTTCCCACACCATACATGAGGACAAGGTCCCCCGTTTTTAGTTCTTTTTGCTTGAGGTTTCTATCAAACCAGTGTTTCCTGTGTAACTTTTCGACCATGAGCCCATGTGATGCTATTAACCGCCGCGAGTCTCATCCAGTTTTTCCAAGTCAATTAGCCTTTTAGCTAATGCATTCTCAGTTAGATGATCCTGTACAGAAATCCTTAAGCTTGGGACTAGGTATTCCATGGGCATAACCACTTCAACACCATAAGCTAGATGAAAAGGAGAATATCCTGTTGCTACCTTATATGATGTACAGTAGGCCCAAAGAGCTGCTGTCAGCTTATAATCCCAATCTGTTCGATTTGCTTTGTTTGATTTGCTTCCAATGTTTTTGTCAAGATGGCACACAAATCTTGTTGGTACTTTCTGCTTGACTATTGGCTTGTGGGTAGTAAGGTGATGATTTTCGATGGATCACTAAGAATCCTGCAAGCAAATGATTAATCACCTCATTGATGAAATGTGAGCTGCGATCACTCACTAGTTCTAATGGGTAGCCGAACCTTGATATGATTTGCTCATATACAAATTTTGTAGTTGTTTGCGCATCAACTTTCTTTGTTGAAGCTCTGGCTTCTGCCCACTTTGTGAAATAGTCCGTGGCCATGATTATGTAGCGGGCTTGGGAGGGATGTGCCGCTGGACTAATCGGCCCCACAAAATCTATTCCCCATTTCTCAAATGACTGCCTTACGACGATGATGGGGGTTAGTGGCATCTTGTCTCTTTGTTATGGAACAACAAAACGTTGGCATTCCTTGCATCTTTTGATGAATTCTATGGCATCCCCGAATAACGTAGGCCACCAGAGTCCAACTTGAAGCACTTTTCGAGCTATAATTTCTCCAGCAAAATGCTCGCCTACTATCCTTGAATGAGATTCTTCCACTACGGTCATGACTTCATCCTCTCTTACACACCGTCTCTGAGCACATTGTCTTTGCCTAGACTATATAGTTCTCTAGCAATCAATTGATATGGTGCCGCAAGCTTGATAAGCCGCCGCATCTTATCCTTGTTCAAGGGTATGTCCTACAGAAAACCATAAGCTAGATACTCTAAGATCTCTTCGCTCCACTCAAGTACCATATACAACTTGAATAAACGAGCATCAGGAAGATCATCATCAACACATGCTGTGTTCCCTTCCTTACCGTGGCAGTAAAGTCAAATTCCAACAACAATAGCAGCCAACGGGTGATTCTTCCCGTAGTGCAAGGTTTATTCACTAGATATAGCAAGGCTTGATGGTCTACAAAAAATATGAATTTGTTGGCCAAGAGATAATGTCGATATTTCTTGACTTCGTAGACCATGGCCAATCCTTCTCTCTCCATAGTGGTGTAGTTCACCTCTGTATCATTCAATTGACGACTAGCGAAGCAAATTGGATAGTCCAATTTGAACTCACCACGAAACCAATAGCAAAATTTGACGCATCGATGTGTACATGAAATATGAGATCCCAATAGGGGGGTTGCAAAATAGGTGCGCTTGCCAAGGCTTGCTTCAGACGATCATAAGCCTCTTGACACTCCTCGGTCCAGTCAAAGACAATGAGAAGTTTGTATAGGGGTCTGGCTATCTCAGCATAAAATATGATGAAGTGTTGATAATATCCCACATGACCCATAAACCTTTGCACTCCTTTGTAGTTGGTAGGCGGTAGTAGCTCCAAGATCAGTTTGACCTTGCTATCATTAGTGGATATACCATTTTTTGAGACTATGTGTCCCAGTATCACACCATGCTTAACCTAGAACTGGCACTTCAAGGGGTTTAATGATATCTGATATAATCGGCAACGTTCAAACACCTTCCTTAAGCAGGTCAAATGATCTTCCCATCGAGAATGTGCACATAGATCATCAATAAACACTTCCAACCACTACTTGCATAGTCCTTAAAAGCTGTGCACATCAATCATTGAAAGGTTGCCGAGGCATTTGTGAGATCAAACGGCATAGAAAATGTCCCCCACATTGTTTTAAAGGCTGTCTTATGTTGGTCTTCTAGTGCTATGGACACCTGATTATACCTAGAAAACCCATCCAAGAAGCTGTACGCTTCCCTCCCGGAGCCACTCTTTCCAAGACATGTTCAGTATAAGGTAATTGGGTAATGGTCCTTCCGAGTGGCCATTTACTTTTTTCAGATCGACACATACTCTCAGTTTCCCATTCTTTTTAGGCACTATCACAATAGATGACAACCAATCCGTATGTTTGATCTCATAGATAAAGTTTGCAGCAATGAGCTTATCAATTTCCTGCTTTACAATTGCTGCATTTTTTAGATTCATCTGGTATGGTTTCTGCCTGGCTGGGGTCTCGAGCCTTCCATAATTGAAATCATATGTTGTACCACCTCTGGCGGTACCCTTTTCATTTCCTTGTAATTCCAGGCGAAACAATCCTTATATTCCTTGAGGAGAGCAATGAGTTCTTCTTCCTCTGCAGAAGTCAAATCTTTAGCAATGTATACAGGTCGTGCTTCTTCCCCTGGTCCTGCAATATCAACCTCCTTGACTTCTGTCGGGCCATCGTATGATGCCGGGATAGCCCCTCCTCTTTTACCCTTGTAGCTGTTAGCCGAACCACTCTCCGATCATCTACCGTATAGTTCTTGAAACGGTCGGGTACTGAAAGCAATTTTGGTTTGTCCTCCTTATTGTCCTTTTTGGCTTTTGCCATTATCTTCTTGATCTCACAATCTACCTCTGCTAAGGCCTTGTTGCATTCGATTGCCAATTTGCAGCATGCATCAAGAGTAGCTGGTCAGGCGAGTACCAGGTAATCATGCATTTTATGGTCTCTAACCTCTCTCTGGAAACAAGGCAACAATTGATCATCTGTCGACCTTTCCCAAAGTTTGCATCTTGAATTCAAGTGCTTCAGACAAGAGACATAGTCTCTCATCGACTCATCTTCCTTTTGTTTGATGTTATGTAGTTGTGCCACAGGGCTCCATCTGTCACCACTGCGGGCAAAACTAGGCACAAAAACATTTTTTAACCTTGTGAAGTTAACCTCTAAGGTCACTAAGAAGGCATCTATCATGGTCACATCACTGACCAGTCCGCAAGTTTCACATGTGGATTCAAAAATCTCTACATGTTGGATAGGATCCCCGTCCCCAGAGAACTTTTGGACAAGTTTTGAAATGATATGGGGTTTCATCTGCAAAGGTCGGGGGTTCTAGAGTAGAGTCTAGTCCCCTGACCATCCCCCTACCCATCTCTCTGCTGCCATATTTAACAAGTCTGTCCTTGTAGCCACTTTAATGTCCATAGCTGTGGATCGTTTCTAGGTCTCTGTGGGGAATTGTCCCCCCCCCTTCCTAGACCTCATCCCCTACACCTGTATTGGCTCTTCTAGGTATTTCAGGTTCATGGACTGGTCCAGTTGTGGTAGCCTGGTAGAATTTCCCATTAGTCGTCTCTGTGCATCTTTGTGTAATTAAGAGCTCCATGTCTTGTAAGAATGTAGGGTTATTAATCATTAGCTCAATATCCTTCTTGGTATAGAGTAGGTCCTCTACTTCTACATCCAAGTTAGCTATGTTACCCTCTTCTTCTCTGGTTGTAAACCCTTCCTCCATTCTGGATTCCTCATTGATGGGTTCCAAGTTTGGAATTTCTTCATCACTTCTACCTATAGCAATTTCAGGTTCTTTCCCTCGTGATTGGAGTGGGTTAACACTTCTTGTCTCCTTTCTCTCAGCTCTTGCCCTACGAGTATCAAGGTCTTGTTTCCTTAAGCTCAATTCTCAGAGTTGTCGTTCTATCTCACTTTGTTGGAGGTCCGATTCCACTTCCTTAGTGGTGGGAAAGAATATTTGACCCGTCTTAGCTGCACTTTCCACCCCTCGTCTAATTCGAGGGGTGCCAGTATTTGATAGCCTAGAATTCAACGCTTGGAATGGCACTTCTTGTCTTGGACCGGGTCCAACGCTAGTTGACGGACCCATGCCCCGCAGATTACGCTTCTTTATCATGACTAGTTTGGAGACCAAGAAATCCCCGGGCGTTATCAATGATCCCACTGGACTTGGTTGGGGAGTGTGGTTTATCTTCTTTCCCAAACCCAGCGTATCTCATCCCTTCTTCCATGGATTCTTCACTACTGGTTTCCGCAGTGGTCAGGTTCCTCAAAACACTCAAGTGTGTGTTTGTAGAATGTCATGATCCCACACTTCTCTGGTTAGGAAGTTCGTGGATGATTTGATGCACTATCGTCAAGCGTAAGATCATCTCTGATGAGTTTTCCAGATCTTAAGTACATGTATGTATGATTTGATAAGCTATTAATCAACCCAAATTGATTCAATTTCTAATTCTATCGCTCTGTTCAGGAGGCGTGAATTAGCAGAGAATGTTTTACACATCATGAAACAACAAGATTCATTTCACGTCGTGAAACTGTAGGAAAATGGTTCACATCGTGAATGGTTTTCCTGCACTTTCACGTGCTCAACAATTTTCCTCCTTAGGGTTAAATTCCTTCTTTTAGTCAAATTTCCTTTCCTTAGCCGACCCTCACAGCCTTAGTATTGTCAATCTATCGATTTTGCCTTCACGTGAATCTGTGGGATTTCATTCACATCGTGAAACAGTAAGTGTTTCACACCGTGAACCACTTCAGAAATGGTTCACGCCACGAAAGGTTTACTGCACTTTCACACGTACTCCAAATTTTGGCAGATTGCACCGTGTCAGAGGTGTCGGGATAAGGATTTCTATTTTTGGAATGTAATCCCGTGATTTTCGGTGAAAATCCTAGCATTGATTTCGTGAAAAATTTGTGGCATGAAACTGCAGGGAAATGGTTCACGTCATGAACAACTTTCCTGCACTTTCACGTGGAATTTTTTGCATCGACAATTTGTGGTTTTGGATGCATAATACTTATCCAAATGATGAAAATTAGATTGTGCCAATGCTAAGGAATGAAATGCAAGTTCCTAGCTCAATCAATGGTCCCTTATGTTTTTGATTTTTATGGTTTTTTTTTTAAAAAAAGAAGAAAACACGCCCAACCTGCTTCTTCACGTTGGTGTTTTTTGTGATGCTAACTTCAAAATCATCAAGAGGAACCAATGAATCCTTTCCTAAACTACTCTCCACAACATTCACAGCTTCAAAACTATAGCTTTTTTCTCAACCACACACACCTTATCCTTTCATTTTTCACACAATACACTACCATAATGCAAAGGCAATAATGAATACTATGCAATGGGAGCTGAAACACAAAGAGTATGGAAGAAACAAAGGTGTTTCCCTAGCAGTAGCGGCGCCAAAAATGTTATGGGCTACCACACCTCCAAGAGGGAACTCTACACATTCACCTAATGGATGAGCAATAGAACACATTCACCTCCAAGAGGGAACTCTACACATTCACCTAATGGATGAGCAATAGAACACAACCATCATGGGGTACTTTTACCAATGCTTTGATCTCGAGTCCCTTGAGGCCTCCAAGCTCGGTTGTCAAGCTTCAAACTCCAAGCTCCACCTCCACACTGTCACCGTGGAGTCACTCACACCATCACATAGACCAATCACACTCTCTCATACAAGCAGCATAAACACACAAGCATGAAAGAGGCACAATGGTAGAATGCACTCACTCCGCACTCTCTCTCAAGTCACAAGGGAAGAGCTCTCAATAGCACAAAGGGGATTGTGTCCTTTTCATTATGAGAAAATGCCTTATATACAATTGGCCCTTATTCACACTTGGGCGCCCAAAACTTACTAACTAGGCCTTGGGTGGCCAATGTCTCATAATGTACAACCTTTATAGTGCCTTTGCATGACACTTATTAATGTCCTCAATTGAGGATCATGTTGTTAATCCGAATGGGATTAACAACATAGAAACTCTTGAGGAAAACTTCATCCCCAGTGCAAGGAGCCGATCCAGACAATGTTGAAGGGACTCTTCCGGGCTTAGCTTTTTTGCAATAGCAATGCGGAGACTTGGCACTAAGAATTCCATTGGTATGACTACTTTAGTGCCATATACTAATTTGAATGAGGTCATTCCAGTGGAGATCTTATAGGCCATGTGGAATGACCATAAATCTGAATAAATCTTTTCATCCTAGTCATTGTGATTTTGATTAACCAACTTTGTGAGGATCTTTTTTGAGGATTTTGTTAGTTGATTTGGATTGACCATTGGCTTGGGGATAGTATACTGTCGAGCGTTTATGAATGACAAGATGTTGGGTGACCAGTACTTTGATGACATCATTGAGACAAAGTGCTTGCCTTGGTCCCACTAATCAACTTGATCGTGCATTCGAAATGAGTGATTATCATCTCGAGTTGATTGTGTCGTGTTATCCCAAAGAGAACGGGCTTCTACCCACTTGGTGCTATAGTCTGGTTACTACTAAGATATACTTGTGAGCGGTGAAATGGGCTGGGGGCTTAAATGGGCCAACAAAGTCGAGGTCCCATTTCTAGAATGATTCTAGGGGAATGATTGGGTTGTGTGGCATCATGTTTCTATCTGTTGGCTGACCAAGATGTTAACATAAGTCACACTGCTTAGCCCATTTGTAGGCATCACCTAGTAGTGTCAGCCACCACAGTCCTGCTTGGAGGATTTTCCTCCCGGTGATTTCTCCGATGACGTGTCCTCCACTAATTCCTTGGTGAGCTACTCTAAGGACATCTTCTTGCTCATGTGGTGGAATACACCTCCAGAGGATTTGGTCAATCCCTTTCTTGTAAAGCTGGCCAGCTCTATGACCTGAAAGTATCGGCTATGCAGATTGCAAGCTACTTTTGCTAATCTCTAGGAAGGTTATCCTCCATCAAACCTGTGACAACAAATGTTATCATTTCATCATACCATGTATGGGGGATGGGAGTGACTGTGTGAGTTGTAAATAGTTCAGCATTTGGTAGGTCATTTGCCACTCCGGTTGGGTCTTCTCTAGACTCAAGCCAGGATAAATAATCTGCCATTGTATGATTGGCACCTCGGGTGTGCCCTATTGTGAACTCTAATTCTTGAAGTATTAATATCCATCTAGCTAGCTTTCATTAGGGGAAGGTTGAGGTCTATAGGGGCCCTTTAAGCTGCCATATTATGATTTTAATGACTTTTTGTTAAAATGTTAAGTTTATTTGACTTTAGATACCTTCTTATTCTTCAAATGGCTAGAAGTTTATTTGACTTTAGATACCTTCTTATTCTTCAAATGGCTAGAAGTTTGAATTTCAAAGTTTCCCGCCAAAATTGAATTTAAAATTGAGTGGGCAAAACCATATCATGTGACATATCTATGGAAAGAGCTCAGCGAGTAGATTCTGGATCTCTAATCTTCGACAAATTTTGAGCTCATATGTAGAAGTTATGGATGTCCAAAATTTCAAAAACTTTCTCCCCCACTTTTTGGGAATGAAAAGTACAAAAAGGCATCTTTTAGAGAATCTTTTGACCACCTTTAATCACCCAACATTTTTGTATACATGGCATCATATGATTGGCCCTTTTCCTTAATAACCTTTTAATCACATGGCATCTTAAAGGGCCCCTATAGACCTCGACCTTCCCTTAATGCCTGCTAGACTTTGCTTATCTACCAAATACAGCAAGGCGGAGTGATCTACATGAAAGGTAAATTTGTTACCCAATGATAGTGCCAAAACTTGGTTACTGAGTAGATCATGCCAAGGGCTTCTCTATGTGTGGTTGAGTAGTTCCGCTCAGCTTTAGAGAGCCTTTGACTGGAGTAGTAGATAGGCCAGAACCATTTCTTCTCGGCCTCTTGCATCAGCACACTGCCGATTGCGACATCAAAGACATCTACAAAGACATGAAATGGTAGTCCCAATTTAGAGGTTGGACCACTGGTGCTTTTGATAGCATGAGCTTAAGATGCCAGAATGTGATGTCACATTCCTCCATCCAATTGAAATTTGCTTGCCTTAATTGCTTGGTCAGAGGTTTTTTTATCTGTACCATTCTTTAATTCAAAGGGGTTGTTACATGGGCGAGGTATTTAAGCATTCTGTTGTGCCATCTGACTTGCCCCAGAAATCTTTTGAGCTCTTTATCATTTGTGGAAGGTGTGGCTTTCCGGATTACCTCGACCTTGGCTTGGTTGACTGTTATTCCTTCTTTGGAAATGATGTGGCCTAGTAGCATTCCGCTATGGACAGCAAAGGCACATTTGGCTGGGTTTAGGCTTAATCTGGAGAGTCTACATTTGGCTGGGTTTAGGCTTAATCTGGAGAGTCTGCATTTGGCCAACATAGCTGTAGATGCATCAGATGTTGAGATGTTTTACCAAAACACTGAAGTCATCAATGAATACTCGCATGAAGGATGTCAGGAAATTGGCAAAAATTTCTTGAACCATGCATTGAAATGTGGTGGCAGGCGCATTCTTGAGGCCAAAGGTCATGATGTTTGATGCAAAAGGTCCCCATTCTATGATGAAAGCTATTTTGTGCCGGTCTTTTGAGGCCATTTGTACATGATTATATCCACTGAACCCATCTAGAATTGAATACATTTCAAGGCCTGCTACAACATCAATCATGTAATCTGTGAATGGTAGGGGGAAAGGATCCGTGATTGTTGCTGCATTTAGCTTCCAGTAATCTATAAAGACCCTCAATTTTTTATTTTTCTTGGACACTATTATGATTGGGAACAACCATGTTGCCTCATCTATCGGATATATGAATCCGACTTGTAGCAACTTATCTATTTCTTCCTTCACCCTTTTGGCATAATTCAGGTTCATCCGGTATCTTTGATATACCAGATAGGGATGTCATCTTCCTTTAGATTGATCTAGTGTTGGTAAAAGCTGGGATCAATCCTCATCTTGGTGTAGCTCCAAGCAAAGACATCTTTGAAAGAACTGAGCAACACCCGGACCTTATCTCGAAACTCTCAGTGTCTAGCTTTACACTGACCCGAATCATTTTGGGGTCATTATCAATTTTGGGGTCATTATCAATTTCGAGGTTCATTTCCATGAGATTATCCTCTTTGACTCTTTTGGAGTGCCTGAGATCTTTGTCAAAAGATTTTTCTACTGTAATGAGTTGCTATAAGCTTGGAGTAGTGTGTCTTCCTCAGCCAGATCCTCATCAAAATCTTCTTCTTTTTTTGGACTGTGTTCCTCCGTCCTTGGGGCAGAGTGATCCTTAAGAACCTCACTACTTCGTCAATATCTGTCCATTATCTGAACTACATCAACCTCAAATAGGCTAATCAAATGAGAATTTTGTTGGAGATACTCCTCCTCTTCATCAAGGTCTTGCCCTTCAAGCATGTTCACTCCTTCGGCTACTTCAGGCTAGGCTGGTTTTTCCACCTTTCGCTTGCTGGTGACAGAGATCTTGATTTTCTTTTTACCATGCTGGATAGTAATCATATTCACGTCCCAATGTTTCTTGATCCGTGCTTGGTGGAGTCAGGGTCTGTCGAGCAACATTGGATAAGCACCTTTGATATCTTCCATCCAGAGCACTACAACTGCTATCTAAAAGTTGTATCTGGATACCTCCAGTGTGAGCTCCCAGAATAATCCGGGTGGCTGTACTTACCATTGATTTGCCATTTTAATAGAGAATGTGTGAAGTCCCTATCCCCACCGCGCAACGAATTCAGGGGTTCTAGCAGTGGAAGTAGCACTTCTTGCGCGGGGCAGGGTCTCACACTCGGGGCCTCGTCCCCACGGATATCCGGACAAGAGAATAATCCATCGGTTCTTCCAAAACCGATCCCGAAAAAACTTCCCTTGCCCGAAAAGCACGGGCGATTCCTCTAGGATAACTTTTCTCTAACATAGTCAAAAGCCTTAACTAACTGAACTGATCTGACCAAACCCGTAAGTCGCAAGTCAGATCAGGGAAAAGATTGCACTTGGATCATAGAGATCAACGCTTTTGCCTCATTGAGAGACACAGCCGTTGATTCTTTTCCATAGAATAATTTTTGTTCGGGATTTACTTCATCTATCGTACCATAACAGAATTGAGTCTCAATTTAAGGATCCATTAGTCCAGCCTAACCCCATCCAGTGCCGTGGGTTAGCCAACCGCCCAACCACTGTAGTGATGGGATCCAATTAAGAATTTGGTTAGGTTTTGTCTCGGGTACCAGGGAAAAGAGTTCCCAGGCCCCCTAGCCGGATATTCATGCAAACTTAAAACTAGTCACACCACTTACACACCCAATATGAAATTGCCTTTTTCTCTGCATCAGCTATCTTTAAAACAATCATTTAATGAAACCATTGTGTCACTGATCACAATCCTCAAAATCTCTGGTTGAATCCTTATTTCCAATCATTCCTTCATCGGTGTACCTATGGCATCATTGGCAACCAGAACGCTCACCATCTATTCACTCAGGGGCCTTTTTGATAGTTCCTAGCTCATAGTAACCGGCAATATATTCACATATCAAAATGGAATCTCCGTTGAAGATCAGCAAGATCAACCAACGGATCCATATAAAAGAGCCATGGACTCATCCGTTGAGGACCAACAAGGTCAACCAACCAGATCCATGCCCGAATTCAGAAAACAACTCTTACTCCTTGTTCTAATATTTCCCCGACGTACGTGTGGGTATCTTCGGCACCGAGCACCGTATGGTCAGCACCCTCTAGGATCCTTTGCAGGTCACCTAGCGCTTCACTCATAGGCCCCTTCCTTGGTCCCTCATCCAATGTACCGAAAGCTCACCATTTAAATCAAACCGAGGCTGGTCAAGACCTCGGCCAACCTTGCTACACGAGACGTCCTCCGTTGACTCTCCGTCACAGCAGTTGCAACTTTAACAGATAGGTCTCCACGACCTCATTCACAAGACGGTCAAAATGCTTCCCCAACATTCTTGACATAAAACAGTCATTTAAAAATAGATTTCACATACAAATACAGTTCCAACAATATTTCCATTTTTTCTCATCACTCCACATCCTTTCACATTAGTCCCCATCTTTTCTCATCTTCCCACAATTTTTTTTTTCTTCATCGATCCCTATCACATCATATCATTCCCACATCCAATCACATCCAATCGCATCATCCACACATCAATCCACATCATCCATACATCCATCCACATCATCCACACCAATCCACATCATCCATACATCCATCCACATCAATCCACATTATCCACACATCCATCCACATCTTTCATACATCCATCCACATCAATCTACACGTCAATCCACATCATCCATACATCTATCCACATCAATCCACATTATCCACACATCAATCCACATCATCCATACATCCATTCACGTCAATCCACATTACCCACACATCAATCCATATCATCCATACATCCATCCCCACATCCATCCACATCAATCCACATTATCCACTCATCCATCCACATCAATCCACACGTCAATCCACATTACCCACACATCAATCCACATCATCTATAAATCCATCCACATCAATCCACATTATCCACTCATCCATCCACATCAATCCACATTACCCACACATCAATCCACATCATCCATACATCCATCCACATCAATCCACATTCATTTCCCATTCTCATCTAATCACATCTTTTTCTAACTCATCACTTATTTCCTCATTTATCCTCATCAGATCTCACATCTACCCATACATCTCATCACTTCACATACATTAACATCTATCCAGTTTACATCACATCTTATCACATCCATTTCACATCACATCTCATTCATTCACATCCCGATTCACATGCTAACACATTCATTCACGTCCCTTATCGTTCATTCACATCCCGATTCAAATGTTATCACATTCATTCACATCCTATATCATTCATTTACATCCTGATTCACATGACATCACATCTCATCTATTCATTCACATTTATCTGATTCGCATCACATATCATCACATCTATTTACCTCTCATTCTCATCACTTCTATTCTCATCACATCCATCCATCCATTCTTTCCCATCTATCTGATTCGCATCCCATGTTATCACATCTATTTACCTCTCATTCTCATCACATCCATCCATTCATTCCCATCTATCTGATTCGCATCCCATCTCATCACATCTACTTACCTCTCATTCTCATCACATCTATTCTCATCACATCCATCCATTCATTCTCATCACATCCATCCATCCATTCATTCCCATCTATCTGATTCGCATTCCATCTCATCACATCTATTTAGCTCTCATTCTCATCACTTCTATTCTCATCACATCTATTCTCATCACATCCATCCATCCATTCATTCCCATCTATCTAATTTGCATCACATATCATCACATCTATTTACCTTTCATTCTCATCACTTCTATTCTCATCACATCCATCCATCCATTCATTCCCATCTATGTGATTCGCATCCCATCTCATCACATCTATTTACCTCTCATTCTCATCACTTCTATTCTCATCACATCCATCCATCCTTTCATTCCCATTTATCTGATTCGCATCACATATCATCACATCTATTTACCTTTCATTCTCATCACTTCTATTCTCATCACATCCATCCATCCATTCATTCCCATCTATCTGATTTGCATCCCATCTCATCAGATCTATTTACCTCTCATTCTCATCACTTCTATTCTCATCACATCCATCCATCCATTCATTCCCATCTATCTGATTCACATCACATATCATCACATCCATCCATCCATTCATTCCCATCTATCTGATTCACATCACATATCATCACATCTATTTACATTTCATTCTCATCACTTCTATTCTCATCACATCCATCCATCCATTCATTCCCATTTATCTGATTCGCATCCCATCTCATCACATCTATTTACCTCTCATTCTCATCACATCCATCCATCAATTCATTCCCATCTATCTTATTCGCATCACATATCATCACATCTATTTACCTTTCATTCTTATCACTTCTATTCTTATCACATCCATCCTCTATTCATTCTCATCTATCTGATTCATATCACATCTTATCACATCTATTTATAGAATGTAAGAGAATTCTTATTTTTGATATAAAGATTCTTTACGCATCTATTTATGCATAAGAACAACTTCAATGGGAAATAACACTTTTATAAAAATCCGTTTATGCATCTATTTATGCATAAATTCAATTTTAAGGAGAATAACACTTTTGAAATAAAAATAAATCTTTTATGCATCTTTCTATGCATAAATTCAATTTTAATGAGAATAACTCTTTTGAAATAAAAATAAATTTCTTTATGCATCTTTCTATGCATAAAATCAAAATTAATGAGAAAAACTCTTTTGAAATAAAAATAAATTTCTTTATGCATCTTTCTATGCATAAAATCAAAATTGATGAGAATAACTCTTTTGAAATAAAAATAAATTTCTTTATGCATCTTTCTATGCATAAATCCAATTTTAATGAAAGTAACACTTTTATAATAAAAAAATTCTTTTATGCATAAAAATCAATTTTGATGAAAGTAACACTTTTATAATCAAAATATTCCCAATGTGCATCTTTCTATGCATAGAAATTAATTCTAATGAAAATAACACTTTTATTATAAAAATATTTCTAATATGCATTTTTCTATGCATAGAATAAAAATAACACTTTTAGAATACACAAGCGCTCGGGATTACTCTTTTTGAATAATAAAAGATAAAACTTATTTCACAAAATTTAAGAAAATTTTACCATAACCTCCTTTGTATGGCTGACCATTTTTAATTTTTTTCATTCTCAAGTTACTTAGAAAATATCCCAAATGGTTTAAAGCATTCTAAACTAATCAAATTTCACTTTTTAAAGAGAAACAATATGAAAAGTTTAATTCTAACAATTTGATTACACATCTAGGATAAAGAAAGGCTAAATTCAAGAATGAAGAGAGGGGGAAAGCCTTTCCAACAAGGCATAGCATCATTTTTTATTTTTAAGAAAACCAAAATTAGAAAATCATTAAATGGAATAAAGAAAAATTAGAATTTCTAGCTTACATGAATTTTTGTGAGCTTTCCTTTGGCTTGATGGTTTGAGGGATCTACTCTTGTTTGCAACAAGAATGGCCACCAATTCTTTTGAAGAGGAAATGGTCAAAAACTAATGAATTATCAATAAATTCACTGTTTTTGGCTCTGGGAGGAGTAGAGTAATAGTGCATAAAACACTATTAACCATTTACAAATGGGGAGGCTTCATTTATAGAAAAAAGTGAGCCTCTAACCAAGCAAATTGATTCTAGAATTTTCCAGATCAGTTTGGTCAATTTTTTACCATTTTTAGGTCAGTTTGGCTTACTTTTTGGATCTAGTTGAAGCAGGAGAGAGGAGAGATGAAAATATCTCATTATTTGTGAGTTTAAAACTCAACCACACAATTGAAATAGGGGCCTCCTTCATGAGGGGGATTCCCCCACACTGAGGTGTCAAAAATGCATCATTTCTTCTAAATATCTCTTCTTTTTTAACTAATAACCTTGTCCTTAGTCAACTCTTCATCTTATGTGAGTATTTACTCATTTTTGGGGGGATTTCCTTTTATTCTTCAATTTATCTCCTCCCTACATTTGGATTAATCTAATTGGTCCATAGGAACCTTAATTCAAAAATTTTAGAAAATTTGGATCCTTAGGCTAAGGTCCTTTTTACCTGATTTCAATTTATTCCAATTGCACATTGGAAATTTTTTTTTGAATATCTGTTTCAGGGGAATCCATTTTAGACACTAGGAGGATTTTTATATCCAAAAATATCTCAATTTTGAATTACTTTCCTCTCTAGACATTTTCTCTCTCTAGGCCAAAACAGGGTAAAACAGGATCTTTCTTTTATTTCAGAGAGGGGAATAATTATAAGATTAGAAGGGGAGTTTTTTATACCTACACACCTCAAAATCCGAAGGGAGGAATCTTACAGAATGGCGCTGGCTCTCAATTGCTCAGAACTGTTGCATCTGATAGGATATTGACTCCAGAACTGCCATCCAACAAAACTTCTACTATATCCATTCTGGCCAACCTGACCTAGATCATTGGGATGACTTTATCATAAATGTTGAGATGTTAAGCTCAAGATGAGCTGACACTCACGAGAGGCTCCTCCATGACCATTTGACATTTACATCACTGGTGGGTTTGGTACCTGGCACTGACATATCTTCACTAGAGATTCTACAGCTGGACTACACTGACTAGTCCACACCTACCCACTCCACTTAGCATGTTCACATTTTGGAGCACTTGTATATACTCTATTATGTGTTAGTCACTTTATCTTCTTTGTAGATCTCTTTTGTTGTGTGAAGAAGAAGAAGAATTTTCAGTCTCTCACCTTGTGTGTTCTCTTCTAGGGTTTGTGTGAGTGTGTGTGTGTGTGTGTGTGCTTGCAACAGCTCAATCTCTCTTCTCCCATGCATCTTTTCATGGTATCAGAGCCTGGTTCATGCTAAGGGCTGAGTGGCAAGCAAGAGAAGAACAGGAAGTTGTACGAGGGTAAGAGCTTCATCTACTCTTCCCCCTTTGTGTTGGCTACTGCACCCTTTTGTCGTCTCGAGAGCTCTTCAAGAGGCACCGAAAAATGAACTTCAATTGAGGAGCTTTCTTTGTGGGAGTAGAGCTACAGGAGGGCAACTATACTGTCCACCCATTGGATAAAGTTTTTCAAGCCGAAAATGCATTTCGGGTGTGTCTGGACCTCCATTTTTCAATTCGCAGGTGTTCACGGGCACTGCGGGTAAGTTTTGATTCTTTGTAGAACTCTATATTTAGAATTGCAGGAAGGGTGATTGGTTGTGCAGACATTGTGTGTATTGCAAAGAGGTCTTAAAGTTGCCATTGGGTGTATGTATGAAAATTGAGATCACTGGTTGTGACAGTCTGGGTGGTGTAGTATAGTACCGTTGCAAAGAATACAACAGTTTGTACACGTCAAACAAGAGTGCTGTTTTTGGTAAATTTATGTTGATGTCAAATGATGGAATAAACAAGATTGTTGTAGAGAAGCTTGACAAGAACAACTTCCATGTTTGGAAGTTTAGATTGACAAATTTTCTCATGGGAAAAAGGTTACTAGGACTACATTGAAGGTGAACATGAGGAGGCACCAGAGATTAATCCAATTGTTGTAGATGTAAAAGAATTCAAGGATTGGAATCAAGGAGCAAGGAAAGTCATGTATTGGCTTTCTATCAGCATACAAGACACTATGATTGGGCATATACGAGGCATATAAAGGATGCCTAGTCACCTAAGGAGGCATGGGACACCTTGGTGAAGCTATATAAAACTAACACCAAGGCACGAAAGATCCAGTTGAAGATGAGATTTACACTGTGGAGGAGAAGAAAAATGTATGTGAATGATTATGCCTTGAAGATCAAGGGCATTATTGTGGAATCCCTTGCATCAATTAGTGTTTCTGTTGATGAGTGATGATGATAAGGTGGAAGTGTGTCTACGTGGTCTCGAGCCACAATACAAGGCGTTCAAGATGTCTATTCAAAATCGGGAGAGTATTCCCAACTTCACAGATTTGGTGTCAATGTTGATCATTGAAGAGAAGAATTTGGGTGAAGATTAACAGTCTTCACAAAACAAAAATAGTTCAAAGCAGCAGGCCTTCTACACAAATGCAGGTAGAGGATGAGGTAGAGGTCGTGGACATGTCCAAGGTGGTGGCCGAACAGGTAATCAGAATTATGGTCAGATAGCAAGAGTCCTAAGATTTGCAACAACAACACATAGGTGGAAGAGGCTAGTTTAGAGGCAACGGGAGTCAACGAATGTCGTGGTAATTGGCAAAGGCAACATAATGATACACAAGGCTGTTTTTATTGTGGTAAGACTGAACATGTGCAGGCAGATTTCTATAAGAAACAGAGTGACATGTGAAATGGAAAAGTGTAAAAAAATAACTATGCATCCTCTAGCAGAAATAATGAGGATAATGAGAGGTTGTTTGTTATGCAAAATGTAGTTAATGCTGTGTCTGGAAATGATGTGCAGCATGAAGGATGATGTATGGTATGTTGATTCAAGTGATTTGAACCACATGACAAGTTGTGTGGTGAGTGGTTTAAGGAACTGAAGAGTCTTGTTGAAAGACTAGGTTTTGTTGAAACAGAGGATGACACTGCTCATCCGATTTCCCATGTTGGAGATGTGCCATTGTCTATGTAGGATAGTAAGGTGAAGTACCTTGTAGATTTACTTCATATTCCAAACATTATAAAGAATCTGGTTTTTGTTGGCCAGATGATTGAGAAGGGTTTGCAGGTGCGGTTTAACCCTGATGGGTTGTTATGTAGGAGACTCTAAAGATAAGTACACGTTGGTTGCAAAAGGGAACACAGTGGACAGAATGTTTACACTGAATGTATATGTATGAAGTGAGTGTTTTAATGTTTTCAAATGGTTTAGGAGTTGTTACAGATATAAACATTTGGCATAAGAGAATTGGGCATGTAAATGTGCAAAGAATGAAGTCTATGCAGACTAAAGAAATTGTGGGATGGCTGCCTAAGTTTAAGGTTGAAGGTATGCAGAAAGTATGTGAAGCATGTCAATTTGGAAAGCAAACAATGCATGTATTTCCACATGATAGAAATGTGAGCAGGAATGTACTAGATGTTATACATTTAGATGTATGGGGTCCTTGCGACGACGAAGACTATGTGTATGGGTGGCTGCAAGTACTATGTAACATTCATTGATGACCACACAAGTGTGGGTGTATTTCATGAAGGACAAGAGTGATGTGTTCACTCATTTTCAGTCATTTAGAGTGATGGCTGAAAAATAGATAGGAAAGCATGTGAAGTGCCTAAGGTCAGGTTGAGGGGGAGAATACTTCTCCAATGAGTTCTTTGAATTCTTGCGAAAGAATGGCATTCAGAGACAATTTACATGTAAATACACTCTGAACAAAATGGATTTGCTGAGCGAAAAAATAGGCACATTTCAGAGAGCATGAGTATTGATGATAGAGAAGAATATGCCACATAGCTATTGGGCTAAGGTTGTGTCTACAACAGTTTATATCATGAACATAACTCCTACTGCAGCCATACATGATGTAACGCTAGAGGAGAAGTTTACTGGCAAGAAACCTAATTTGTCTCACTTGAAAGTTTTTGGATGTATTGCATATGTGCGTGTGCCATATGAGTTGCGTACTAAACTTGATCCAAAGGTAGAAAAATGTGTGTTTATTGGGTATTCCCTTGAGCAAAAGGGACATAGATGCTATAAACCTGCTACATGTGAATTGAGGGTAAGCAGGGATGTTGTATTTGATGAGATACCAGTAGTAGCTGGTATGCTATTGAAAAAGATGTTATTGGGGCTAATGTCATTGGAAACGCGGTTGCACAAAATGCAAGTCAGTAATCATAGTCATTGAGTGGACCAGGAGAGTCCTCATCCAACGGTTCCATCATTGATGGACCATGGAGTGGCAGGCTGCATCATAATACCAGTCCTTGAAATGTAGTTGGTACGTCACATAAAGGCAAAGATAAAGTGGTTGAGCCCCTTGGTATGCCTAATATTTTTTCAGGGCATTCTCTTGTTGATGGAGACTCTAGTGATGAGCCTTATGAATGCAAAGTTATGAAGATCTAGGGAGAGGGAGAGGAGAGAGGGTGGGTGGGAGAAGGAGAGAGAGGGAGGGTGGGAGAGAGAAAGGGAGAGAGGGAGAGGGAGTGTGAGAGAAAGATACAGAGAGAGGGAGTGTGAGAGAAGGAGAGAGCGAGAGAGGAAAGAGGGTGGAAGAAGGAGAGAGAGGGAGGCTTGGGCTAGGCTAGGCGGTGGTGGGCGAAGATGGTGGTGGCAATAGTTAGAGAGAGGTAGTTCAAGTAGAGAGAGAGGATAGCCAAG
Source organism: Cibotium barometz (assembly GCF_041138505.1). Lineage (NCBI taxonomy): Eukaryota > Viridiplantae > Streptophyta > Polypodiopsida > Cyatheales > Cibotiaceae > Cibotium > Cibotium barometz. The sequence goes on from NC_141075.1 coordinate 44,892,491, forward strand.
AAAATTTGCCACCACTAAGCTCCCTAAAAAATCACACTCACCTGATTCAAATCTCCTTACCTCTGTGTCCTTTGACACTCACATACTTCAAATCCTACAAAGATTGAACACTAGAGTCTCTTACCTCACTTTAGCTGACCTTCATCTATCCTCTTAATCTCTATTGATACAGTCTAACACCTTACCCTCCTCAACTTGAATCAGTTGATCCTCTAAAATGACTTCTTAGGTCAAATATGACTCTGAACAACTCTGATCTTCAACCCTATCACCTCAACTGACCTTCTCTGATAACCTACTGACCCAACTAACTCTCAGGTGAACACTACCCGACTGTAATCTGATTCAGCCAACTAATTCTAACCTCTGTAAGATTCTTGTCCTCTAGACCCTCATATTTTCCTTGAAAACCAACAATCACCAATCCTCAAATCTCTAGCTCTAGGACCCTACTACTGAGTATGTTAATTGTCTTGTATTGACTCTTATTTGACTCAGGTTTGACTAAATTGATCTAGTTGATTCAGATCTCCTTACCTCTGTGTCCTTTGACACTCTCACAAACCTTCAAACACTTCAGATTGATCTAGTTGATTCAGATCTCCTTACCTCTGTGTCCTTTGACACTCTCACAAACCTTCAAACACTTCAGATCCTACAAAGATTAAACACTATAGTCTCTTACCTCACTTGTGGGTTAATTTTTTTAGAGCCACACCACTCTCTCTCACACACACACAACTCTCTCTCTCTCTCTCTCTCTCTCTCTCTCTCTCTCTCTCTCTCTCTCTCTCATACACACACACACACACACTTACTTACCCTCTCTCTCACGCACACACAAAAAACCACTCACCCTCTCTCATGTGCCCAAAAAAATCTCCAAATGCCTTGTCCAAAAAAAAAAAGCCATGTAGGATGGTCAATGATTAGCCATTCTATGTGGCTTAATTGTTTTAATACACTTTAAACTGTAGGATGGTCATTGATCAGCCATTCTATGTGGCTTAATTGTTTTAATACACTTTAAACTTACGCCTTAAGTCACTTTAAAAAAATCGATCCACACCACTCTCTCTCATGCACACACATATACACAGAGCCCCGCTCACCCTCTCTCCCTCTCTCTCTCTCTCTCTCTCTCTCTCTCTCTCTCTCTCTCTCTCTCTCTCTCTCACACACACACACACACACACACACACAAATGCACGCACGCACACACCACTCACCCTCTCTCACACCTTTATCAACAATATTGCCAAAAAACTCAAATATTCTTTTGCCTAATTCTTTTTTTCTAAAAGTCACGTAGGATGGCTGTGGCCATCTTACGTGGATTTTTTATTTAATACACATAAAAATTATGTCTTTAGCACCTTTAAAAAACTTAAGCCACATAACTCTCTCTCTCTCTCTCTCTCTCTCTCTCTCTCTCTCTCTCTCTCTCACACACACACACACACACACACACATACACACACACCCATCACAAAAAAAATATCGACAACAATGCCTTCTGCCCTAAAAAGGCACATAGGATGCCCGATGTGATCGGCCATCCTATGTGGCTTTTTTATTTAATATACTTAAAATCTATGTCTTTAGAAACTTTTAAAAAAATTCAACCCACACCACTCTCTCTCTCTCTCTCTCTCTCTCTCTCTCTCTCTCTCTCTCTCTCTCTCTCTCACACACACACACACACACACATACTTAAAACCTATTTCTTTACTAACTTTAAAAAAAAATTCAAGCCACACCACTCTCTCTCTCTCTCTCTCTCTCTCTCTCTCTCTCTCTCTCTCTCTCTCTCTCTCTCTCTCTCTCTCTCTCTCTCTCTCTCTCTCTCTCTCTCTCTCTCTCTCTCTCTCTCTCTCTCTCTCTCTCTCTCTCTCTCTCTCTGGTGGGATCCCACCGAGGGCGCTGGCGACGAAAACAGCGTGAGCCTCCCACGCAGGGTAGGGATCCACACTCGGGGCCTCACCCGCAGATGTCCGGACGAGAGACTAGCCCGGCGGTTCCTTCGAGACACCGAGCCCGAAAAAACTTTCCTCGTGCCCAGAAGGCACGAGTGATTCTGCCGCCATGGAAAGTCTTCTAACGGGGAAATTAATGTAACGAGTCAAAGTCAACTATTCAAACTGATCCGACCGACCCTGAAGTCACATAGTCAGATCAAAGAAGAGACTTGCACTTGGTCCATAGAATCACTGCTTTATTCCCTCCTTTAACGAGGCACAGCCCGTTGATTACATCCCACAGAATAAGGGTCTTCTCAGGACTTAATCTAACTAACATAACTAATTGTATCTTCGCAGGAATCCTCCGATCCAGCCAACCGCCCCAACCATTGTATTGGTCGGATTCCTTTATAAAGATTTGGTTATGTTTTGCCCGGGTACCGAGGAAAAGAGTTCCCAAGTCCCCTAGCCGACGTTTCATGCAAAAATTAAAGGTAGAAAATTCCACATACGCACCCAATATGAAATTGCCATTTATAACAGATTCGGTTGTCTTTAAAACAATCCTTCAATAGAAATCATAATATTACTCATCATCATCCTCCAAAATTCTGAGTCCATTGTGTTACAAAATATGTCATCTGGACTCTCCGTTGAAGACAGCTGACCAACCAACGAGATCCAGTATCAAAATTTGATTCACAAAAAATCTTTCTTTTTAGTCCATCCAAATCTTCCTCGATACACCGTATGGGTGTCCTAGCAACTGCGAGCCCGTGCATCACCTGGTCAGAACCCTCTAGGATCCTCCTTAGATGTCCTAGCACTTCACTCAGGGACCGCTTCATCGGTCCTCGTCCATCATACTGGAAGTGCACCATTTTAACCATACCAAGCTGGTCTCACAAGACCTCGGCAGTCTTTGCCCGCCGCCCGCGAGCGACGTCCTTTGACGACTCCGTGCCAACTATTGCAAACGAACCTCCTCTTAGTGAACACATGCCAAATGCTTCCTCTAGCAATTCTGGCATAAATCAGTCCTCTAAATGAAAAACAGAGGCTCCAATGCAAGTAAAATTCCCAGTTTGAGATTGGTTCCACAAAACCCCTTTTTTCATAATTCCTAGTTTCATTAATGAGAATCCTTGTTCTCTCATCAGGGTAATCTACCCATCATTTGACTGATTGTCCAACTAGATTCTTGGTGATTTCGGTCAAAGGAAAACTAGTTCAATTCAAGGGTAGTCTATTCTTTGTATTTAGGAACTGGAATTGGTTACAAAGTTTTTGCTTGATTCAGATCGAGATATGGACAAGTAGGTTTACTGTCCCTCCCTCTCATAGTCTAACCAAAATCATTCGGTTTAGTCCTAAACAAGGATTTACTTCAGATAAACATCTATTTTTGGCTAAATACCAATTTAGTAATTTAACCAATTAAAATATCTAAAGATATTCTTTCTACCACTTAATTTCTCAACCTTAATTCCCTGGGTAGAATTATGGTGAAATTTCATCTTTTGACACTAAAAATTATTTTCAATTCTTTCTTTACTTAAATATCATTAAAACTTTTTTTCAACTAAATACCAATATCTTTTTTTTTAATAAGCTTGAAATCCCTCTTTTTCTCATTTAAAGAGTGCAATCCAAATGTCATGGGAATTCCTCTTTTATCATAGATTAAATCTATCTAAATTTCCTCTTTAAATTAAATAAAAATATTCAATATTCCAAATATACCAAGAATTTCTCTTTTCCATTTAAATGATTGAATTCCAAATATGATGGAAATTCCTCTTTCATCATTTAAATTTATTCATGCATAAAATAATTTCAACTAAAATTTCTCTTAAAAATTAAATAAAAATATCCATTAATCCTAATATGACAAGAATTCCACTTTTTCATTTAAATAATTGAATTCCAAATATGATTGGAATTCCTCTTTTATCATTTAAATTTTTCATGCATAAAAATAAATTTAAATAAAATTACTCTTAAATTTTAAATAAAATATCCATTATTTAATATTCCATTTTTTCTCTTTTCTCCATTGAAATACATGGATCTCCATTATCATGGGAATTCCTCTTTTATCATAAAAATGAAATTATTAAAAATTTCTCTTTTTCTCTAATTAACTATTTATACATAAACATTAAAAATTAATTTTTCATGGATATGACAAGAATTATTCATTTAACATAGGATAACTAATCTAGAATATGGTAGTCCTCTTTTCACATTATGCATAAAAATGATTTATGTGTTAATTTCTAAAAATTTTACCATAGCTCCGCTACTATTACTGATAATTTCTAATAATTTTGAAAAGCATAAGACTTAGTAATACACTTATGATATATTAACTATCAATAGATCTAAATCCAATTCATGGATCTAAATCATAATTTTATCATAATTTATGTAACATAAAAGCATTAAAAAGCTATTTCTTTAGCCTTTAGCTTGACTAGAGTTTGATTTTAGAATTGAGAATTGCTCCATGAGAAGCATCATTTGAATAGACAATTGGTCATAGGAATGACCATTCTTTGGGGGAGAGAGAGAGATATACTTAAAAAACATCCTAATCAAGCATAAATGTAAACTTTTTATGATTAATCATTAGAATTCATTAGAGAGATTCATTTGCATTGAAAAACCATTCATTTGAATACTTCTCAAGATTGAGAGGGGTTGAGAAGTGAAAATATTTAGAAGATTAAAGAAAAAACCATAAAGTCACATCTTACCTCTTGTTTTTCTTGCTTCTCTATTCTTAGGAGAGGCCCCCAATGAATCAATTGGTTAGTATGTTGAGAGAAAAGCTCCAAGGAAGGTTGAAGAGAGAGAGAAGCTCCAATCTCTCCAAATTATAGAGGACTTTTAGGGGATAATAGAAAATATGCTATTCTAATGTAATATTGGCATGGTCTAGTTCACAGCCAAGAATACAAAATAATGAGGGTGTATTTATAGGTGAGAGAGGCCACTAACTGAGTCCAACTAAGTTCTAGAATTTTTCAGCTTCAGTTTGGCTAAGTTTGGACAAGATTTGGACCAGTTTAGCTCCTTTTTGATCCAGTTTGATCCAAGAGAGAGGAGAGATAAAATATCTTAATATTTTTGAATTTAAAACTCATTCACGTGTGAAATAGGCGCCTCCTTGAAGTCTCCCCCTTTCCTTACCAAGGTGTCAAAATTGTATGATTACTCTAAAATATCTTATTTTTTTAGTAATATCTCATAGTTTTTAATTAATAAACCTTGTACTCAGTCAACTCTTCATCTTATGTGGGCATTTAATCATTTTTGGGTTTTTTTCTTTTATTTCATTGGATTTATCTCATCCCAACACTTGGATTAATCTTATTGGTCCATAGGAACCTTAATTGGACCATAATCCAAAATTTTCAGAAAATCCTTAACCCTTAGGCTAAGGTCTTTTAAATCATTTTTAATTGATTCCTAATGCACCTTGGAAAACTTATTTTGATTTTCTGTTTCAAGAAAAATATATTTTTGATATTTTTAGAATTTATATATCCAAAAATATCTCAATATTGAATTACCACTCTCTAGAATTTTTATCTCTCTAAGCAAAAACCAAAAAAATAATATTTTCTTGTATTCAAAAATAGGAAATGATTATAGGGGATTTAAGTAAAGGCTTATTCATTATTCAGGTTGAGGAGGAATCTTATATCCTCTCCCACTTGAAAAACGCGAGATGTTCTCATCTCGCAAAGTCCTTCGCCAACTCTTCTTCTTTCTCCCAGGTGGCGTCTTCTAGAGGGAAGAACTTCCACTTTACTAAAAATTCTCTGAGGACTCTGCTCCTGAGAATCTTCTCCCGAATGTCAAGGATTTCCTCAGATTGGAGTGCCATCTGGCCTTGAGTCGAAGAGATCAATTGTTCATCAAGTACGTGACTCGGGCTGAGTATATATTTCTTAAGCAAACTGACATGGAATACATCATGTACCTTGAGATGGGGAGGCAGAAGAAGTTGTAGGCTAGATCGTCCACTTTCTTTATACAGATCAAATTCCTGTTGGATGCAGGGTCTGCATCCATCTCCTTTGACGCATGTTGAGATCCCTTTGGGTGAAGATCCACTTCAGACTTTGATAATCTATCATCAAGGTGAACCTCTGTCCCAAAAGATAATGTCTCCACAACTTCAGAGCATAAACTACTGAGAGTAACTCCAAGTCATGGACGGATGGCATAATTTCTCTCATGTGAGTTTTCTAGATTCATAGGCCATTACATGACCTTCCTACATTAAGAGCACTGCCTAAGGCAAAACCCACTCGCATCAGTATAACTACCTCAAAGAGTTTGGTAAAATCTGGCAACTTAAGGACATGGTTGGTTACTAAGGTTGTCTTAAGTTTATCAAAGGCACTCTGACACATTGTAGTCCACTAAAAAAGTGTACTCTTCTTGAGAAAGTTAGTTAAAGGGGATGCTATCTGAGCATACCTGGGTATAAAGATCCTATACCATCCGATTAATCCTAGGAATCCTCTGACTTCGTTTACTATCTTGGGTTCCGACCATTCTACGAGACTGCTTGGATCTTTGCGAGGTCAGGAGAAAATCCCATCCTTTGACACTATGAATCCCAAGTATTCCACCTGGTCAACAGAGAAAGAACACTTGCTCTTTTTTTGCAAAGAGTTGGTGTTTCCTTAGGATTTCCAGGACCTTGCGCACATGATCTGCAGCATTCTTTAAGTATGCCAAGATATCGTCAAAGAAGACAAGAACAAAATCATCCAAGTATTCTCTGAGAATATCTTGCATAAGATGATTAAATGTTGCCGGGGCATTAGTCAATCCAAACAGCATGACTGTGAACTCATAATGCCCATAGAAAGCGAGATTAAATGTTGTCTTTGGGATGTCCTGCTCCTTATTCTGATCTGGTAGTACCTGGATTTGAGATCTATCTTTGTGAACATTTGGGTCCCACACTTAACCAATCTGGTAGTACCTAGATTTGAGATCTATCTTTGTGAACATTTGGGTCCCACCGATCCAGAAGTTCATCAATCCTATGAATAGGATACTTATTCTTAATGTTAATTGATTCAATCCTCTGTAGTCAATACAGACTCTTAACATTCCATCTTTCTTCTTTTGAAAGAGAACGGTGCACCCCAAGGTGAGACATTGGGTTTGACGAATCCCTGCTCTAACGGTTGTCATAACTGCTCCTTACATTCTATGGCTTCAAGGACTGGCATTTTGTATACACGCTGGGCTACTAGCTGAGCTCGAGGGTTAACTTGATCTCATGATCTACTTCACGAGATGGAGGCATCTCAGTTAGCCCTTCAGGGAACACATCTGCATACTCACTTAACCACTATGGTTCTTTAGCCTTACATTTTATGTCTACTAGATTCATCTTAACGACATAAACAGCTTGCCTCTTTCTGAGCCCTTTTAATAATTTAGAAGCCTTGACTAATTGTAGCACTGGGGATCTGAAAATTCCAGTTCCTTGAACTTTATTCCCATGAAGGTCAAGGAAAGAGATGGTTCCTTTGTGACAATGAATGTCAGCCTGATTCTTTTGGAGCCAATCCATTCCAAGGATTCCATCATAGATTCCAAAGGGTAGGACTCTGAAACTGGCACTCTGTTATGTTCCCATCTAGACTAAACTGAATAAGGTCTGTCTCAAGGTGTGTGAAAAGAATCTTTCCACTGGCCAATTCCACTTGCATAGGTTTCCCTTATTTTTTATTTAGGACTAATTTACGCAGACATCCTGGGGAAATTGCTTACCCTGGTACTCTGCTGGAGTCTGGAGGACTAAAAATTGACGGTTATTCCCCTGATGCTCTATTGCTGCATAGATTTGTCCTTTCTTCCTCCACTTCATCAGCTATAGTGACAGCTCTGGCTGCTGCAGTTTGAGGTGGAGCTCTCTCTCTCTAGTTGTTCCAATTTTGGGAGGGAGTTCGGAGACTGCTTTACATGGAGGCTGCAGGGCTGAGCTGGCACTCTTCTGGGGTTGCCTTGATTCTGGCGCAGGGGACCCTGATTGGACTGATACGAAGGAGTTTGTCTCTGAATTCTAGGACCCTAGCTTCCTTGGCCCACAGAAGGAGATGGGCAATCCTTGAGTTGGTCCCCAAATCCCTGACATCCGAAGCACCTGTTCTCACTTCGAAGCTCTTCCCTTTGAATCCTTGAGAGAGTCGGAGTTCCTGAGAAAGAACTTCGAGGGAAAGGTCTTCCTTCATTCCTGAAGCTTCCCGTCTCTAGATTCTGGTTGGGACCTTGATGTCTCTTTGGAGGCGGAAGGTTGGAAGAACTTCCCGGTGTCTGAAATCTTTTGAAGGACGAGGGAGCTGGCTTTGGCGGGACTTTCATGATGAAAGCTTTGGCAAAGTCCTTTGCCATTCTGACAGCTTCTACCATGGACACTGGCTTGGCATTCTTGACTAGTGTGTCTAAGGATTTGTTCATTCCCTGAATGAACCTGGCCATGAGTTTCTCTTCGTCTAGAGGTGGTAAACACTTCAGGAGAAGAGCAAATGCCTGGTGATATTCTTTGATGGTTTTGCTCCCCTGGTTTAGCTCTAAAAATTCATTCATTTTGGTTTCTAAAAACCCAGGGGGACAAAACCTCTTCCTTAAATAGGCTTTAAGATCGTTCCAGGATTGGGTATTCTTGTCTAGATGGTTGGTGTCACAATGGTTCCCCCATGCCACCCTGGCTGTTTCCACAATTTTCAGCCTGGCAAGAGCCATTTTGCTCCGCTCATTGTAGCCTATGACATCAAAATACTCTTCCATAGCTTCCACCCATTTCTCCACAGCCTCACCCAAGTTCTCCCCTTCTCCTTTGAAGGGTCCTGGCTAAGTTCTGTGAAAGAGCCTTGCGAACATCGAGGTCAAGCTCTTCTTCTTCAGAGAGAGGGTATGGCTGACGGCCACGGTTTCCTCGCCTCATGATTTTGCCAAAAATAATATATTATTATTTTATTATTTTGATATCGTCCACGAGGTCCTAAGACTTAAGAGTTCGAAAAATAATTTCTTAAACAAGATAAACGATCTTATTGTTGGAGATCTATGACATATGTCCGATAAAAGATTTTGCTTTATCAGTTTGTCCATAAACAATCACTTATACAACATGGAATTTTTCTCCACAAAATATTTTTTTATTTATATAAAAGTTACAATATGTACATAGAGTAGCTCGGCTCCAGAAGTCAAAATCTCCTCGGGAGACGTATAAGACGACGGTACTAGGCTATAGACATGCCCTGATACAAATGTTCCCTTACTGCCAAGGAAGCTACTATCTTCTCCTTAGGAATAAAACGACTAAGAAGTCTGTAGATTTGGCAAGAAAGTCTGAAATTTCGAGGCCTTGAGTGATATAAAATAACACCATGTATCACTTTCAGCTTCATCAAAATCATGGTCAATGAGAGATTCTGCCTCAACATCGCATGCTGGTGGTCGCAAGAGGCATGGACATACTACCCTGCAAACCACTTGTGCTGCCGTCTCTCCGCTAGGTCAGGAAAATATAGATCCTTGAAATGGCTTGCGAGTCTGGCTCGGCTCGTTCGAGCTGTAACCAAAGAGATAAGATACTCGAAAAGGCGAACGCAGTCATGTCTTGTGACTGGGTGAGGTCGGGAACACCAGATAAGTGTGGAACTCCCATCTATAAAATCAAATTCTTTGATATAAAATCTTCATTAATGAGGCTAACGGAATGAAAATACAATATGTAAATGCTCTTTCTGAGTTTTATTACAAATTTCTGATAAGAATTAATTTGTCCTTATTAGCTTTCAACAAAGCTCTAATACCAGCTGTGAGATCCCCCTCCGAGGGGCACAGAGGCGATGGAAGCAGCGTCACCCTCCTACGCGACGCGGGGCGGGGATCCACACTCGTGGCCTCGCCTGAAGATGTCCGGAAGAGAGACTAGCCCGGCAGTTTCTTCGAGACCGAGCTCGAAAAAACTTCCCTCGCCAAGAAGGCACGGTGATTCCGCCATGGGAAAATCTTCTAAAAAACGAGGGAATTACTATAACGAGTTAAAGTCTTAACTATTCAAACTAATCCGATCGAGCCTGAAGTCACATGGTCAGATCAAAGAAGAGACTTGCACTTGGTCCATAAAATCACTGCTTTTTTCCTCCTTTAACGAGGCACAGCCCACTGATTCCCTCCCACAGAACAAGGGTCTTCTCAGGACTTAATCTAACTAATGTACCTAATCGTATCTTAATTATTTCGTAGGAATCCTCCAATCTAGCCTAACCCCAACCGGCCCATGGGTTAGCCAACCACCCGACCACTGTATTGGTGGGATTCCTTTATAAAGA
>NC_141075.1:44907832-45110332 GCF_041138505.1 Cibotium barometz
GCACTAGCATAAGGTCACCTCATATGACAAGGGTGGCATAAGGGAAATGTAAGAATTGCTAATATCCCATCCATGGATATTTGGTTCAATTTTGGTGGGAATTGCGCATTGCCCATTGGGGAAATATAATGATTGTGGTATGTGAGTTGGCCATTGATATTTAATTAGTATAAAAAATGTTGATGCAAACTGATTTAATTCTTATTAGTTGAAAAATAAATTTCAAGTTAAGAAGAGCAAGGACATTACTTGCACAACTTGGACTAATTTATCTGAATCAAAGCATGCTAGTTAGTTGGTGGGTGAAGGACTCGAAGTAAAAATTTCTTTATACAATGCATTCATGATAGACATGGAAAATGCATTGCTTCATAGTGCAAAGCAACATTCACACTACATCGGACAACATATTGGTGGAGGCCCTAGTCTGCAAGAGCTAATGAATAGAGAAAATGCACATAAGAGTCCAAGCCTTGCATAGATTGCAAAGGACTATCTGGAATAGATGTGCAGACACTCTAATGTACAAAATCACAAACCCCTTTGACTGGTGATAGAGAATCAGCAAGGCACAAGAGAAAAACATCAACAATCATTGATGGTGGGGAGCAGGATGCTCGCCATCTGCCAGAATACAATGTTCATATTTGAAATAGAAAACGTGGTGTGGAGGACCAAGAAAGATCATTTTCACTTATAAGATTGGGGATGCATCTTGTGAAACTAGAGTGACTAAAGTTAAGGAGACTCTTGTTCATATGACACCTCTAAATAGTAGGGTAAAGTGCTTGGATCAAGTGTAGGGCATTGGCAAGTGTGGATGCATTATTGCAGGATGTTCTCATAGCATGCTTGCACCTTGTTTCTTCTCTAGTAGATCACATGAAGGAGGTAGAACACTATAAATTATGTTATTTTACAGTACCAATGTAATGCATGTACATGGAATGTGGACAAAAAAACCACTCATCGCCACACAATGTTCCATCGCTATGGCATGTAGAAGAGGGTACCAATCTATCTGAAGAAGAGGTGAAAGCTTTGATAAATGTAGGGTTCGATTTACAAACAAAAGTCATTCATCCTATACATAACCCATTGTGAAATGAAAGTTTTAGAAACTCTACAAATAAACATTCCAACCAAAAACATGACATGTGGTGGTTGGCATGGTAGGTATCAACCAAGCATTTCAAAGGAAGCTACAAAAAGAATTTAGAGGGAACTTAAAGGGAGTGCAGTTGTCACACAAGAGAAGGTTATTATGCCTGGGGTGAATGAGGTTTTTTTAAAGACTTTAGGAACAAATTTAAAAGTGGCGAGTTATAAAGTTCAGATCAAATTGCCTAAATTTTGAGAAAAGAGTATAGAACAACAAGCCATATTTAGCATGCAATCACATGTTTAATTAAGGGTGATGGGTTAAGTCAAAATGAGAATACATTATCTACTATCAAACCAATTTTATCAAAAACAAAAGTGATGGAGGAGTGATGGAGGCACTCAATAGACTTCTAACATACCCCTAGAAGATACTACTTTGGAGCATTGTTTTGGAGTGTTATTGTTTTTTGTGTTGGAGGATTACTATGGTGAAGTCGTAGTGTTCCTATCCAAATGTAATCAACACCTTTTATCTCGATCTCATTTTAGTGATCAATAATGGATGAGAGAGAGAGAGAGAGAGAGAGAGAGAGAGAGAGAGAGAGATGAGAGTGAAAAGAGAAAGAGGAGAGATGAGAGTGGAAGAGATAGAGACGAGAGATAAGAGTGGAGAGAGAGAGTGTTGGACCTTTCGACCACTCAATGGGACTCTTCTCTCATGCCTCAGGGAGCCTAAACTTCAACCCAAACTCAATATGCCATGGGAAACATGCCATGCATTAGTGAGGCAACTCTCACTTACCTCTACTCATTTGTTTGAATCACGGACTCCTCATGGTAGCTACATCAATGGAAGCATGCTGAAGTAGCTCAACAAATCCACCACCACCATGCCTCAAGTGTAGCCACTGCTCTCTCTCACTCTCTCCCTCACACACACACTCACTCAAGCATTGAAGGAAAGAGATAGGCAAGCTTTGAGAATAGAGCACTATCGTCACTTGAGAGCATGCAAGAATGCATATAAGAATGAGGATTTAGAGTTACAATTTGACCTTTATACTTGGCTCATAGTGTTCACACTTGGTCAGCCAATGTTAAAAATGAGGTCCTAGTTCATCCAAGACTACCTACACTAGTGCAAACACCTTGTCCTATAGCTAGTAACTCTAACCTTATTATCCCATAGTGTGCCTTTCATATACAAGCAACAATTGCACATGTAAAATAATCCATTACAATAGAAATATGAATTCTCTAGTGCCTAGGCCAATCAAAATATGTGGTGGCCGACCGCGGTGTCATAGAAGTCTTCGGCAAAGTCTTCGATGGCACTTAACATCCCTCCCTTCCTAAAGCAGATTCCATCCTCGAAAGATGTGGTTGAAGAAGATTTGAGGGCATAGGAGGAAAGAAATGCACGGCTTGGGATGATTGGCATGGCAACAATAATAACAAGTAAGATGTTCTTTGAGCAACATTAGCAAGGAAATAGCTAAACAAGCAATTATGAAATGAGGGATAATACTAGTTAAGCTTCCCAAAGATGCTACGAAGATGAAGTTTAATACGGATCGAACTTAGAAATAGGTACAAGTCTACAATTCATGAACCAAATTCAAAAAATATGCCTATGGTTATGACCACAGTCTCAAACATAATGACTCAGATACAAACCATCTAAAGTTATATGTTAGCTCTCTGGAAGTAAAACTGCATGTGATTACATAATAACAAAAGTGTTTTTTCTTCTTCTTCTTTTTTGTGAAATGAATAGTGATAAGCTACCACCCCGTGGAGACCAAAGCAATGGTCCAGTGACTCCTGCCAAGGATATCAAGAACTGCTAAGAGCCTCCAATGCGAGACGATGGTTTTTAGAGTGAAGCAAAGACACAAGGTTCCACCCTATGAGAAATCAAGGCATCGGTCTTATGGTACCATTACTGGTTTTCCAAAGACCTACCAAGATTCTACATGGAGATGGCTATCTTCTTGGTCATGCTTTTTTTATTTTTATTTTTATTTTAATAATGTAACGACCATCTTTTTCACTCATAGATTACCTAGAGAGCTAGAATATAGCTAAATATGGTTTAATAAGAGGACTTGGCATATTCCTTTCGCATACTTTATCTTTAGATACATAATCATAAGACTAGGAAGATTTAAAAGAAAAGATGCTAGCATTGATATTCATCTCGGAAGCTGCTAAGAGAAAGGAAAACCAGTCAAGTGCAATGCAATTATGCTCTTCACGGAAACAATTGAAGTATAGAATTGTAAAAGAGGGTTGTATGAAGAGCCAGTTTTGAATACACCTGTTTAATTTGAATCTTGTGAAGTCATTGCTTATCCTTTTCTCTTGATCTTGGTGAAAGACTCTGTAGCTACTTGTTGTTGAGAATGAAGATTTTTGTGTAGGTTTCTGCTATCGTAGAAGACTTTGTTGTTGCATCTTAATAAATATTTTAAAAAAATCCTCAAGGAAAGCTTGCACATGTTGATTAGCCAAGACTATGAAGTACATGCCTGCTTGTCATTGATTAGTGCTCTCTCTTCTCTTGCTTTTTTTGTTTTTTACTTTTTTTTGTATTTTTTTATTATGAAAGAAATAAATAATGTTTAAACTTTGTACAAAGTATTAACGCTATACATGTTGGGTCAATACCAGTTTTTATGGTATTAAATTTTCCAACAATCTCCCTCTTGATGTGAACATGGTGAAATGTCTAGGAGTATGGTGCCTTAGAGGGTTTTAAGGAAGATGAGACTATGACCTTGGGTCACCACCTCAAGTTTTTCCTTTACTCACTTTGGTGTAAGCTTGATGAAACCATCCTTCCCAAATGCAATTGGGGAAATGATGATTACATACCACCCAGACGGGTGTACCCTGGATTCCTTGCCATGAACAAATTGTTTCCTTCATTATGTTTACTTGACACGAGAGATGATTTAAGCCTTATGTCTTATGGAACCTGGGCTAGAATGGGTAAACCGACACTTCAAGATTCAAGCCTGGCCTTGAGTTCATTCAATGGTCCTGTATCCAAGTGCCTCAGCTTGTTCAATGTGTCTTATTATATCAACAATGATCTTGTGGAAGGTATTTTTCATGTCATGAATGTAGGAGAACTGAAAGAAGAAGTCATACCATAATCGAAGCTGGAAAAGTCAAAAGTTACGGCCTAAACAAGACAAGGGTGTCTCCAGGATGAAGTGGCCTAGATAAGCACATAGGGGGTACATGTTTGTTGTGGTAAAATGAGGCTCTTATGCCTAACATATGGCAACAAGGTTTTGCACAAAGGGAGAAAGTCCTATGGACTAGATGTATATCAAAGGTCAAGTTGTTCCGACGGGTACAAATGCTATGTTTTCTTATTACTCCAATATAGTCCCTAACAAAGATTTGATTGTTTGGTCAAACATCAGCACAGTAAAGCTCCACGTTTGGCAGTTTAGGGGTTTTCCACCTATTAGTTTTTAGTATGCCTTTTTAAGACTCTCAACTGCATCCAATTTTAGAGGTCTATGAAGTTTGATGACCGACAAACATCATATGTGGGTTCATTGGCATCAACAGCTGCTTCAAATATCTTGTCGAACCTCTGGTGTGACCCTATCCTATAGGGGGTCCACATTTGGCCTTATCTTCATTGGTTTACAGAGTCCTCTTGCATATGATTAGACTTATTTATGTACTAGATAATTACTAGGTCAAATAGTTTTCTAACAGGCTGAAGGGCATATTCTGAGCTGTTGAACCGAGCATCGAAAAAGGCCACTTCTGTACATGCCTCCATGTTTGGAAGTTAGGACCCCTGCAAAGCAACTGTTTGACCTATGCTCATGTATGCCAATGCAAAATACTTAGTAATTGATGCCTATAAAACTGGGTTGCATTCTATCCAACCTAACTGTTAAAGGGGCTAAAAACATGAAAAATTTGCTGATTTTTTAGCCATCCTAGGACCACCTCATCAGCGGTCCACGTTTGGTAAAATAGGGTTCTTCTACCTGTTATATGACATCAGGCTTTGCATATGCCAAAAAAGTTATATCAACTCTAGGCATGTCCAATATCCAAGGATTCTAGACATTGATGCTATGATTTTGGAATGCTCAAAGATGGCCTCGAACAAGGATATGTACAGTTGGTCATGTACTGTTCTTTTTACTGATTGATTAATTGGAAGAAGGCCTTATAGTTGCCCAATTGTAGTATGCTTTTGCAAAAACCTTGATTCCTTTTCCATTCATAGGTTTGTGAAGTTTCTTGGCATTCAAAAACCTCTAAGAAGGTCAATTGGCACCTAAACTACTCAAAAGATCGTTTTAGCCGCTGACAGTAGTGAAGGGGGTCCATGTTTGGTAACAACACCCTCTTCTAATTGGCTGATGTAACCAAAGATTTGCATATGCCTAAAGGTTATGTTGACCAAAATGCATATCTGTTATGGGCTACCACACCTCCAAGAGTGAACTCTACACATTCACCTAAAGGATGAGCAATAGAACACAACTGTCATAGCGTACTTACCAATGCTTTGAACTTGAGTCCCTTGAGGCCTCCAAGCTCACTTGTTAAGCTCCAACCTCCACGCTGTCATCATAGAGTCACTCACACCGTCGCATAAGGCAATCACTCTCTCACACAAGCATGAAAGAGGCACAATGCTAGAATTCTCTCACTCCTTCAATCTCTCTCAAGACACAAGGGAGAGCTCTCTATAGCACAAAGGGGATTGTGTCTTTTCATTATGAGAAAATGCCTTATATACATTTGGCCCTTATTCACACTTAAGCACCCAAAACTCACTTACTTGGGTGGCTAATATCTCATAATGTACAACTTTTATAGTGCCGTTTCATGATACTTATTAATGTCCTCAATTGAGGATCATGTTTGTTAATCCAAAATGGGATTAACATCCCCCCTTCTTGATGTAGGTTTTGTCCACAGAACTTGTTACTACCAAGGTCTGAAGACCTGGTCACCGAACTCATGTCAGTAGAAGTTTCTCCTGGATTGGAGCTTCTTGAGTGTACGTCAGAAAGCCGAATGTGATCTCCAGAATTTGGTATCCACCATGTCTTCAAAAGTGATGTGCGTGTATCCTAGAAGACATTGAAGCTGGTGGTAATAAAGCATGATTCCCTTATCTGATGGCCCTTGGTTCATGTCGAACCTCAGGTGTTCCGCCTCATAGCCATCATAAGGCTCCTTTGGTTGGTCTATGAGCACCACCACTAACTTCAAAAATCTAACATTGGCTATAATAGCGGGGTCGAGAATGCTACGCGCCATACCCTGATCCATGTCAATATATGTTGTCTTTGTTCTTGAATGTGGGCAAATGTTGCTGGTGTATAAAGATGGGGAAGTTGTAGCACACATGCAAGTCATGCCTTTTGGCTTCTTGAAACTCCTACGGTGTCCATCTTCTTTTAACTAGCATGTATAATGGATCGACCCGCAACGTTGGTGGCACCCTCATGTACACTTGGCTATATTCTGGAATTGCCAGGTACTCTTTTCTCCAGTCGGGTTGAATTCCGACATCTTCCAAGCGGGGGTGCTCTTCAATAGTGACTATTGTGGCATAGCCACCTCTTATGTGCACGGGATTTGCTTTTTGCCACCTGCAAAAACAATAGCTGATCATAAATGTTACTATCCTTATCCCCAAGCAAATCAGCTAACTGAGGATTGTTGGCCAACTTTGTGTGCTTGACCACATTTGCCCAAAGGTGCCCTCTCCCGCCAATGGAAGAAGTTCTTCTAAGTCAGGTCTGTTGAGATATCGAGCTTATCTAGTGAGGCGGTGGACACTGACGACCCGCCTGGGGGATAGGTCCCACACTTACACCACTGGCATGGTTGGTGAGATCATGGGAGATATGCGGCCAGTGGGATGATAGGCTGTGTGACAGCCATTCTAGAGACTGGCATAGTTATAGCGCCAGCTCATTTAGTTGGGTTCACACTATAGAGAACCCGTGTATGTATTGGTTGAGTACCTTTCATATTATTGTGTACTCTTATTATCTTGTATATGGTGTGTTGAGTGTTGAGTGAAGAAGAAGAAGATTTTCAGCCTCTCACCTTGTGTGTTCGCTATTAGGGTTTTGTGAGTGTGTGTGTGTGCTTGCAAGAGCTCAAGCTCTCTTCCCCCCTGCATCTTTTCATGGTATCAGAGCCTAGTTCATGCTAAGGGCTGAGCTGCAAGCAAGAGAACCACAGGAAGCGGTACGAGGGTAAGAGCTTCAACTACTCTTTCCTATTTGTCTTGGTGACTACACCCTTGTCGGGAGCTCTACAGGAGGCACCGGCAACGATCTCTGATTGAGGAGCTTTCTTCGCGGTAGTAAAGCTATAGGGCAACTATACTGTCCTATCAGACATAAATGTTTCGGGCGCGTCTGGACCTCCGTTTTTCAGAAAGCAGGCGATTTCGAGCACTGCGGGTAAGTCATCGATTCTCTGCAGAACTCTGTTTTAAGAACTGCAGGAAGACAGATTGACTGTGCAGACACTTTGGGTGCTACAAAAAGGTCTACAGTTGCCATTGGGTGTATGTATGCACATTGAGGTCATTGGTTGTGACATTTGAGAGTTCTACAGTACCGCTGCAGAAAATACAGCAATTTGTGCAGGACAAACCAGAGTGCTGTTTTTGGTAAAATTGTGTGTTTGGCAAAATGTCAAATGATGGGATAACCCAGATTGTGGCTGAGAAGCTTGATAAGAATAACTTCCATGCTTGGAGGTTCAGGTTGACGAATTTCCTGATGGGAAAGGGCTATTGGGACTACATAGAAGGTGAGCATGAAGAGGCATCGGAGATACCGGATATAAATCCGACTGCTGCAGATGTGAAAGAGTTTAAAGACTGGAACTAAGGAGCCAGGAAGGTTATGTATTGGCTATCCATAGTATACAGGACACCATGATTGGGCACATTCAGGATGCCAAGTCCCCCAAGGAGGCGTGGGATACCTTGGTAAAGCTTTATGAAACAAATACCAAGGTACGCAAGATACAGTTAAAGAATGAACTTCATACTGTGGAGAAAAAGAGCATGTCTGTGAATGACTATGCGTTGAAGATAAAGGGTATTGTGGAATCCCTTGCATCTATTGGTGTGTCAGTAGATGATGATGATAAGGTGGAGGTCTGTCTACGTGGTCTTGGGCCACAATACAAGGCGTTCAAGACGTCTATTCAGACTCAGGAAAACATTTCCAACTTTACAGATTTGGTGTCTATGCTGATTATCGAAGAGAAGAGCTTGGGTGAAGACCAACAGTCTTCACAAAGCAAAAACAGTTCAGAGCAACAGGCCTTCTACACGAGTTCAAGAAGAGAACGAGGTAGAGGAGGCCGTGGACGCGGTCAAGGAGGTGGCCGAACAGGAAATCAAAATTATGGCCAGCAGCAACAACAACAATAGTCCCAGAATTATGGCCAGCAGCAGCAACAACAACAACAGTCAACAACAACACGCAGGTGGAAGAGGCAAATTCAGAGGCAAGGGGAGTCAAAGAGGCGGTGGAAATTAGCAAAAGCAATATAATGATGCACGTGAATGCTATTATTGTGGTAAGCCTGGACATGTGCAGGCAGAATGCTATAAGAAGCAGGCTGACATGCAAAATGGGAAAGTGCAGCAAAACAACTATGCATCCTCAAGCAGAAATAATGAGGATAATGAAAGGTTGTTTGTTATGCAGCATGTCGTGAATGCCATGTCTGAAAATGTTGATGCAGCACAAAAAGATGATGTATGGTATGTGGATTCAGGTGCTTCGAACCACGTGACAAGTCATGGGGAGTGGTTCAAGGAGATGAAAAACCTGGAAAGACCACGTTTTGTGGAAACAGGGGATGACACTACCCATCCAATTGCCCATGTTGGAGATGTGCCATTGTCTATGTAGGATGGCAAAGTGAAGTACCTTGCAGATGTACTTCACGTTCCGAACATAACAAAGAATCTGGTTTCAGTTGGCCAGATGATTGAGCAGGGTTTGCAGGTTCGGTTTAACCCTGATGATTGTTATGTTGAAGATTTTAAAGACAAGTGCAGGTTGGTTGCAAAAGGCAACAGAGTGGGCAGAATGTTTACATTGAATGTAGACATGCCTGAAATGAGTGCTGCGATGTTTGCAAACGGTTCAGGAATTGTTGCAGACACAGACATTCGGCATAAAAGAATTGGACATGTGAATGTGCAGCGAATGAAGTCTATGCAGACAAAAGGAATTGTGACAAGGCTGCCAAAGTTTAAAGTGGAAGGTATGCAGGGAATATGTGAAGCATGCCAATTTGGAAAACAAACAAAGCATGTATTTCCACGTAATAGATATGTGAGCAGAAATGTACTAGATGTTGTGCATTCAGATGTATGGGGTCCTACAAAGACCATGTCTATGGGAGGCTGCAGATACTATGTGACATTCATCGATGACCACACAAGGAAAGTGTGGGTATATTTCATGAAGGAGAAGAGTGAGGTGTTCACTCATTTTCAGAATTTCAGAGTTTTGGTTGAAAAGCAAACAGGGAAATATGTAAAGTGCCTAAGGTCAGATGGAGGGGGAGAGTACTTCTCCAATGAGTTCTCTGATTTTTTGAAGCAGAATGGTATTCGGAGACAGTTTACATGCAGATACACTCCGCAGCAAAATGGAGTTGCTGAGCGAAAAAACAGGCACATTGCTGAGATTGCGCAAGCATTGATGGAAGAGAAGAATATGCCGCATAGCTATTGGGCTGAGGTTTTTTCTACAGTAGTATACATCATGAACAGGACTCCAACTGCAGCCATACATGATGTAACTCCAGAGGAGAGGTTTACTGGCAAAAAACCTGATTTGTCTCATCTGGATGCATTGCATATGTGCATGTGCCAGATGAGCTGAGAACTAAGCTGGATCCAAAAGCAGAAAAATGTGTGTTTATTGGATATTCCCTTGAGCAAAAGGGATACAGGTGTTATAACCCTACTACACGTGAGTTGAGGGTAAGCAGGGATGTTGTCTTTGATGAGATGAGCAGCTAGTATGCTGCTGAAAAAGAAGCTGTTGGGGCTGATGTGAGTGTAAGTGTGGTTGCACAGAATGCAGGTCAGCAATCACAGTCTTTGAGTGGACCAAGAGAGTCCTCATCTAGTGGGTCTGTTGATAGACCATGGAGTGGCAGGCTGCGTCATAATACCAGTCCTGCAAATGTGCTTAGTACATCACGGAAAGGAAAAGAGAAAGTGGTTGAGCCCCTTGGTATGCTTGACATTTTTGCAGGGCATTCTCATGTTGAGTGGCTCAGATATAAGCCTTGATGAGGAGCTTGGGATCCCAGTTATGAGAACACCTGGTGTAAAGAAGGCTATGGAAGCCATGAATGCAAAGCTGCGAAGATCTGGGAGAGTGAAGAATCCTGTGCAGAGGTTTACCTATGATGGTTATGTGGCACATCACTACGCATATATGGCAAAGGTTGTGCAGGTTGTTGAGCCCACATGCATTGATGAGGCTGTTGGAAATGTGTGTTGGGAGAAAGCTATGGATGAGGAGATGGATGCACTATATGGAAATGAGACTTGGGATTTAGTGCAATTACCTGAAGGCAAGAAAGCCATTGGATGCAAGTGGGTGTACAAAGTAAAACATAATAGTGATGGAAGCATAAACAAGTATAAGGCTAGGTTGGTAGCCAAAGGATATGCGCAGACATATGGCATTGATTATGAGGAAACTTTCAGCCCAGTTGCCAAGATGGCAACAGTGAGAGTTGTGATAGCAGTGGCTGCGTCAAAGCAATGGTCTTTACATCAGATGGATGTAAAGAATGCATTCTTGCATGGGGATTTGCAAGAAGAGGTGTATATGTTGCAGCCACCTGGTTATGAGGATGTGAGTCACCCCGAGCATGTTGCAGGTTGAAGAAAGCCTTGTATGGCTTAAAGCAAGCACCAAGAGCATGGTCTGACAACATTTCTGAATATCTTATCACTATTGGCTTTCATGTAGCCAATGCAGATCTCTCGCTGTATGTGAGACATGGTGATAGAGGGGTTGTGCTTGTTGTCATCTATGTAGATGACTTGATCATTACGGGGGACCATGATGCAGAGATCTTTGATGTAAAGATCTTGCTTAGACAGAAGTTCGAGATGAAGGATCTGGGGGAGCTCAAATATTTCTTGGGCATTGAGGTGATTAGGTCACCACATGGTATTGGATTACTGCAGAGACAGTATGGCTTGGACATGTTGTCCAAGTATGGTATGACAGGCTGTAAGCCTATTTCTGTGCCATTGGATCAGAATGGCAAGTTGAGTGCAGATTCAGGAGAGATCTTGGAGGATCCTACTATGTATAGGCGCATAGTAGGAAGCTTGATATACATGACGATCACCAGGAAGGATTTGAGCTATCCTGTTGGGTTGGTGAGTCAATTTATGCAGGTTCCACGGAAACCGCATTTGGATGCAGTGAGATGCATACTGAGGTATGTGAGGTCTACTTTGCATTGTGGACTATTTTATGAGACTAGGACAGAGATATGTGTACATGGGTACACAGATGCTGATTGGGCTGGTAGTATCTCATATAGAAGATCTACCAGTGGATTCATGTTTTCTTTGGGGAGTGCTGTTGTGACTTGGAGCAGCAAGAAGCAGCCTACGGTTGCTCTATCCAGTACTACAGAGGCCGAGTACAGAGGAGCTGCTATGGCAGCATGTGAGGTAGCTTGGTTGAGAAAGCTACTTGCAGATTTGGGTCTATCAGTGGATAGACAAGTTGTCATTTTCTGTGACAACATTAGCAGTATACACTTGGCCAGGAACCCAGTCTTTCATGCTCGCACGAAGCATATAGAGGTCCACTACCACTTCGTCAGAGAGAAGGTCTTAGCAGGAGACCTTGACCTTGTTTATGTCAGCACCACAGAGGATCAGGTAGCTGACATCTTCACCAAAGCATTGGGTACAGAGAAGCTCTGCAGATTCAGGGCTTCGCTTGGTGTACATGAGATGGAGTTGAGCTCGAGGGGGAGTGTTGAGATATCGAGCTCATCTAGTGAGGCGGTGGACACTGACGACCCGCCTGGGGGATAGGCCCCACACTTACACCACTGACATGGTTGGTGAAATCATGGGTGATATGCGGTCAGTGGGATGACAGGCTATGTGACAGCCATTCTAGAGACTGGCATAGTTATAGTGCCAGTTGGGTTCACACTATAGAGAACCCATCTATGTATTGGTTGAGTACCTTTCATATTATTGTGTACTCTTATCTTGTATATGGTGTGTTGAGTGTTGAGTGAAGAAGAAGAAGATTTTCAGCCTCTCACCTTGTGTGTTCTCTACTATTAGGGTTTTGTGAGTGTGTGTGTGTACTTGCAAGAGCTCAAGCTCTCTTCCCCCCTGCATCTTTTCAAGGTCGTGGGGCGCAGAGAGGGTATGGTACATTATGTTATTTTGTTGGAGTGACTTCTGAATATGCTTTTGGCATGAGCCAACATGTGGGCTCAAAGGGAATAATCTGCATGAGTACCTTGAACATTAATTTGGGCTTCAAAAGAGGATTGCCTGCTCATATGAGCCCCTCGTACTTTGCAGAAGCTGACAGGAATCCAAGATGGTATCATCAGTAAATGGTTCAAGATTATCTTTTGCAGAATGGTGTGTCTTACCTCTTGAGAGTGCCTTGTTGGAGATGGGGTAGGTGTCAGTACCTCCTCGGGGGTGAGAGTGTTAGTGGAAATATCTATCTCGGGAGGATAAAAAGATGAGAAAATGCATTCAGCTTGAGATATGTTAGTAGGTTGCATGTTAGGATATAGGTTAAGTAGTTTACTAGCAACATTAGAGTAGACAGGGTAAGTGGATTTTGAAAATGAAGAAGAAGATTATTCTTAACCCTGTCCTGTGCTAGGGGGTGGGTGACTAGGCTTATGAGACTTAATAAATTCCCGTAAGTCTGGAATTTCTTCTTCGTTTTATAGTGGGATACTCTATATGGGTAGCATCAAAATTGTATTGTACAGTTGTCAACATGGCTTCTAAATGTTTGTAAATATTAGTGTAGAGTTTTAGAATGCCAAAAGGATGATAGAGAGTGGACTCACATAGGTTTAGATGTTGGTGAGTGTTATATACCTCTAGCCAACCGTGACTTATGACCCATTGGTAACTATGTGCTACGACTTCGTAGTTGGCGAACGTCTCTGGAATGTCATCTGGGACAAATAGGTCTAATTTTTTGACACTATTGTCCAGAATTTCTGAGTTTTGGAGAACCCAACACCAACTATGAAGGTTTAGCACGATAGGATGTAGGGGATAGAAAAAGATGTCCTGGGGATTAGTCAATACTAAGTCACCCCGCAAAATTCCCATGATTACGGTAGGATCAGCATCTCTTTCCGTATTTTGTTTGATTAATTTTAGTTCTCCTAGGCCTATATCTTCAGATAGATTTATGTTGTATTGAAGTAGAGAGAGGGTTAGTGTAGATAAAAACAAAGAAAGAGTTTAAGGAGGGGCCCGGGGAGTTACTAGCAATAACTGTCCCAACTCGGAAGCGTGCTCAAGGAGTAGATGAAGATCATCATTAGGTTCTAGCCACTGACTTCTTTCTTGGATTGCGAGCTGGCACTCCAATTCTTGTAAGCAAAAGTCTGTGTTGCTAATGAGGTTTGAAATTAATGTTTCTCTGACCATCCTCGTAGCATCTAGTTCTTCAAATCTTCGTGTTACATCTTCTTGGGCTTGCCGAGCAGTTGCTTCCCTTGCCTGAGTCTTTGGGCCGCCAACCTCTCAGTGTCTTGAAGTTGTTTCATAAGCTATGTCATGTTTCTTTGTGTGCCAACTCATTTCTGTGTGCTTCAACCTGACTTGCACTTATTGTTTCATTGAGACCTCTGATCTTTTCTGCATGAGCCTTGTTGGTCTATTCCCTTTCCTGTTGTAGATGGTGTGTCCTCTCCGGAGTTGTGCTGCTAGTTTCATGATTTGGTGTTGCAACGCTTCTTCCTTGGCCTTGGCATTGGCTTGGAAGTCCTATACTTGTTGTGCATGGAGTGTCGTGAGTTCCTTTGTGTAGTTGACTTCTTTCTGTAGTTGTTCTTTTTCTTGTTCCAATTTGGCATTGAGATCAGCATTCTCTTTGATCTTTTGTACTATTGTTTGACTTAATACAAGGTTATTATTCTCCAGTGCATTGTACCTTTTCTCATGCTCTTTTGTAGCTTTCAAACTCTTCATAATGACCTCTTTGTGGGTTGTCTCAGATGCTTCCAAGTTTGCCTTTAGCTGGTAACGTGGGCTGGTCTGGTAGCAGTGCCAACTACATATGTTTCTCCAGTTCAAGCTCCTTGAAAGGTCCTTTGGCTACATGATTGAGAACATGTGTGAGAAGGTATGGGTTAGATATTTTAGATTGGTGGGCCTTCAAATAGTTCTCCATCTCCTTATGTAGATAGAATGCCCAATCTTCTTCTTTTTCTTCATGTACTTTTGCTATTCTGTTGAGACCCACTCTGTTGTATCTGTCTACTGGCTTTATCTGCATCATTAAAGGCATGGCCCTGCAAGCCTTCTCTGTAGCCTCATCTTGGATATTCTCGTACTCTGCACCATTCGAATTGTAGGAAGCCTTCTTCAGCATGGCCTTCAAAGGCATTTTGTCAATGTTGTGTTGGTGGGCCCTGATTGCGACTGGAAGTTGCAGAGCTTCTCTTATTAGGTCCTATGTGATGAGGAGTTCTTCTGTAGTGCTGTCTGCCTTGGTGATTCTCCCTCTTTTGGTCCCCTTGTCGTAGGTCTTCAGGTACTGCGCACGCAGAGTTCTGTGTTGATACTGCGGGGGAGTATCTGTGCCATCCTTCCAAGACTGACTTTGTCTAGTTTTTCCTTAACTTCAGCCTCTTCCAATATCTGTAGACATTCCGGGCTGTGGTACTGGAGGGCTACCTTTCCATGGGCTGTATGAGCATCCTTCCGGATGATGGTCCCATGGAAAGGTTGAGCATAAGGACCCAAGAAGTTCAACTTTGGTCGTTGTGTTCCTCGTCTTTTCTGGCTAGCTGGGGATCCAGTGTGGCACTGCTTGCTTGAGTTGTAGATGGGTTCTCGTGGGCTTCGGACTTCGAGGCTAACATCTATATTAGGCACATAGGATCAGTCGAATGGCTGGTGGGGTTGATATTAGGCACATAGGATCAGTCGAATGGCTGGTGGGGTTGATATCTTTCTCTTTTTCTTTTTCTTTTTTTTAAAATAAATAATCTATTAGGAATAGGTTAGTATAATTGAAGAGTGCATTAGTGTATGAGCAATCCTCTGGTGTGTTAATAGTCAGTTCATGGCAAGGTAGGAGTGAATACGTGAATGTGCAGGCCGTAAAAGTGTTAGTCTGTGAAGGCTCTGGCCGTGAAAGGCTCTAGGCGTGAAAGTGCAGACACAATTTTTGTGAAAGGCTCATGCTGTGAAAGACTCGAGCTGTGAAAGTTACTGGTCGTGAAAGTGTTAGTCCGTGTGAAAGGCTCTGGCCCGTGAAAGGCTCTTTTGTGAAAGTGCAAGCATAGTTTTTGTGAAAGGCTCAGGCCGCCGTGAAAGGCTCTTTCGTGAAAGTTCAGGCACAGTTTCCATGAAAGGCTCTGGCCGTGAGAAAGGCTCAGGTCCCATGAAAAGCTTATTTTGTGAAAGTACAGGCACAGTTTCCGTGAAAGGCTCATGCCGTGAAAGTCACTGGCCGTGAAAGGGTTTGGCCATGAAGGTGTTAGTCTATGAAAGGCTCTGGCTATGAAAAGCTCTTTTGCGAAAGTGCAGGCATAGTTTTCGTGAAACGCTCAAGCCGTGAACGTGCAAACATAGTGTTCGTGAAAGTGCAGGTAGTATTTTTAATCATTTGATTACGTTTGTTTGGTGTATGAGCAGACACCAATCTTTTGATTAAATTAATCGTGAAAGGCCAGTTCATTTGTGTTACCACTTAATGTGTATTGTGATTTTTCAAGAACACAAAATGAAAACAAAAACAAACAAACTAAAAAGAAAAGAAAAGAAAAGAAAAAACAAGGATCAAGCTCCCACCTTGAAGGAATAGTCAAGAATCGAAGAGAGATGGCGAGCTCGGAAGATGCACACGAAAGCGAATGCAAACGATCACTCCATGCACATGATGCAAAATGACAAAAAAAAAAAGGAAAGAAAATCGATTTTATAACGCAGCCATCGAACAAGGTGACTATCTTAATAAAGAATGCCACGTGGTGCTGTGTGATTCGCCTACTGAAAAATTTACCATTTCACGACGTGAACCTCTGTAATGTGGTTCACGATGTAAACCCTTTTTCTGCAATTTCACATGGAATGCATAAGATCGAATTCATCTCATTTTTCGTTCATGCTCAAGTAGTCAAACATGCACATGATGAGTATGATACATTACTTACCTTGTACCCATTTGTGCAATCATTGGATACCTTTTGTTTATCGCCCACTGAGAACCAAGGGGTCACCTGGGCACTTTTGGGCATTTGTTGATGCAGTCGTTTTAGTTCCATGTGGGAGTTTTTTATTGTTCCTTCCACCCAACTGAACAATTTTGTTGCTGTGTCTGGTTGTGGAGGGCTTCTATCTGCATCTCCTGAATTTCTTTGTTTTATCCTTAAGTTCCCTGTTCAGTTCTGTAGCCAAAGTGGGTACTTTCGTTGCTTTGGGAATTCCCAACCCATTTGGCTGGGGTTGCTTTTTCCTCCATACAAGGGTAGGTGTGGTGCTTGCTTGAGATGGGAGTTGATGTTGCATGCTCTTACCGCCCTTTTTTTTATGATTTTACCTGTTTGTGGTATTGGCCACTGAGTGGGGTTTGGGTACCCATATTGCTGCATTGCCTTGATAGTATCCTTGTGCTCACAGTAAGTCCTTTCAGACCCATTGCTCACGGGTTCCTTGAGGTCTCTTTGGATGCTTGGAGTCCTACCAATTGGTTTGAGTCAACAAGGTCTGACTTTTGAATTGTTTACGCCTTTTCTTGTGCTTTTGCTGTATCTTTTCTTTTGCAAGCTGTTTCTATTGTTTCAAGAGATGTTCTTGCAAGAGCATCTCTTGGGTTAGTGGTCCAAAGTATTTTTTAAATTTACTTCCATTGACATAACCCTCCATTTGGATGCCGCCAATTGTCTCAATTCGAACAGACCCTTGAGGTGTGATTTTCGATACTCTGAATGGTCCCAAGCCTTGGTATTTAAGTTTCTTTTTCTTGGTGCTACCAACAACATACATGAGGACAAGGTCCCCCATTTTTCAAGATCTTTTTGCTTAAGCTTTTTGTCAAACCAATGTTTCCTACGTAATTTTTCAACCATGAGTCCATGTGATGCTATCAGTCTGGTCTCATCAAGCTTCTCTAAGTCAATTAGCCTTTCAGCCTAATGCATTCTCTGTTAGATACTCTTGTACGACAATCCTTAAGCTTGGGAGGACTAGGTATTCCACAGGCATAACTGCTTCCACACCATAAGCTAGATGGAAAGGAGTGTAACCCATCGCGCTACCTTATATGATGTTCGATAGGCCCATAGGGCTGCTGTCAGCTTATGTTCCTAGTCTGTTCAACTTGCTTCCAAGGTTTTTGTCAAGATAGTACACAAAATCTTGTTTGTACTCTTTGCTTGACCATTGACTTGTGGATAATAAGATGATGATTTTTTGATGGATCACTAGGAAACCCGCAAAAGTAAATGATCAATCACCTCATTGATAAAATATGAGCCACGATCACTCATGAATTCTAGTGGCCGAACCTCGAGATGATTTGCTCATATAAAAATTTTACAGTTGTTCGCGCATCAACTCTCTTTGAGGCTCTGGCTTCTGCCCATTTCATGAAATAGTCCATGGCCACGATCATGTAGTATCGGGCTTGGGATGGATGTGCCATTGGACTAATCGGTCCCACAAAATCTATCTCCCATTTCTCAAATGGTTGTCTTACAATAATAGGGGTGAGCGGTATCTTGTCCTTTTGCTGTGGAATAGCAAAACGGACATTCTTCGCATCTTTTGACAAATTCTATGGCATCTCCGAATAACGTAGGCCACCATAGTCCTGCTTGAAGTACTTTTCGAGCTATGATTTTCTGTAAGATTCCTTCCTCCAGCTTTTGAGGTGTAAAGGTGTAAGAACCTCCCCTTCTATTCTTGTAATTATTCCCCTCTCTGAAATAGAAGAAAGATCTTGTTTTACCCTATTTTGGCTTAGAGAGAGAAAATATCTAGAGAGAGATAATTCAAAATCGACATATCTTTGGATACAAAAATCCTCCTAATGTCTAAAATGGATTCCCCTAAAATAGAAGTTCAAATTGAACTTTCCAATGTTGTTGGAATTAGGGTTGTAGGAAAGCACACAAAGCTTGGAGAAGAAGCAGCAAGAATGCACACAACACAAAGTGTATTAGATTGTGTCAATGTACAAAAGATAAGTTAGCCCTAGAATGATGGGCGTATATACAAGCCGGGGGAAAAAACCTCCTAAAGAGGGAAAAAGTGCCCCGGCGGTCCTAAGTGTGTTCACACACATCACTGCCTATGTATATGGCAACAAATCTCCCCTGGGAGTGATGGTGTGAACGAGAGCTGGCACTCATGTATAGGGGAGTGCCATGCCCGAAGTAGATCAATCCACAAAGGGGAGCAAGCCCAAAGCTTTGCAGAAAGCTTCAAACTTCTCATGAGGAAGCGCCTTTGTGAAAAGATCGACGAGGTTGTCCTGCGTTGGCACATAGGCTAAGCTGATCTCTCCTGCTGGAGAGTCTCTCCCTGACATAGTAATAATGCACCTCAATGTGCTTTGTGCGAGCATGAAAAATTGGGTTTCTCGCAACTGCCAATGCGCTCTGACTGTCAGTGTAGATAGAGGTGGCAGACTCCTATCCAACACCCAAATCAGCCATAAGCTGTCTGAGCCACACACACTCAACCGTAGCTGTGAAAGCTGCCCTGTACTCAGCTTCACAACTAGACGTGGCCACAGTAGGTTGCTTCTTGCTCAACCAAGATATGCATGAGCTACCGAGCATGAAAAAAAAAACCACTTGTGGACACTCTTGTGTCATAGCAACCAGCCCAATCTGAGTCCGAAAAGCATGTAAATCTGGCGGCAACGATCCCCCCTTTTTGGGATAAAACAACCCAAGATGTATGGTGCCACTCAAGTAGCAAAAGATGCGTTTAACTGCCTTCCAATGCTGAGACCCTGGGCTATGCATAAACCTGCTCACTTGTGAGACTGCAAACTGAATGTCCGACCTCGTAATGCATACATAAATGAGGCAACCAACAACTGTCTGATAGAGTGTGACATCAAAGTGATCTCCAGCATCATGAAGACTCAACTTCAAACCTGTCTCCATTGGAGTAACAATAGGCTTGCAGTCTTCAAGGCCAAATCTCCACAACAATGTTTCAATATACTTTGTCTGACACAAAGCAATACCTCCATCACACTGCTTAAATTGTATCCCCAAATAATGATGCAAATGCCCCAAATCTGACATCTCAAAAGAGGCATTCAAATCAACCTTAAAATCAGCAATATGACTCTCATTTAGTCCTGTGAGCAGCATGTCATCGACATAGAGAGCAATGATTAGATGTACATCATCCACACGTTTAACATACAAAGTGATTTCTGTTGTTGGACTATTCTGAAAACCATGTGCAGTCAAATATGTATGTATCTTTTCATACCAAGCTCATGGAGCTTACTTTAAACCATATAAAGCCTTTTTCAACCTGCACACTTTGTTTTCCTGCCCTTTTTGAACAAAACCACGAGGCTGCGATACATACACCTCCTCATGCAAATCTCCATTCAAGAACGCAGTCTTTATGTCCAACTGATGTACATTCCAACCATTATGAGCTGCCAATGCACAAATGCTACGAATGGTAGTCATACGACAAGTGGGAGCAAAGGTCTCATCAAAATCAATGTCCTTTTCTTGAGCATAACCCTTTGCAACAAGTCTAGCCTTATAGCGATCAACACTGCCATCTGGCTTTCGTTTCAACTTGAAAACCCACTTACATCCAATGGCCTTTTTACCAATAGGCAAATCACACAAAGACCATGTACCATTCTTCATTATAGCATCATATTCACTTTACATTGTAGCCAACCAATTTTCTGATTTTTGTGCCTCATCAAATGAAAGAGGTTCTTCCTCTTCACACATACTCACACATACTAGACACAGCCAAAGCATAACAATCTGATGCATAAGAGGCATGCTGAAAACCTGAACGAGTACGACTAGATATAGATGAACCAATTTTACTATCACGCAAGGTTTGCACCAGCCATTTAGGCATACCTCTAGCCTGCTCATTTTCAGCCCTATCTCAGAAATTACATCCTGTAAATCTGCATCAGAAATGGGCTGATCTATGATGTCATTTAAAATCTGCATAGACTGAATATTTGCCTCATTAGGACTTACATTTGAATTCCCACCTGTAAACAGAGGCAACAATGTATCAAATACATCCCGTGAGCTCACACCTCTCTTTGGTACATGATAACAAAGGCTGCATAGCATCTTCCACAAAAACAACATCTCGACTAATCAATATACGCTTTGACTGCGGATGATACAATCTGTAACCTTTGCTCTCAGCACTGTAACCAACAAAAATGCATTGCGGATGATACAATCTGTAACCTTTGCTCTCAGCATTGTAACCAACAAAAATGCATTTGACAGCCTTATCATCCAATTTTTTGCGTTGTTGCACCGGCACTAAAGCATAGGCCAAGCAACCAAAGACACGCAAGTGACCAATAGAAGGCTTCCTACCATGCCAAGCTTCGTATGGAGTAATAGACTGCAAGGCCTTAGTGGGACACCTGTTGAGTACATATGCAGCACACATGATAGCCTCAAGCCAAAACGCATGTGGCAAAGCTTGGCTCTTGACCATACATCGTGCCATCTCCATAAGTGACCTGTTTTTCCTCTCAGCAACACCATTTTGCTGAGGGGTATACGGCACTGTACATTGGTGTTTTATCCCACAACTAGCTAGAAATGCATCAAACTCTTTAGACATGTACTCCCCCCCTCGATCAGAACGGAGGGTGCCCACATTACAATTGGATACATTTTCAACCATAAGCAAAAACTATTTGAAGCACAAAAACACTTCGGACTTTGCCTTTAGTGGCATCCACAAATTTGACTACAAATCCAAGTCTAGCAAGCGCAGAGACAGACAATAGATTCTTCTTTATCCCTAGCACATACAAAGCATCTGAAAGTGTGAAAGCACTGCCATTTGGGTAAGAAGCATAATTTTACCAACGCCCTACTGGGTAAGAAGCATTATTGGCACATGTGACAGTATTCCCATTAGAGACAGCCTCAAGACAAGTGAACATATCACGATGCGAGGTAATGTGCTTTGTAGCACCACTGTCAAAATACCATACATTAGAGTCAACAGAAACTGCCAAACATGCATCATGTACAGATGGGTCATACTGGCAATACACGCTAAATGCCCATTCTGTATCCTGCACAACATTTGCAGAATCTGCATTTGTAGAAGCATTTGCTATTGTTGCTGCATTTGACTCTTTCTTCTTTGCCTCTTTAGCCTTTAGCTTAGGGCAGTTCTTAATGACATGATCATTTGCCTTACAATAGTTGCACCTGGTCTTTTTCTTGCCTTTATCAAGAGCCTTCTCAGACTTATTGTTGCTACCTGTGGAAGGAGAAGAAGTTGCAGACCTACTAATAGGAGAAGAAACAGTGGAAGGGGCTGCCTTACCACTTCTTCTCTGCTGCTGGGCAGCAATAAATGCATGATCAACTGCACGCTGCCTGGCCCTGTTTTGCCTGGACTGCGCTTCTTGCAAGAGCTTGTTGACTAAAGTATCATACTTAACAGCATCAGGTCTGTCCTCGCAGGTCTGTCCTCGGTAAGAAGTCTCCACGTGGAAGCAAAAGTCTGATATGTCTCAGGTAAAGTATCAAGAACAATCTACACAAGAGAATGATCTGGAATAATCTCACCTGCAAAAATCAACTGTTCTTTGAGATCTTTAATCTCAACAAGAAAAACATTCATGTCATCATCTTTCTGCATAATCTTCAATTCTAGCTCTTTATGCAGGTAAGAGATTTTTGCCTCGTTACGACCTGTATACAAACTAGCTAGAGCCTGTTTTGCTGTTTTAGCTAAACGAATATGTGGGGTGATGTTACGTTTGACAGAAAGTGCAATCAAGGCATGAGCCTGCGCATCTTTACCATCCCAACGAGCTTGTTCAGCAGTGGGTAAAACAGCAGCAACAGTGGAGCTGCTAGAACCTGCAACATCCACAGATCCTACATCCACAGAACCTGGACGTACATCCATACCCTGCACAATGTTCCACACTCCTTTTTCAACCAAAACATGCTGCATCATGTATGCCCAAAGTAGGTAGTTGCCGTCTCCATCCAGTTTGTCTTCAGCAGACAACATGCAAAATACATCATTGCTGTTATCAGCCATGGCCCCACTGACTGAAACTGATGCAAAAGCTGCCTGTAATGAAGCAAAGACTGAACACAAAACAACTCGTGCTATGTAGCACGGTCCACAATAGAATACGTATGCCTGTTTTGCAGAAAACTGCACTGTCGAAATTTCTGCAAAAAATGACGAAAACACATGTGCAGAACTTGCAATGCAAAAACGGAGCCCGAAACGACCTCAGATGCGATTTCTGAGAACGCTAGCCCTACGGGCTGAATTTGCAGAGTATAGGGACCTGTAAAAGCGATCGTGAAAGCTCACCTCAATCGGAGAACGTGAGTCGGAGGGTGCTGACGGCGTAGCCCTGGGAGCCGATGCCTGCTCTGATACCAATTGTTGGAATTAGGGTTGTAGGAAAGCACACAAAGCTTGGAGAAGAAGCAGCAAGAATGCACACAACACAAAGTGTTTTAGATTGTGTCAATGTACAAAAGATAAGTTAGCCCTAGAATGATGGGCGTATATACAAGCTGGGGAAAAAAACCTCCTAAAGAGGGAAAAAGTGCCCCGGCGGTCCTAAGTGTGTTACACACATCACTGCCTATGTATATGGCAACAAATGTGCATTAGGAATTAATTGAAAATGGTATAAGGGACCTTCGCCTAAGAATCCAGATTTTTAGAAATTTTCGGATTATGGTCCAATTAAGGTTCCAATGGGCCAATTAGAGTAATCCAAGTGTTGGGATGAGATAAATCCAAAGAATAAAATAAAATACCCAAAAATGAGTAAATGCTCACATAAGATCAAAAGTTGACTGAGTACAAGGTTTATTAGTTAAAAATTAAGAGATATTTTGGAGAAATGATGCATTTTTGACACCTTGATAAGGAGAGGGGGACTCTTGAGGTAGGCACCTTTTTCACATGTGTGGTTGGGTTTTTTAATTCAAAAAAATGTGATACTTTTAGCTCTCCTCTCTCCTGGATCAAACTAGATTTAAAAAAGGGAGCCAAACTGGTCCAAATCAAACTGAACCTGGAAAATTCTAGAACCCGGTTGGACTTGGTTAGTGGCCTCCCTCACCTATAAATAGACCCTCATTCCTTTGTATTTTCATATTGGAGCTATACCATGCCAGTATTATCTTAAAATAATCATATTTCTATTATCCCTTAAATTTTCCTCTCTCTTGGGAGCTTGGAGCTTCTCTCTTGGGAGCTTGGAGCTTCTCTCTCTCTCTCTCTCTCTCTAACAACTCTTGAAGTTGCTCTTCTCCTCTTGGTGGACCAATTGATTGGTTGGGGGCTTCACTGGCTGCTAATAAAGAACCAATCCTCCAAACTTGGAGGTAAAATTGATTTATATGGTTTTTTCAAATTATCTCAACGACTTTCTTCTTCTCAACCCCTCTCAAGCTTGAGAAGCTTTCAAAATGCTAGTTTTTATTCAAATCAAGCTTTCCCTAAGTTTCTTAATGTTTGATTAGCATTAAGTTAATCTTTATGCTTATTTGTAATGCTTTCTTTAAGTAAATCTCCCTCTTTAAAAGAGTAGCCATCTTTATGGCTAAATCTCTTGGAAAAAGATGCTTCTCAATGATAGTCTCTTAATTCAAATCTAAACTCTAGGCTCGATGAGCTAGAGGATAAGAATTGATATTTTCATGATTTTGGATTAGTAAAAATAATGGTTAATCCTTCTTAGATTGTTTATGAGTAAATAAAGATTACTTTAATTCATTCTAAATGAGAAAAGGATTATCCTAGTAAATTGGAAAAAGAGGAATGTCCAAATTAACTTCATCTAGTGGAATAATCATAATTATGTTTATAGTTATGGTTAAAATTATGATTTGAATACATAGTTTGATTTTAAGCATAAAAGAAGAACTACTATCATATTTTCATTACAAGCTTTTATTCTTTTAGGAAAATTTAAGAATTATCAGTAATAGCAGCGAAGCTATGACAAAATTTTTAGAAAATAATACATATCTTATTTTTATGCATAATGCTAAAAGAGAACTTCCTACCATATTCTAGGATTAGACACCTTATGCAAAAAGAATGATTTTCATCATATTCATGTAGAATAAATTTTTTGTATTTATGCATAATTATTTGATTATGAAAAGAGTAATTTTTTATAAATTTATTTTTATGCAAAAAGAGGAATTCCCATCATATTGGAGATCCAAACAATTAAATATTAAAAGAGGAATTTTTGGGCATAATTCAAATTATGAGTATTTATCAAAAGTGAAATTTTGAGTATTATCATTTTTATTGAGAAATATGGATAGAATTGATTTTTGTAAATCCCATGAATCTTTTATTTAAAAGAAGAATATTGAATATATCTTATTTAAAAATTTGAGAAAGAATGTGAAAATATCCATCGAGAAAACTTGGATAATTCTTATTCAGAAAAGGGAATCTGGAATCCCTGAGAGGATCAAGGATCCAATAAGTAAATGGAAGTTTAGAATTAGTTCTCATTAATGAAGCTTAAGGAATGAAAATACAATACGTAAATGCTCTTTCTGAGTTTTTACTATTCAATTCTGATAAGGTTTATTTTCTCTTTTTAAACCTTCAACAACACTCTGATACTTGATAGATGTGATGTGATAGATGTGAATGTGAATGATGGATGGATGTGGATGAATGTGATGAGATGTGAATGTTAATGATGGATGGATGTGGATGAATGTGATGAGATGTGAATGGATGTGATGTGATATAGATAAATGTGGATGTGATGTAATGTGGATGGAATGAATGTGAAGTGATGTGGATAGATGTGAATGTGATGTGATGTGATATGGATCTGGTTATGATGTTGATAGATAAGATGTGATGTGATGTGGATCTGGTTAGATATAAATGGATGAGATATGATGTGAATAGATGAGATGTGATGTGATGTGGATCTGGCTAGATATGAATGGATGAGATATGATGTGGATAGATGAGATGTGATGTGATAGATGTGAATGTGAATGAATGGATGGATGTGGATGAATGTGATGAGATGTGAATGGATGTGATGTGATATGGAAGAAGAAGTAGATGTGATGTAATGTGGATGGAATGAATGTGATGTGATGTGGATAGATGTGAATGTGATGTGAATGTGGATGGAATGAATGTGATGTGATGTGGATATGGTTAGATATAAATGGATGAGATATGATGTGTGGATAGATGAGATGTGATGTGATGTGGATCTGGTTAGATATGAATGGATGAGATATGATGTGGATAGATGAGATGTGATGTGATAGATGTGAATGTCAATGAATGGATGGATGTGGATGAATGTGATGAGATGTGAATAGATGTGATGTGATATGGATAGATGTGGATGTGATGTAATGTGGATGGAATGAATGTAATGTGATGTGGATAGATGTGAATGTGATATGATATGGATGGAATGAATGTGATGTGATGTGGATGGATGTGAACGAGATGTGATAAGATGAGGATGGATGTGACGAGATGTGAATGAATGTAATGTGATGTAAATGGATGTGAATGGGAGTGATGAGATGTGAATGGATGTGATGAGATGTGAATGGATGTGATGAGATGTGAATGGGTGTGATGAGATGTGAATAGATGCGATGAGATGTGAATAGATGCGATGAGATGTGAATGGATATGAATGTGATGTGATGATATCTGAATGGATGTGGTAAGATGTGAATGTGATGTGATGAGATGTGATGTGGATCTGGTTAGATATGAATAGATGAGATATGATGTGGATAGATAAAATGTAATGTGATGTGGATCTGGGTAGATGTGAATGGATGTGAAGTAATGAAAATAGATGTGAACATGATGTGATGATATGTGGATGTGATGTGGATCTGGTTAGATATGAATAGATGAGATATGATGTGGATAGATAAAATGTAATGTGATGTGGATCTGGGTAGATGTGAATGGATGTGAAGTAATGAAAATAGATGTGAACGTGATGTGATGATATGTGGATGATATGTGGATCTGAATGAATGTAGATGGATGTGATGTGATATGAATGGATGAGATGTGATATGGATATGTTGTGACATGGATAGATGTGATGTATTGTGATGTGGACCTGGATAGATGTGATGTGATATGAATGGATGAGATGTGATGTGGATATGTTGTAACGTGGATAGATGTGATGTAATGTGATGTGGACCTGGATGGATGTGAATGGATGAGATGTGATGTGGATGGATGTGACGTGATGTGATGAGGATAGATGTGGATAGATGTGATGAGATGTAATATGATTTGATTGGATGAGAATGGATGAAGGACTATGGGAATACATATGACTGGATGTGGAATAAGCAATGTGATGAGATGTAATATGATTTGATTGGATGAGAATGGATGAAGGATGATGGGAATACATATGATTGGATGTGGAATAAGCAATGTGAATTGATGTATAAGAATGTGGAATAACGAGAAATGATGTGAAACAATGCAGAAAGATGAGAGTTCGTTTGAAACTGTATTTATGAAACCTGTTTTTAAATGACTGTTTTATGTCAAGAATGCTGGGGAAGCATTTTGACCATCTTGTGAATGAGGTCATGGGGAGACCTAAGTGATAAAGTTGCAACAGCTGAGACGGAGAGTCAATGGAGAGGACTTCTTGCATAGCAAGGTTGGCCGAGGTCTTGACCAGCCTCGGTTCGATTTAAATGGTGAGCTTCCGGTGTACGGTGGATGAGGGACCAAGGAAGTGGCCTATGAGTGAAGTGCTAGGTGACCTACGACGAAGGAGCCTAGAGGGTGGTGATCATACGGTGCTCGGGCTCTGGGTCACCGAAGATACCCAAGCGTGCGTCGAGGAAGAAAATGGAACAAGGAGTTAGAGTTGTTTTCTGAACTCGGGCATGGATCTGGTTGATTGGCCTTGCTGGTCCTCAACACGGATGAGTCCATGGCTCTTTTATATGGATTTGTTGGTTGATCTTGCTGATCTCAACGGAGAGTCCATCTGGATTTTTCTTATGTGATTATGTTTCCGGGTACTATGAGCTCGAAACTATTGAAAAGGCCCCTGAGTGAACAGGTGGTGAATGTTCTGGTTGCCAATGATGTCATAGGTACACCGATGAAGGAATGATTGGAAATTAGAATTCAAGCTAGATATTTTGGAGGATTATGATCAGTGATACTATGGTTTCATTAAAAGATTGTTTTAAAGACAGCTGAATCTGTGAATCTGTGAAACAGGCAATTTCATATTGGGTGTGTAAGTGGTGTGACTATCTTGAAGTTTGAAGCTCCGATTAGGGAGCCTAGGAACTCTTTTCCCTGGTACCCGGGGCAAAACATAACCAAATTTCTAAATGGATCCTATCACTACAGTGGTTGCTAACCCATGGGATTAGATGGGGTTAGGCTGGTGGACTGATGGATCCCTAAAATGAGACTCAATTCTGTTATGTTACGATAGTTGAAGTAAAATCCCGGATAACCCTTGTTCTATGGAAAAGAATCAACGGATGTGCCTCTTGATGAGGAAAAAAGCGTTGGTCTCTATGATCCAAGTGCAAGTCTCTTCCTTGATCTGACCATGTGACTTACAGGTTTGGTTGGATCAGTTTGGTTAGTTAAGGCTCTTGACTACGTTAGAATAGATTTATCTCGGTGGAATCTCCTATGTCTGC
The DNA here is from genome assembly GCF_041138505.1 of Cibotium barometz. Classification (NCBI taxonomy): domain Eukaryota; kingdom Viridiplantae; phylum Streptophyta; class Polypodiopsida; order Cyatheales; family Cibotiaceae; genus Cibotium; species Cibotium barometz. The sequence continues at coordinate 44,936,180 of NC_141075.1, forward strand.
TGGGCAAGGGATGTTTTTTTGGATTTGGTTTTGGAAGAACCGAGAGATTAGTCACTTGTCCTCCGAATATCTGTGGGCAAGGCCCCGAGTGGGAGACTCTGCCCTGCGCAAGAAGTGCTGCTTTCGCTGCTAGCACCCCTGAATTCGTTTCTCTGAAAAAATGCCCACCGGCTATCCCTGAATGAGCTTCTTCCAATATGGTGATGAACTCATCCTCTCTAACACATCGTCTGAGCACATTATCTTTTCCTAGCTTATATAGTTCTCCCGCAATCAGTTGATAAGGTGCATCCAGCTTGATAAGCCGCCGCATTTTATGTTTTTTCAAAGGTATTTCCTGTGGAAAACCATAAGCTAGATACTATGAGATTTCTTCACTCCATTCGGGTACCATGTCCAATTTAAATAACCAAGCATCAGGAAGGTCATCATCAACACCAGTTCTTGCTGGTTCCCCATTTGGAATTCTTGACATGTGGTCGGCCAACACATGTTGTGTTCCCTTCCTTACCGTGACTGTAAAGTCGAATTCCAACAACAGTAGTAACCATCGTGTGATTCTCCTTGTGGTGCAAGATTTATTTACTAGCTATAGTAAGGCTTGATGGTCCATGAAAAATACGAATTTATTGGCCAAGAGGTAATGTCGATATTTCTTGACAGCGTAAACCATGGCCAATCCTTCTCTCTCTGTGGTGGTGTAATTCAACTCTGCATCATTCAGCTGGATGACTAGCGAAGCAAACTGGATAGTCCAATCCTTCTCTCTCTGTGGTGGTGTAATTCAACTCTGCATCATTCAACTGGATGACTAGCGAAGCAAACTGGATAGTCCAATTTGAACTCACTAGGCTGGGCTAGTATGCAACCAGTAGCAAAATTTGATGCATCAATATGCACGTGAAATATGAGATCCCAATTGGGGGGTCATAGAATTGGCGCGCTTGCCAATGCTTGCTTCAGTCGATCATATGCCTCCTGCTCACACTCCTTGGTCCATTTAAAGACAATGAGGAGCTTGTACAATGGTCTGGCTATTTCAGCATAAAAATTTATGAAGCAGCGATAATATCCCACATGACCCATAAACCTTTGCACTCCCTTGTAGTTGGTAGGCGGTGGTAGCTCCAATATCAGCTTGACCCTATCGTCCATGGATATACCATTCTTTGAGACAATGTGTCCCAATATCACACCATGCTTGACCCAAAACTGACACTTCAAGGGGTTCAGTGATATACAATATAATCAACACCGCTCGAACACTTTCCTCAAGCATGCCAGATGGTCTATCCATCGAGAGTGTGCACATAGATCGTCAATGAATATCTTCAACCACTTTTGTAAGTAGTCCTTAAAGGTTGTGCACATCAACCATTGAAAGGTTGTTGGGCTGTTTGTGAGCTAATTCTTTAACAAAAGAATGTTTCTCAAAGATAATCTCTTATTTCAAAGCTAAACTCTAGGCTTGATGAGCTAGAGATTAAGAAAATGATATTTTCATGATTTGTGCTATTAAAATAATTGTTATTTCTTTTAGATTGTTTATGAGTAGTTAAAAACTACTTTAATTCATTCTAAATGAGAAATGGATTATCCTAACAAAGTAGAAAAAGAGGAATGTTGAAATTGGCTTAATCGAGTGAGATAATCATAGTTATGTTAATAATTATGGTTAAAATTATGGTTTGAATATACAGTTTGATTTTAAGCATAAAAGAAGAACTACTATCATATTTTCATTACAAGCTTTTATTCTTTTAGGAAAAATTGAGAATTATCAGTAATAGCAACACCGAAGCTATGGTAAAATTTTCAGAAAATAATACATATCTTATTTTTATGCATAATGCTAAAAGAGGACTTCCTACCATATTCTAGAATTAGACTTCATCATATTCATGGGAAATAATTTTTTAGTATTTATGTATAAATATTTAATTAAGAGAAAAGAGAAATTTTTGGTAAATTTAATTTTATGCAAAAAGAGAAATTCCCATGATATTCGAGATCCAAATAATTAAATGTTAAAAGATGAATTTTTGGTAAATTTATTTTTATGCAAAAAGAGAAATTCCCATAATATTCGAGATCCAAACAATTAAACGTTAAAAGAGGAATTTTTGGCATAATTCAAATTATGAGTATTTATCAAAAGAGGAATTTTGAGTATTATTATTTTTATTGAGAAATATGGGTAGAATTGATTTTTGTAAATCCCATGAATTTTTTATTCAAAAAGAAGAATATTGAATATATCTTAATTGAGAAATTTGAGAAAGAATGTGAAAATATCCATCGCTCGAGAAATGTTGGATAATTCTTATTCAAAAAAGGGAATCTGGAATCCCTGGGAGGATCGAGGATCCAATGAGTAAACGGAAGTTTAGAATTAGTTCTCACATTAATGAAGCTTAAGGAATGAAAATACAATACGTAAATGCTCTTTCTGAGTTTTTACTATTTAATTTTGATAAGGTTTATTTTCTCTTTTTAAACCTTCAACAACACTCTGATACTTAGATTTAATGAGATCTAGAAAAAGTACCTTTTTAACTAGGTCAAGCAATTGGCAGAAACTGAGAAAAGTCCTATCAATATATCAAAAGTAGAGAAACTGTACTAAAAGTGGATGTGATAAGATGTAATGTGGATCTGAATAGATATAGATGGATGTGATGAGATGAAATGTGATGTGGATCTGAATGAATGTAAATGGATGTGATGGGATGTAAATGGATGCGATGTGATGAGATGAGATGGGAATGTGATGTGATAAGATGTGAATGTTATGTGATAAGATGTGAATATGATGTGATGAGATGTGAGTGGCTGTGATGAGACATGGATGAGATGTGATGTGATGTGATAGATGTAAATGTGAATGTGAATGAATGGATGGATGTGGATGAATGTGATGAGATGTGAATGGATAAGATGTGATATGGATAGATGTGGATGTGATGTAATGTTGATGGAATGAATGTGATGTGATGTGGATAGATGTGAATGTGATGTGATGTGGATGGAATGAATGTGATGTGATATGGATAGATGTCGATGTGATGTAATGTGGATGGAATGAATGTGATGTGATGTGGATGTGATGTAATTTGGATGGAATGAATGTGATGTGATGTGGATGGATGTGAACGAGATGTGATAATGTGAATGAGATGTGATGATTGTTTTAATTCAAATCAAGCTTTCCCTAAGAGTCTTAATGTTTAATTAAGAGAAAGTTAATCTTTATGCTTATTTGTAATGCTTTCTTTAAGTAAATCTCTCTCTCAAAAAGAATAGTCATCTCTATAACTAATTCTTTAACAAAAGAATGTTTCTCAAAGATAATCTCTTATTTCAAAGCTAAACTCTAGGCTTGATGAGCTAGAGATTAAGAAAATGATATTTTCATGATTTTGTGCTATTAAAATAATGATTATTTCTTTTAGATTGTTTATGAGTAGTTAAAAACTACTTTAATTCATTCTAAATGAGAAATGGATTATCCTAACAAATTGAAAAAAGAGGAATGTTGAAATTAGCTTAATCTAGTGGGATAATCATAGTTATATTTATAATTATGGTTAAAATTATGATTTGATTATATAGTTTGATTTTAAGCATAAAAGAAGAACTACAATCATATTTTCATTACAAGCTTTTATTCTTTTAGGAAAATTTGAGAATTATCAGTAATAGCAGCGAAGCTATGGCAAAAATTTTCAGAAAATAATACATATCTTATTTTTATGCATAATGCTAAAAGAGGACTTCCTACCATATTCTAGGATTAGACATCCTATGCAAAAAGAATGATTTTTATCATATTCATGGGAAATAATTTTTTAGTATTTATGCATAAAGAGGAACTTTGGTAAATTTATTTTTATGCAAAAAGAGGAATTTCCATGATATTCGAGATCCAAATAATTAAATGTTAAAAGAGGAATTTTTGGTAAATTTATTTTTATGCAAAAAGAGGAATTCCCGTGATATTCGAGATCCAAACAATTAAATGTTAAAAGAGGAATTTTTGGCATAATTCAAATTATGAGTATTTATCAAAAGTGAAATTTTGAGTATTATTATTTTTATTGAGAAATATGGGTAGAATTGATTTTTGTAAATCCCATGAATCTTTTGTTCAAAAAGAAGAATATTGAATATATCTTAATTGAGAAATTTGAGAAAGAATGTGAAAATATCCATCGAGAAAACTTGGATAATTCTTATTCAGAAAAGGAAATCTAGAATCCTTGGGAGGATCGAGGATCCAATGAGTAAACGGAAGTTTAGAATTAGTAAGGAATGAAAATACAATACGTAAATGCTCTTTTTGAGTTTTTACTATTCAATTCTGATAAGGTTTATTTTCTCTTTTTAAACCTTCAACAACACTCTGATACTTAGATTTAATGGGATCGAGAAAAAGTACCTTTAACTAGATCAAGCAATTGGCAGAAACTTAGAAAAGTCCTATCTATATCGAAAGTAGAGAAACTGTACTAAAAGTGGATGTGATGTGCATCTGAATAGATGTAGATGGATGTGATGAGATGAGATGTGATGTGGATCTGAATGAATGTAAATAGATGTGATGGGATGTAAATGGTTGCAATGTGATGAGATGAGATGTGAATGTGAATGTGAATGTGAATGTGAATGTGATAAGATGTGAATATGATGTGATGAGATGTGAGTGGATGTGATGAGACATGGATGAGATGTGTTGTGATGTGAGAGATGTGAATGTGAATGAATGGATGGATGTGGATGAATGTGATGAGATGTGAATGGATGTGATGTGATATGGATAGATGTGGATGTGGATGTGATGTAATGTGAATGGATGTGATGTGATATGGATAGATGTGGATGTAGATGTGATGTAATGTGAATGGATGTGATGTGATATGGATAGATGTGGATGTGGATGTGGATGTGATGTAATGTGGATGAAATGAATGTGATGTGATGTGGATGTGATGTAATGTGGATGGAATGAATGTGATGTGATGTGGATGGATGTGAACGAGATGTGATAAGATGAGGATTGATGTGACAAGATGTAAATGAATGTGATGTGATGTAAATGGATGCAGATGTGCATGTGATGAAATGTGAATGAGATGTGATGATATGTGAATGGGTATAGAGAGATGTGAATGAGATGTGATGATATGTGAATGGATGTGATGTGATGTAAATGGACGAGAATGAGATGTGATGATATCTGAATGGATGTGGTGAGATGTGAATGTGATGTGATGAGATGTGAATGGATGAGATGTGATGTGGATCTGGTTAGATATGAATGGATGAGATATGATGTGGATAGATGAGATGTGATGTGATGTGGATCTGGGTAGATGTGAATGGATGTGATGTGATGTGGATCTGGGTAGATGTGAATGGATGTGATGTGGATCTGGGTAGATGTGAATGGATGTGAATGGATGTGAATGGATGAGATGAGATGTGATGTGGATCTGGTTAGATATGAATGGATGAGATATGATGTGGATAGATGAGATGTGATGTGATGTGGATCTGGGTAGATGTGAATGGATGTGAAGTAATGTAAATAGATGTGAACGTGATGTGATGATATGTGGATGTGATGTGGATCTGAACGAATGTAGATGGATGTGATGTGATATGAATGGATGAGATGCGATGTGGATATGTTGTGACATGGATAGATGTAATGTAATGTGATGTGGACCTGGATAGATGTGAATGGATGAGATGTGATGTGGATGGATGTTACGTGATGTGGTGAGGATAGATGTGGATATATGTGATGAGATGTAATATGATGTGATTGGATGAGAATGGATGAAAGATGATGGGAATACATATGACTAGATGTGGAAGAATGTGGAATAACGAGAAATGATGTGGAACAATGTGGAAAGATGAGAGTTTGTTAGAAACTGTATTTATGAACCTGTTTTTAAATGACTATTTTATGTCAAGAATGTTGGGAAAGCATTTTGACCATCTTCTGAATGAGGTCGTGGTGGAGACCTAAGAGATAAAGTTGCAACAGATGACGGAGAGTCAATGGAGCACATCTTGCGTAGCAAGGTTGGCCGAGGTCTTGACCAGCCTCGGGTTGATTTAAATGGTGAGCTTCTGGTACGGTGGATGAGGGACCAAGGAAGTGGCCTATGAGTGAAGCGCTAGGTGACCTGCGAAGGAGGCTAGAGGGTGTTGACCATACGGTGCTTGGGCTCTAGGTCGTTGAAGATACCCACACCTGCGTCGGGGAAGAAAATAGAACAAGGAGTTAGAGTTGTTTTCTGAACTCGGGCATGGATCTGGTTGATTGGCCTTGCTGGTCCTCAATGGATGAGTCCATGGCTCTTTTATATGGAACTATTGATTGATCTTGCTGAGCTTCAATGGAGAGTCCATCTGGATTTTCTTATGTGATTATATTTTCGAGTACTATGAGCTAGGAACTATTGAACAGGCCCCTGAGTGAGAAGGTGGTGAGCGTTCTGGTTGCCAAGGATGTCATAGGTACACCGATGAAGGAATGATTGGAAATTGGAATTCAAGCTAGATATTTTGGAGGATTATGATCAGTGATACTATGGTTTCATTAAAAGATTGTTTTAAAGATAGCTTATTGGGTGTGTAAGTGGTGTGACTATCTTGAACTTTGCTTGAAGCACCGGCTACTAGGGGGCCTGGAAACTCTTTTCCCCGGTACCCGAGGCAAAACATAACCAAATTTCTAAATGAATCTTATCACAAGATACAGTGGTTGGGCAGTTGGCTAACCCATGGGATTGGATGGGGTTAGGCTGGACTAATGGATCCCTAAAATGAGACTCAATTCTGTTATATTACGATAGTTGAAGTAAAATCCCGGATAATCCTTGTTCTATGGAAAAGAATCAACGGTTGTGTCTCTTGATAAGGAAAAAAGCATTGGTTTCTATGATCCAAGTGCAAGTTCCTCCCTTGACTCGGCCATGTGACCTGTGGGTTTGGTCGGAATGTCAATGGGTAAATTTAAGGCTCTTCACTACGTTAGAATAAATTTTCGTGGAGGAATTGCCCGTGCTTTCTGGGTGAGGGAAGTTTTTTTTTCTGGGTTCAGTTTTGGAAGAACCAAGGGATTAGTCTCTTTTCTGGATATCCGTTGGGCGAGGCCCCGAGTGAGAGGCTCTGCCCTGTGCAAAAAGTGCTACTTCCGCTCTGCTGGCACCCCCGAATGCGATGCGCAGTGGGGGCAGGGATCTTTAATTTCGACTTGCCTGCTTTGAGTTCCAATTTCTTGGTGGCTCGAGGCACGCGAAGTGGTAGTTGTTGCTGAAGATGTTTTAACATCTTCTGGTTGCGACAATTCCAACATATTATCTTCATATTCGATTGCCAGTTTTTGCAACATGCATTAGGTGGGGCTAGTACCAGGTAATCATGCATTTTATGGTCTCTAACCCCCCTTCGGAAACAAGGCAACAACTGATCAGTTCACCTTTCCCAAAGTTTGCACCTCGAATTTAAGTGCTTAAGACGAGAAACATATTCTCTCATTAACTCATCTTCCTTTTGTTTGATATTATGTAATTGTGCCACAGGGCTCCACCTCTCACCACTTCAGGCAAAACTGGGCACAAAAACATTCTTTAGCCTTGTGAAGTTAACCTGGGCGATGCTGGAAAAAATGGAGAATGCATACACATTCGAGTGTTCCAAAGGAATACAGATAAGGAGCCCTGGTTGTTTACTTACCATGCGCTAGAATGCTACTCAATTCTTAAGGAAGATGGTGTGATGGTGGAGAGGTTAAAGGCAACTAGATTGGAACAGATGGCAGCTTCCTGGAATCCTTACTATGAACCTATTCTCATTAACCGAATTCCTAAACTCTTATGACGTAGACCAAGGGTGGGTGTAGTAACCATAGGAGACTATGAGGCTGAGATTAAGTTGCACATAAACATTGAAGCATTCAGAGGTGTCATATTCAAAAGTAAAAACATGCACCATAGATATCAGTAAGCACATGAAAAAATGGAGTAAGTCACCGCATGGAGAATTCTTTGCACAGATCCAAGATCCTATAGCAAAAATGGCTTGTAGGGCAGTCTGTCTTCTCACTCATGAGAAATACATTGACAAACATAATAGGATAAACTCTCGGGCTGTCTTTATGGTTGCAGAAGGCCACAAGGAAGATTGGGCACATATAATCTTTAACAACCTCGATGCTTATTGTGTAGACCATAAGTATACAATTGGTAATCCCTATCTTCTACAACAAGTTCTAGATTATGGGGCTAGAAATATCCTTAAAGAAGAGGGTGTCAACATTCCTACTCTCCTAGGATAAGACGCTCAAAGGCAAGACCAGGGAGATCAAGGCTCTCAGGGGAAGAATTAGCCAACATCATGTGCAAGGTGAATCTTCAACCATGTGTAGGAAACCCCTATTGTAATCTCTCCACAAGCACAGTCTGCATCATCAGTGACAGTAGCAACAGTTGACCCTAAAGGCAAGAGAAAATTTGATCAGGGGGATAACCACTCAAATTCCTGAGAAGAAGTGTCAAAACCCTCTAAACCTTTGACAAAGAAGCAAAGGATTGAAAAGGAAGTCCTAAAGTCTAAAGTGCAACGAGTACAGGAGCAGGTAGTCACTTTGTTTGGAGTGGACACGAAACAAGTAGAGGAGGAATCAGGGATGCAGCTTTTAGAGTTAACAAGGGTCTTTCACCAAACAGTTACAGAATTTTACAAACAAAAGGCACTAGATAAGAAACAAGTCATTGACCAATAGAATACTCAAATAACACAGCTCAAATCCCAACTCCAGGAATCAGCCAACCAAGCAGAGAAAATCAATGAATTGGTGGGCCAATCTTGAAGAGGAAAAATGTTGTCTTTAAAGTGGGCTGCATATGCTAACATGCTTAAGGGTCATTATGAAAAAGTAAAAAAACAAAATAGGATCTGATAACAGAGCTATAAACTTCAAGAAAATAACTTGCCTTAGTAACAGTAGACAAGAATCACGTTCACAGCAAGGTTATTGAGGAAACGACTAAGGCAAAAGACTTGACAGCACAATGTAGTGACTTGGAGTGTAGACTACAGGAAGCCAAGGAAAGTCTAGTACAGCAGCTTCAAAAGCATAATGAAGAGGAGCTCAAGCTAAACCTCAAGCATAAGGTAGAAAATGACATTTTATTCCACCAGCTAAGAAAGGCACAAGAAGACTGTGCAAAGTATCATGATGAAGCTATGGACAAAGCAAGAGAATTGGGGTCACTCTCCAAAAGAAGAATCAGCATGAAGAGGAGGAGTCTTCTCCAGTGGCACAAGGGGCAAGTACATTACTTGATACCATCTCTAACCATGCCCCTAATCTAGTTATCTTAGCTGTTTCTTCGAGAACTCCTGCAAAGACCCATAATTTTTACACCTCTATCCTTTTACTGTCTATGACTATGAAAGACATAGACTTTGAGACTCCTTTGAACAACGAGGTAGTGAAATGGGTTTTTAAAAAGATTTCCAGATAAAATGCCCCAACATTTGTAATGGCCATTCTTCATGTGGGGATATTAGTCTAGAAATCCCTAGTGATCTTTTCTATGCCCCATTGCATCCTATAGTTATCAATTTTAGGGCCTGGGTTAGGGTGCTTCTAAATTCTCAAGATTTCTCTAAAGAGGGTGAACTCATCAATTTAGGTTTGCTTGAAGATTTAACCTTTGAAGCCCAAACATCTGGAGACTACTTAGAAGATGAAGGGATGGGCAAAGCTTTAGACAAATTAACATACCCATATGTCACTGTGTTCCTTGTGAATGCTCAGCCACATCTATCGCAACAGAGGGAGGTTATAAAGGCAATAGTGAAGGTAACAGTAAAGAAGTTGAAGCTACACTAATACTTAGTCATGTAGGAGAACTTGACCTACCTTCACAAGATTTCCATAATAAGACTAAGGAATGGGCCTATGCAATCCAATGGGAAATAATGGGGCTCACACACATTTTAAGAAGGCTTATGCAAATGGTGAAAGGGCACTTGCATGAAGCTCTAGAACAAGTGGTTAGCAGTGTCAAGGATATTGTTGCTCAATCTCTAACTCAATTGACCAAGGTGGAAGGGGAAGTTAATCAACTCTCTTTCCAGATACTTCTAGTATCTGCGACGAGCAATTCAAGACTCTGTGGATACTGATTAGGAAGTGTGGGATACACAAAAGAAAATTGCTGCCAAGGAGATAGTAAGCTTAGAGCATACTTTGGAAACCATGAGGAGTGAAAGACCATGTTTGATTTGGGACATTGGCCTTTCAAATCACTATTTTCTTGTTGAAGCACCTGTGGCCCCAAGGAACATATTGAAATGACTACAATTAAAATGGTGATATGATGCCTAAACTTGTCTATGGTAACTTTGCAGTATGACTTCAAGCAGCTCCAGAGGAATGATATTCAACTAATTTATTCTTTCTACCCCATTATGCGATTCCCCCTCTCACCACAGCTCTTGCTTGATGCCATGTTCTGCACAAAACCACACGAATGCAGTCTTTATCTAGAAGCTATGCTCTTTCTCCACCATCACATGCCACTCCTTGAACCAAGAAAAAGCTTGGTCCTTTTGTGAAAGAAAATAAACCCATGTGAATCTACTACAATCATCAACAAGCAGCAGCATAAAGTACAAAGAAGCTCCCAAGGATGCTGGTCTGCATAGGTACACAAGTCAATGTGTACCAACTCCAAAGGTTTCGAAGCCCGCTTAGAAGCCTGCTTCGAAAAAGATTCCATGTGCTACTTTCCACGAATGCAAGAACTACATCGTCCCTACTTGCTGCCAACATCTGGCAAGCCAACCACCATCTGGTCCCGGAAAGCTCGCCGCATCGCATCCACATACAAGTGGCCAAATCCAAAGTGCCATAAATCACCAATCTGAGAACCTGTCAAAGAGGAGAGTGTGGAGAGTTTGTATATACCATTCTCCATGCCGCCTTCCCAAACAACCTGGCCAGTCTTGCGGTCTCGTAGATCAACAGAATGCTCCTCAAACTCCACCCGGAAGCCAGTCTTGAACACCTCATGCATCAGCAAAGGAATATGGGTCAAGGGATCCAAGGGATCTTTTATTATGGCTCGTGCACCCGTTTGTGCTTAATTTTAGAGCTTGGGTGTGAGATTCATTACCCTCACTCAAATCTGGGATGATGAGGTATTGTACAATTTTAGAAGTCACTCATAGAGGACGCAAGACAATGTTTGGTGGTTGGAGGTCTATGGTGTATAAGAAGTCAGGTAGGTTTATAATCATTTGAAGAATTCCAATAGTGTTCTCTATCACCCTTTGGGTATAGTACAGCTGTTTTACAAAATATATCACTTCCCAAAAGCAATGCTCTCAGGGCTAGCTCAAGGATTAGATTGGACAATGGACCTTATTAACTGCCCCAGAGTAGAAGCCATAGAGGTTCCACATCTACATTCTCTATGTAACCAACTATGGGAACTAAGGTAGGAATCTCAAGCAGATAACCAAAGACTCATGGAGCTTACTTACCCTTGCAACAAGGTAAGAAATTTAGCATGGAGTTTATGCTACAGTGAAAGGACTGCATATAGTACCTTATGAGGGTCCACCACCTGCAGCAGTAGATAATGTTGGGCAGCAAAGAAAACACAGCTTGGTGGAGGGAAGTATCTCAAATTCCTATGGAAGAACAGGTTGATCCAAAGATGGATTTTCTTGATCCCACAGATGACACAATAGCAGCACATAGGAACAACCTAGGTATAATGTCTTTCACTCTAAACAAGCAACTCTTGACATTGTTACTGAAATTTTTGCAAAAAAGGACATGTTTGAGTAGATGCTGGAGGAAACATATTTGGAAGTTATCAAGGATGGAAACCCTTGGTCGCAGCCCACAGCTTTTCTTTGAAGCACTCACGCAGGTAACCACCTTTGATCCTCACAGCCCTTATGATCCTACTATAGGTGTCAAAACACCCCCACTGTACAAATGATGGACAAGAGGCCTTATTTGGCCTATCCTCCTAGGGGTGATATGGCAGAGCATGTAAAAAAGCATAGATGGAAAGCCAAAGACCTATGGGAGCCCATAGGAAAAAACACACAACTCAAGAACCCTCACCTGGCAGATGTTCTTGATGTACAGGTGGTTGCTTTCTTAATAAAATATTCTTTTGAAAGATGGAAGTAGGAACATCCAGTGGAGGAAAGAGGTGGTTATACACTACCTCCAAGGTACAATGAAAGGCCAACGAGGTGGGAGGGAACACAACCAAAATGGAGATGGAGCTATCTACAGGTGGATCACTATGCCTATTATTATTCACCAAGGAACCTTCGTTTCAATCCATGCTTCATGCCATATCCTAAAAGGTGGACTAGGGAAGTCTTCAAAGCTAAACAAGGCAAAAATCCCCATTGTATCTTTAACTATCCTAAGTTCCACCTATCAACCTTCATAGATATACATGCAATGAGGAGCCACCTTAAATAAGTGTACTATGAATGGGGACAGATACCTAGTCCTACTTTTGTGGCAACTATTCGATTTATACAACTTATCATAACACTTTTAGATGTTCCACAAACAAGCACAAGATGGGGCAAAGAGCAATTACTATATGATCTCAACAAAGGCCCAAATGAGGATGTGGTGGCTTTCTATTTCTATCGACTCAAATTGTTACCTTGGTACATGCTTTGTGACTTTGAGACTATGGTGGATACATAATTTTGGCCTCCCTACAAAGCTTTAAAGAGAACCGAACAATCTTTGAAATTGAGAACTTATTTGGCAGCATGCTGCCAAATAAGTTCTTGTAAATCGGAGTCACCTAGCCTAAAAGTGATAGGCATAAGAGTTCAAGTCTATTCCCCAGTTGGTTTTCCAACCATTGGCAGTCTTGCAAGTGCGTCGAGTTGCTAGTTGGTTTTCTAATCACTATCATAATCCTTCTATGTTGCATCTACATTTGCTTCCAAAATCCTCTCACATGCTAGAGGTGTTGTGACATGAAAAATTGATATCTTTCATTTTTAATTTTGTGCATATTTTGATGCTTTCTCAATGGTAATAAGGTGGAAGCTTGTCCAAGAAGATTGCAGCGCCCACAATGGAATAACGACGTGGTGATACGACGGCTTGGTGGCTACCCTGATAATAGCATTCTATCTCCAAATATAATGGTTTTACTTGATTTAGGGTGCACACATTGTAAATGCCACAAGTATGCTTGATAAATACTTTGGTATGGTAGATAGGCTAGTGATGTGGAAAATAAAAGTGGGCCTTCATGCTCGCATGGATTTTAATTGTATTATTAATATAGTATCCATAAGGCTACAAGTTGGGGAGTGTGGAAGGCATGTGGAGGAGTGTCTGTAGGTGCATAATTGGGAAAGATTCTTCTAGAATGCCTACATGAAAGAGGAGAATTCCGCCATGTGTAAGTGGGATCTCCACCTACATGCCACTTAGACTTGGCTATTATCTCATCACACTTTCAAAGTCAAAAAGTCTTCAATTTAATAATCAATATAAGACTTAGCCTAAGAGGACAATTGATGGTGACATCTACCCTTATGTCACTAAAGGGTTGAAGATTTTTATGTTGTAATTTGTAACAATGGAAGAGAGGGTGATTCTCCACCTATAAAAGGAGCCCTCCTCTCCCTTTCAAATCAATGAATGAAGCCTCCTCAATTGAGAATTTTTGTGTCATTGCCATTCTCTTATCTTCAAACCCTTATTCAAACACTCTCTTCACATGTGAATGTCTCATTTAGCATTAGCTCCTCATGCTTAACCCAATTTTGGACCTCTTTGATGATTCATGATAAAAGTGGGATAAGGAGTTATTATCTTGGTGGGCTTGTGACTTCTCAAGGTAGCCCTTGCCTTATTGCCGCCCTCCTTTGGAGGTACCAATGGTTTTAGCGGTAATGAGCATGTGGAAAGACTTTGGGGACCATAGGTAAATCTTTACGATTGTCCGCTGAGCAATGTTAACCCTTACCCCTCTAGCTTGAATCATGAAGGAGATGAAAGGCAAGAGGCTATGTGAAAATTGAGGTTTCATGCAAAGAGAGGGAAGTGCAGTTTTTGTGGTCTAATACCCAAATTTCAATCGGTAATTACTCATCACTCGGGTATTGGTTTTTAAAATTGATCATATGGCTAGGAAGCTCTGTATATGCTCTTTCCACTCATGTAACTAATTTCTTAATCCTTTATTTCATTGATGATCAGAATTTCTCCCAAAATTGCTAACTTTTAGGCGAATTTTGGTTGTAGTAAAATGCTCATAACTTTTCGCTCGATTGCCCGTTTTTAAAAGTTTTTATATAGACGCGAAGCTCTCTTCAAGCTCTACGTACCTATGTAATCCTCTTTTGTACAGTCTAGATGGGTTTAAAACTGCAATTCTCTGTGTATCTCTATTTTTATAGATTTTTGGCCATTATTTCTTCTTAATAATGATTAATTCCTCTTAATCTCTTATCAAAAAGCAAATCCCATGTGTCTTATTCTCTTGTAAGTGATTGCTATATTCTTTTACTTTAATATGTTCCGTCCAAATCGCCCAATTCGAACGGATGAACCTTACCCCAACATTCCCCGTATGTTTCCGTTCACATAATCCTGAGTCGGAAGATTTTCTTCCAACAAAGAATTGCCCTCTTGTTTGGAGCTACCAGACTGGCAAAAATTCTTGCTTCTCCTGAGCCTTTCATATTTCCTTCCATGAATTATGATCTCACCTTTGATGTGTTTATCTTTATCTTAACCTAGGGAGAGAAAGGGAGGTGAGGAGGCTGTGAGGTTTCATACAAGTGTGTTTTGATTCTAAGAAGTGACCGAAGTCAAAACCCCAACTTTGTGTCACAGTGTCACCAATCTAGGCATTGGCATAAGAGTCTAATGCTGCCTAAGATTTTCTAGTCAAGGGCATAGTCTTGCAACATGGTGTCATGCATAGCACTTCCTTGTACACATTTTCATATCTACATATTGCATACCCAAATATAATAAAATAACATAACAATTATAAAAACTCAAAATCTTGAAACTCGCTACACTCACACACTGTGCACTTTTATCTTAAGACTAGAAGCCTCGACATCAGAAGCCATCATAGTACATTTCGGATGGGGAGGATCTTGGCGGGATATTCTTAGCCGCCCAAGATATAACCCATTGCCTGGATTACCCCTCAATTGCACTTCTTGCACAACATGATGTTCATTTTACTATGAAGCATATAGACACTTGCATTTTTTAAGCACATGCATTAGGAACTCTTATTTGTTTATACATGTGCACATGCATATGCACTTACTCTTGGCTTCACCAATTTTAACATCGACAACAATTAATCTGTACTGCTACATCATGCAATTATCTCAAAACCTTCCAAGGCTCTTATACTTCACACGCCCTATTCATTATTTACCACACTTAAGAAAGCTTAATCATCAATTCAACAACATTGAGGCCTCTACAACGACAACCCAATGGTCTCTTCAGTATGGCTACTCTTCAAATTTCTCCAGACTTTGATTTTCCATGCATAGGTCCGAGGACGGACCTACTTCAGGCAGATCTAAAAAAATAAATATATATTAAAATTTTTTATTTTTCCCAAAATTAGCATCCAGTCATCTCTCTCCCTCATCTCTCTCATATTTCTCTCCGTACTCTCCTTCATCATGGTTTACAAGATGAACATCAAAAAATATAACCATCTAAAAAAATCAACAAATACATTAAAGAAGTTGGCACTATGAAGTTCCATTATGAAGTTTCTACATCAAAGAATTGCATTATGAAGTAATGCCAACATTATTACAAACCTCAAAACTTAGTAGAAAACACACTCATAAGTTTCTACAATGGGCAACAATTGATTGGGTCATATTCCTAATAATTTCTCGTTCTCATTGTTAATGACTCTGTATGTCCTCCAATAAGCAATTGTGCTTGATATTCTAAGCTCAAACATATCTATCGTTGCCAAGCATTCTCTTTTCCTTTGTCAGTACCAAGGTACCTGTGCCAAGGCAAGTCCTAGCCTTACCCGCTCTAGCAAATAACCAACAATAGGAACAAAACCAAGTGCCTATGTACCAAAACCTTTACCTAGAGGAATGTATAGACAACTACAAATGCCATTGCCACCTCCGGGTATTACCACCTCAACCAGTTCTTCCTAGGATAGCACCAGTACAACAATACTCGGTGATGTTACCTGAAGACACTGAGAGTCCTACATGCCATATGACACACATGATCCATAAATTAATACAATCCATATAAACATCCGGAACTGACTCAAAAGGTTGACTACACTTCTTTGTTTGAAGCTATGGTACAACAAAGAGCATGAGATCTCAATAATATGGCACACAGGCCAACTCTTCAATTTTTTCATTACAAGGGCCTGCACCACACCGCATTGCTAAGTGTTTGCACAAAGCTCAAGTTCCAAGTGCACCTTAACCACATAATCAAGTGCCAAACCCAAATATCATACCATATGGTGGCACATGCTACAAATGTGGATTTGAGCATGCTTATAAGGATTTTCCCGATAGGGTAACAACCACCCCAGCGGCAAAGATTACACCATTAACGAGTCTTAATTTGTTAAGCTTGCAAGGTGGACTCATTCACATGGTTCCACTTAATGCAATAACTAGGCTCCAAGCTAAATCAAGGGTAGCAACTAAGGAAACATCCAAGGCCGCTAAAAAACAAAAAAACTCAAGCCTCACCTTCAAAGAAACCTACTAAGAATGATGAAGCCCAAGTAGCAAAAACAATAGAAAATGAAACGGGAAGTCATGGGACCTCGAGAAGAAGCGTGTCGAATAGAAAAATATAGACATGAGAGAAACACCAATTTGGGTCCCAAACAACTGCCTCCCCAAGCATGTGCCAAAAGCATCCCCGCTTGAGTAATTATAGATTTTATTGCATCAAAAATAAGACCATGGCTATTTTAGCCCAACCTTGCTCTACAAGCTTTCTTTTTACAAAAAATGGATAGTAAAATATTTCAAAAATCTCACTCCTGTACAGTCCTCCCAGTTGAGGAGACAACCATCCTCGGTTGTAACTATCAGCACACACAAGTGATTAAACACATTAATCGTTCCCATAGGTGATTAAACACATTAATCGTTCCAACATTGGATTCACTCCCACATTGGATTTACTGCATGCGTTGCACGTGTCTTAGAGTTGATCGGATTCACTCACAATCAAACTCACATAACCTTTACACGCATCACACATGCCTTAGAGTTGATCAGATTCACTCACAATGTCTTCATACGCGTCACACGTATTCACAAAGTTGATCAAATCACACCACATGTCTCATACGTGTCACAGCTGGTTGGATTCACTCACACCACATGTCTCATACGTGTCACAGCTGGTTGGATTCATACGTTCGTAAGTCAAGCTGATAATTGTTGGAAGCTCAACGTGGCTCCATGATAGAAATCATTGAAATAACTTGCACATCATGCTTACACCACACATAACAACTTGCCTACTCTCATGCACAAACTCAAGACTACTCTCATGCACAAACTATGAATACAACATAAACTGCTTAAGAAATAATCACACAACCTAGAATAACGTTGGCCCGAGTTAGGTGCATAATCTGAAAGTCTACTCCAGTTGCAAATCCATGCATATCTATTGGCACATCTAAAGTCATTACATCTAAAATCCAAAGGATGTTGGTAGGTGAGAGTATAGCACTAATCGTTTAATAAAAATAATTATTTCCTTCTTTCTTTCTTTCTTCCCCTTCTTCTTTCTTCGTATTCTTCTTCTTCTTGGTTTTTCTTTCTTTCTTTTACTTCTTCTCTCTCTTCTTCTTCTTTTTCTTCTTCTTCTTTCTTCTCTTCTTTTTCTTCTCCTCTCTTCTTTTTTCTTCTTCTTCTCTTTCCTCTTCTTCTTCTTCTTCTTTTCCTTCTTCTCTCTCTTCTTCTTCTTCTCTTTCTTCTCTCCTCTTCTTCTTCTTCTTCTCTTTCTCTCTCCTCTTCTTCTTCTTCTTCTTTTCTTTCTTCTCCTCCCACAGCTCTCCTCTCGCTACCACGCAGCTACTGTATTATCCCATATAACGTTCTTAAAATTCCACAAAGAAGGTATAGCAGGGAGAAATGGATGTTGTTTGTGTTTGTTTCTTCAAGAGACATCCGCTCACTGCGTCGGTCAGCGTCCATCATATCGCTGCTGTTGGCGGTCGGTATCGATGACGTCATGCCGCTCATGGTGTTGTTACCGTCTCAGGGCTAATGTTCGTGCCGTTGTTGGCTGTTGTTACCATCGACGCTTGTTCGCTCTGGGTAACGTGGGGATCTCCCACCAACGGGGTCTCCCGTTGGGGCTATGCTGTGCCCTTGGCTGTTATGCCGCCAGCTCACTGTTAACGGGCCGTTGTGTCACCAGCTCTCTGACACATCCTCACCTTCACACAGAGGACCAGTAGGTCATGGGCTATCTGAGTGCCCCAAACACACACACCTTTCTGAGACGGAGGGTAACTTGGGTTGCTCTGATAGCTCTTAAACGGGAAGTCGCGAGACCTCGGGAAGCGTGCTCAACAGAAAATAAAGACACAAGAGAAACACCAAATTGGGTCCCAAATACCTCCCAAGTGTGTGCCAAAAGAATCTCCACTTGAGTACTTATAGATTTTATTTCATCAAAAATAGGTTACATTGCTATTTTAGCCCAAGCTTGCTCTACAAGCTTTCTTTTTACAAAAATTGAATAGTAAAATATTTTAAAAATCTCACTCTCGTGCAGAAAACCAACAAAAACCTAATGGACTAGAAACCATGGATAATAAAAAGAAACAGTCCAAGAGCACACGAAAACAAAATGCACGATCAATTGTTAAAAATGACGATCAATTGTTAAAAATGACGATCAAATGCACGATCAATTGTTAAAAATGACGATGTCGTTACGATTGAAAGTGGTTCAGACAAGAGTTCAGAAGTTGCCTCCCATGGAGAAATGACAAATGATCTCCCACCTAACCAAGCTCTTAACACAGGGAAGAAACCCATTAATTTTATGAAAATCTTCCCAAGAAACTTAAGGATCACCCCAACCCAGTGTTGGAATAATAAAGGCTAAAACAAGCTTAAGAGCTTGTACAACAAGTCCAAGCTGACCTAGAGCCGATCTTGGAACAAGTGGTTAAGTATGAATGGTTAAGTATGAACCATTGAGACAACAAGAAATCACACCTGGCTCAGATCTAGAACCAATTGTACAGCCAACAAGAATACCTCAGGACTTGGCAAAGGCCATTTACAAACCAATTTCTATAATAAAAAGGCCACAAAAAGATCCAGTTCAAGAGCCTCTGGCCCCCAAACCATTTCACACAAACCATAAATTTCTTGACTCAATTGTCGAACCACCAATGGAGAATCATGAAATACCTCCAATACCTTCTTAGAGGTAATCGGTTTGATGACTTTATATCATCCCCTTCAAAGCCAAAATCTATGAGAAGGATGCTTTAATATGTCTACTACTATATATGATTGTAGGTGCTAGCCCACCTCCGAGTGAATGTGAGTACCAACCACGGGATATAACAAGTCTCCAAGCCTTCTTGTCCTCAAAAATCCATGTTCCAATAAATTCTCTTTTGAACGGTAACATGCAATTATGGAGAGACTTATCAAACTGGATGAACTGTAAATCAAAAGCCCATGTGGAAGAGCTAGATGAGCTTGAACCATTTCTAATGGGAAAAAGTCCATCTGAGCCTAAGACAAACATGAATATCTGAAAGTTCCCATGAACAAACTGGGACAATACTTTGAGAGTGATGATATGGATGCCATATTACCTATCATGTATAACGAGAAGCAAGTCACAGCAATCTTGGATGGTGGTGCTGGTATTAGTATAACCACCAAGAACTACTGGGAGAAGCCCACCACTCACTGTAGACACTAGTCTCGTGGTCAAACTAGTTGATGATATTGCCAAGTGGACAGGCTCCTATACATGGAAACGGGATGCACATAGTAATGCACCATCATCATATACATGATCAATCATGGAACATCCCTAACACTGCCTCACATACATTCTCATATCTCTCAACATCCTCATATCATAAGCATCCTATTATCATCGAAGGCTATCTCCTCTTAGACTCATACTCCCAATAAACCTCTGCTGCCAAGTGGACCAGCATCCTGTGCATGGACATTAGATGCACATGGCAATGCATCATCACCATGTCAATGATCCACCATAAGTCATCCACATCACCATCCCACATGGGTCCATTCATTCCATCTCATGCCTTTTTCATTTCCCATTCCATGGCCTACCA
Source organism: Cibotium barometz (assembly GCF_041138505.1). Taxonomy (NCBI): domain Eukaryota; kingdom Viridiplantae; phylum Streptophyta; class Polypodiopsida; order Cyatheales; family Cibotiaceae; genus Cibotium; species Cibotium barometz. The sequence continues at coordinate 44,956,615 of NC_141075.1, forward strand.
AAACCACATCCACCCTCTACACTCTGCCTTCTCCTCCTCTGGGCTTGGTCATGTCCTAGCTGCATTCATCAAAAAAATTCCTCACATATAGCCCAACCCCCCATGGTGAAACACTTTCAAGTGTTTCATGCCATTCTTCTACTCCAACTTCATCTGCATTCAAAAAAACCTTCATTCAACTCCAATAACAATAACATGAGCACCATCCAGCTGGATCAAATGGGTATATCATCTCTCTCCATAGCCATCCAGCTGAACCTTCTCTGCCTCTTGGATCAAATATCTGCAGACCATCTTCAAACACCCTCAGAATCTTACCTTTATCAAATGGTTGTATAATGCACGCATGGCTGTCAACTCTCTTCCCAATTCCTCCAGTTCTGTTAGACTTGAACTCTTCATACAGCTCCACATTCTTCTCAACTCTGTGTAGCTTTCATAACTCCATAGACCTCCTGGATCACAGGCTTCATCAAGCATCTATACAGCATACTCTCCTATCACTTGTCCCTCCCTATAAAGCATCTGTACCAGCATCAAGGACAACTCCTTTCTCAAACACCACCTTACCATCACAGAACCTTCCACCCAGATCATCTCTAAGTATATCACCCAAAACAACCACATGAACAAGCTGATTATCTCCCAGCATGGGGTCACAGGCCTTCTTACAGCACTCTTTCCCCTGTAAAATAGCAGCTACATAAACATTATCATATCCACTCTTCATAGCATCCAAGCCTTGGGTCTTCTTCAAACAGCTTTATATGCAAGCAGCAACAACTCCCCTTAGACATAACACCATAGTCACCTGACTGCATACCCATATATCCCACATCCACAGGCTCAGCAACATTTGCAACAATTCCCCCATCATCCACTTCAAGATAGGTAACACTACTGTCATTCAGAGAGGCACATGGAGAAACATTATCTAATTCAGCCTGATTACTCACAACATCCAAGTCTTGAAACTGTTTCACACAGGCTGCATCATGCAGTCTACAATCTTCTTCAACCAGATCTCCACAGACATCTGAATGGATACCCATATCACTCACATCCAAGGATTCAACATCATCAGCAGCAACATCCCTAGCATCATCAGAGAGCTGTCCATTCAGACCACCTCTAATAACCTTGAGTACCGACATCCCATCAAAAGCATCTTCAAAAACAAGATGATTATCCCCCAGCATAGAGTTATAGGTCTTCTGATAGCATTCTTTTCCTGTAAAACAGTATCAACATGGATACCACCATCAAGACCACTTGTCACATCATCCAGACTCTGAATGTCCTTCAAACAATTTGCAAACAACAACCCTTACCTAGCTCAACACAGCCATCTAGCTAGATGTCCACACCGCCTACATCCACCAATGATTCAACATCACTTATAGCACCATACTCATCAACCACATCAAAACAGGTAGCATCCATATCATCAAGAAAGAGATCAACAAGGAATGAAAGAGCATCACTCAACTCATCCTAATCATATCCATCTCTCAATAAGGAATGGAAGAGCATCACTCAGCTCATCCTGATCATATCCATCTCCCATTTTCATTGCCTTCCATGTTTCCTCTTGTACATATCCAAGCTTCTAGTTCACAATACTATCATCCTCCAGATCTGTATCAGCTTTCTTAGAAAGCATCTCAACATTCAGTTCTACAGCTTCATGAATATCATGGCATGGGTTTTTCACCTCTACTTCCAACAAGCTTTGATCCAGGTCTACTTCTTCATCTTCTCCATCAGAAGGCTCTGTAACACAAGCATCAAGGCTTACCTTTACTGGTCAAACCAGCAGCCTCATTTGAAGATCCAACAAGGTCAGCATCATGGCCTACTCTCCTATTGGCCAAAACATTAGCCTGATTCTCCTCTTCATGTACTGCTGCCAACATATTCAAACTGACCTTGGGGTTGCATATGTTTAGGCACTTGCTTTTCTGAGGTTTAAGGAGGATGATAGTCCATTTATCCAGAGGACTAGTGAAGTACAAGCAACTGCATCCATCTCTTCAAAGGGATTACAACAGTTTGTTTGGACTTTTTTTGATTCACAAGGGTTCGGAGGGTATCACTTGAGTTGATAGGTGCTTTTGGACTAGGTGATTTGTGAGCCCCCATTCCTTTTATATGTTTATCTCACTCTTGTGTGGTGTCTGGTGGTGTTATAGAGGCCATCAACCAGAGCCCTCACATGTTTTGGTGCCCCCACTGAGGATTAGAGAGTTCTTGCTAAGCTTAGGCTTTGACCAGCAGGTTGGAATCCACTTGTTGATGAACTTAGGGCTGGATTTGGATATGATGTGTTCAGAGGTGACAAGAGTGAAGATGTCACTTAGTCCTTGAGGAAGATTGAGTTGGTGGCTTTGAACAATAATAGGGATGATGATGCTTACAAGCTGATGATGGTGGATTTGTTACTGGAAGGAGCAGCTAGGGAGTGGTTTGAGGATGTAGCTTCAGATGTTAAAAAGGAAGCTAGGATAAGTCTTAAGCTTCATTAATGAGAACTAATTCTAAACTTCCATTTACTCATTGGATCCTTGATCCTCCCACGGATTCCAGATTCCCTTGTCTATGGAGCTCTTTGGTGTGACAACGGAATGAGGATGCAGATGATCGGCTAGCCACACATAAGAGGAAGTTGCAGATTACCACCACACCTGTGGCTCTTTGGTAAAATTCCCAATGACAAGTTAATCGGTGGAAGACAAGGTGAGTGCTTCTAATTAACAACTAGTGTGCCCAAAAGGCTTAACTCTCAAGCCCACATATGAAACCGTCCTAGAGGAGGCTATTTGTTATGTGAGTGAATTTTCTTGATAAAATTAGAGTTAGAGATGAGAGTATATGAATATCTCTAAACAATTAAAAAATAAAAAAAATTGTGATAAAAATAGTATCTTTATAATAGAGATCTCTAAAAGTAGGTCGGCATGTGATCTTTCCCTTTCTGCACTAAAAAAATAAAATAAAATAATATCCCTTGCAAAAAAAAGTAGGTCGACTTTTGCATACGGTCGAGTTTAGCAAAACAGTCCGCGCTAATTTGTAGACCAAGCCTATTCCCGTAATTTTAAGTACCAACTCAATTATATTCTTGTGAAAAAACCAGAGAGTTGTAACTACAAGTTGCAGGCCTATGCCTGCATACAAGGAGCCAAGACAGGCTAAGACAGGTAAACGTCTACAGGGAGTATCAGTTTCTCTTATTGTTTTTCATATATGGTTTAATTATTTCATGAGTGTGTGAGAGATATATATATATATTAAACATGGTTTGTAAGAATTGTAGGTTCCTTGGATGAAGCTCTCTTTTTTTTCCATCTTCTCTTTTCTCCTCTGATGAGAAGATGTATTGATTGTATCAAATTCCTTCATACCTTAATAAATCATCAAAATACTCGTATATGAGACCGCGAGTATCACATATGGGGGGAAGATTGGACTCAATGCTTTTGTCTTGTGTTGATAAATATTTTTTCGTTTAAATTGTTCGTTTAATTCTTCTTCTAAGGTTGATGTATTAACTTGTAGATAACTTATTTAAAGCAATTGTAAAATTTGTTGAAATCTTGTACTTAGAGGAAAGATCCTGTAATACTATTCCATGGATTACAAGTAAAGGCTAGAAGTAAGCTAAAGTCACCTATCTACATCTTCAGGTTATAAAATTTACGCTGAGGAGAATACTCTTTTTTATATAAAGGGGCTTACACCCACCCTCAAGCCAACAAGTTCTAAAATTTATGCTGAGGGGATATAAAAGGGCTTACACTCAAGCCAACAAGGCTAGGAAGGTGTATCCTTTTAACATTGTGCATGTGGCCTAAACCGAGGAAGGAGAAGATGATGAGAAACTTAATGATGCCCTCCCCTTTTGAATATCCTAAAACTTGAAGACAAAGATGCAGGAGGATCTAGGCCATTCAAGGAACTCTTGCCATCAGTTGAAGGCTATGTTTAGATATCAAGCTAAGGAAACATCCAAGGCTTCCAAATAAGCGAAAAGCTCAAGCTTTAACTTTGAAGCAAGTAGAGCCTAAGACACAAGCCCCAAAGGCTATAATAGCCCCTAAAAAGGTTGAGGACTAGAAGCAGAGGTCTAAAAGAAGAAGACATCAAAGATCACGTTAGCAAAAGATACAATAGCCCCTAAAAATGTTGAAGGACTAAAACCAAAGGTTCAAAAAGAGAAGACATCAAAGAGCATGCAAGCAGAAGATATGCAGAGTCAATTGTCAAGGAGATGACATAGTGGCCATTAAAAGTGTTAGAATGAGAGCTCCAAAGCTACCTCCCTTATGGAAATAGTGAGCAATTTCTCACTTAAAACTCTTCCTAAAGAGAAGAAGCCGCAAAGTTAATTATCATGGACATGACATAGTGACAGTTTGAACGTGGTTGTAAGAAGAGCTCTGAAGCTACCTCTCTTTGGAAATAGTGGTTGGAAGAAGAGCTCTGAAGCTACCTCTCTTTGGAAATAGTGAGCGATTTCCCACTTAAACCAACACTTCCTAAAGAGAAGAAGCCCTTATGGAAATAGTGAGCAATTTCCCACTTAAACTAACTCTTCCCAAAGAGAAGAAGCCCTTATGGAAATAGCAAGAAATTTTCCACTTAAACTAACTCTTCCCAAAGAGAAGAAGCCCATTGATTACAATAACCTTCCCATGAAAAGCAAAGAGTACCACAATTCTATTCTATTTTAGAGAAGGAGCCCAAGAGGAAGGCTAAACTTGTGAGGGAGAGCATGTTAAAAGCCTTAATGAATCAAACCTATATAACCATCCTCAAAAGGCCTCCAAAAGAGCTAGTTCTAGAGCCTCTTCCTCAAGAAAAACCAATTCAACCAGATCCTCGTGGGGGAGGGGGGGTCACTCATAAATATGTAAACATAGCACGTGAGTTCAATAGAAGGGATTTTTAAAATCCTTTTTTACACATTTTTTACATACATAAGGGTACCATTTAAAGGGGGTATTCACTGATTGAATAGGAAAAGGGTGTGTTTTATTCATGAAAAATTTACAGATAAGGGGTTTTAAAGTAGGCCTTAAATGCACGTGATACAGAGGGTTTATATATAGTGGACCCCCTGAGACTAGATCCCCCATTGGTAGACGTAGCGAAAGTGGACTCATTTTGGGAGGTGAAAGTTGGCCTTCCATGGGTCATCATAGTCATCATAATATTTTTCTTTGAGGGCAATAACTTCACTTTTTCCCCTTTGGATGCACCACCTCATGTGGAAGACTCCTTGCACATCCCTTACACGATATGGCAAATCCTATCCCACCTTCAAGTGAGTTTATATATTGGTTACAGTGTAACTAATCCTTGAAGATAGGTCTAAAAGTAGGGAAGACTCATCCCATGGGACATTCTCACTAGTGAGTGTGATACAACTGTCTAAAACTACTTTAGTTTTAATATTTGTAAATGCTGGATAGTGAAGATGAGAACCTAGGACTCTAAGCCTCTTCTAGAGCCTAATGACTCTAAGAATTGGATTTGTGTCTTGGCAACCATCAACACCCTTCCACAAAAGCTTAGAACAAGGTGCAAGACTAGATGGGATGGAGATAACCTCACTAGATAGGATAGAGATAATTTAGTGTAGCATTCCTTTTGGGAGCCAAAAGTCACTTTGAACCAAGGGTAACTACTAGTGACTCATGTAATGATGACTCCTCTATGGAAGAAGCCACTTCTGGATTGCCACAATCACCCAACCAAAGAAGAAGACCATAGTCACCCAACCAAAGAAGAAGACCATAGTCACCTAACCAAAGAAGAATACCATCACATAGGAAGCCTAAGAAGTATGTCCTCCCCATGTGGAGGACCTTCATTGTCTTCTCTATGGATCCCTCCTCTATGGAAGAAGCCACTTCTACATTGCCCATAGTCACCCAACCAAAGAAGAAGAGCACCACATAGGAAGCCTAAGAAGTATGTACTCCCCATGTGGAGGACCTTCATTGGCTTCTCTATATTAAGGTTGTGCATTCACATGTAGGACCAACTTCAGACAAAGGGAAATAGACCTAAACAAGATAACCCACGATCTCTAAGCAAGCCAAGATCTATTGAGTTGCCAGTCAACAAAATCAAGGTAGGGGTAGAGAAGGAAGCTAAACTCAAAGAGCTCAAGAGGAAGATCTAAGGCAAGTGTTTGAATACTTCAAGTCCTACAATAGTGGGGATAGGGTGGTACATTGCAACAATAAGGCTCAAAGAATCCCGAGCAAATAGAGCCTCATGTGAAACTCTTTGAGGTAAAGGAAGTAAACCTTGCTAGCCTTATTGAAGAACCTAAGCCAGCATGCCAAAGACCTCACCCCTAAGTAATTAGGAGAGTTGGTGGCCTTGCTCAAAGAATTTTAAAATGTTTTCTCTTGGACACACCATTCCTCTCACTAAAGAAGCAAAATGATTAACGTAAAGAGCCTACCACACGAATCCTACCCTCTCCACCTTCCAATGCTTGATATGTGTAGCCTTTAAGGACCTCCTTCAGAAGATCTTGGAGATATTGTAGATGAAATCTGTGTGTGGTCAAAGTGGAAGGAGAATCTTGCTCATCGTAGACTAGTTTTGAGAGATAATGACTCTATTACATCTCATCAAACCCACTTAAATACCAATTTTGGATGAAGCATGATTTTATTCTTGGACACATTATTGTTTTCAAGAATGGCATCTCCATAGACAAGAATAAGGTCAGTGTGATCTTGGAATTAACACCACCCATTAATAACTACAAGAAGGTGCAAAGATTTGTGGGGCACATTGTAGCCATTTACATGGTAGTGATGAGTGAACATAAGCTTAATAATGGATCGGGCCACTTTTTCCCTCCTTAGGAGGTTTTTTCTCCCGAAGCATGTGTACCTACTCTTATGAGTATGTGCAAGTGACCTTATTATGTCACTTCACTCATTCTCATTAATCTATTAATGAATGTTGTGCTTCTCTCTATCCTTGCTTGCTTATTGCATCTGTGTGTGAGTTGCTATCTTTGTCTCCACTCCAACAGCTAATATCATAGCGGATTCTCTTAGTCCTCACCACCTTGTTGTCTCCTCCTCAATTTTATCTTTGAATTGTCTCAAATTGAGCTATCCTCTTAGGTGGAGAAGGTATACCCTATAGTGTGGTGTTAACTATGTTAGTAAATTTTATACTTTTCGAGCCATTTTGCATTTGTTTCAGGGTTCATTTGTAATGATGTAAGGTTTTCATTGCAAACATCTCAGGGGATTGTCAATTCAAATTGTCTTTATTCAATTGTAAAAGTTTTTTGCACTACAACATGTGTAGAAAGGGGCCGTCATTGCTACTTCTCCATCGTCTACCATCAACATCATTGTTTCGAGCTCATCATCAACAGTTTAGCATCATCATCATTGTCATCAACTTTTGCTTCCTTGCCCCCCATTCGCATTTTTACACTCTACAGAGTTGCCAAAGCTTGAGGCACATGTCAAACATGTATGTGAGGGTTTTGGGCAAGATGCAAAGGACATCATTCCCAAAATATGGATTAGTAAGGGTTTTCCATAAATAATAGCTTATACATAGTGATATATATGGTCCTAAGAGAACACTGTATATAGATTAGTAAGGGTCTTTCATAAATTACAGCTTATACATAGTGATGTATATGGTCCTAGGACACCGTCACAATTGGAAATATCTCTACTTTGTGACTTTTATTGATGACTATTCTAGGCACACTTGGTTTATCTGTTGAAAGGAAAATCAAAGGTTTTACATACTTTAGACACTTTGTTTCTATGTCTACATGTAAAGTTAACACCCTTTGTACAGATCAAGGGGGGGGGTATATGTTAAAGGAGTTTCATGAATATACGGCTAAAAGAGGCATGAAACATCAATGCACGATGCCTTACAAACCTCAATAAAATGGTGTGGCTAAGAGAGGAAAAATAGATCTCTCATGGAGATAGCACATTGCATGATTAATGGCCATAATTTATCTCGCTATTTTTTTGTTGGAGGTAGCTATGTGTGCCATGTATGTGCTAACCAGATACCCCACTAAGGCCTTGTAGATAATAACCCCTTATGAAGCTTAAAATGGTAGGAAGCCCTCCGTGGCTCATTGACATATTTTTGGTTATCTTTCTAATGCTCTTATGCTTGAGCAACAATGCAATAAGGTGGATGATAAGGTTGGGATACAACAAAGGTTATAGACTCTACCATCTGGCCACAAGGTAGATTTTGGTGAGAGTAGAGATATTGTCTTTGTTAAGAACTTAGTTCAACCCATACTTTTATGTAAAAAATAGCAAAATGTATACTCACAACATTCTTTTGATACACCTCTACCATTGTACAATGTTGGGCAACCATATGTGAAGCAACCATATGATATACTCACAACATTCTTTTGATACACCTCTACCATTGTACAATGTTGGGCAACCATATGTGAAGCAAATGAATGCTCAATAAGGTGCTACAAATCAACCCATACTAGCTGAAAAGCAGCTCAAATTTTAGCCCACAGATAAGGCTATTGATTAGGCAATTGTGGATGATGCAGTGAATGAGGAAAGGGAAGCCATATAGGCATCCAAGAGTATGTCGAAATGGGTGGTGTAAACATTATAAGATAACAAATTAGCTACTCCTTTTCCTAACAAGACACGTGTTGGTTCTCATCATGTATCTTATCCCTTTGTAGATCATGCTCTCATTGCTCCCAATATATGCAATGAAGAGGAACATGTTTCCTTTGAGAAAGCACAAGAAGGATAGAGGCCATGCAAGATGAGTATGACTCAATTCACAAAAATGACACTTGGTATTTGGAAGATTTGCCTTATAATAAAAAGTTCATTTTGGTACAAAGTGGGTTTATAAGCTCAAGCGTAAGCATTTGTGACCACTAAAAGGTAAGGATTATTGCAAAGGGTTATACTCACGAGAAGGACGTGGATTATGATGAGACCTTTACACACATGTCTGGTATGATTGTAATCATGTGTATTATTGCATTAGCAATGCATCATGGTTGGAATGTATATTAGTTGTAATCATGTGTATTATTGCATTAGCAATGCATCATGGTTGGAATGTATATTAGTTGGATATCAAGACTGCCTTCTTAAATGGTGATTTTCATAAGGAGGTTTATGTATCTCAATCTCGTGGTTTTGTTGAGAAAGGACATGAGTCTAAAGTATGCACGTTAAGAAAAGATTTATATGGCCTTAAGCAAGCTCCCAAAGCATGATGGTATAAGAAGATAAATGTATACTTAGTTACAAATGGTTTTTGTAACAGTCCAACTGTGAGGGAACCCTATTAACCCCATTTTGGGCTTAACAAAAATGCTCTCTACTACAAAGGAGAGTATCACAATAAGTGTCATGTAAAGGCACTATAAACATTGTATATATTATGAGAAAAGCTAGCAAATAACCAGGCTTAGTGTCGTGTAAAGGCACTATAAACATTGTGCATACTATGAGAAAAGCTAGCAAATAACTAAGCTTAGTAAGCTAGGGTTTAATTTTGAGTGCCCAAGTGTGAATAAGGGCCATTTGTATATAAGTCAATTTCTCATAATGCAATGAGACAATCTCTCTTTATGCTACATAAGCTTTAGGTATCTTCTTGCTTTTTACTCTTGTGTGTGGAGAGAGAGAGAGAGAGAGACACAGAGACAGAGACAGAGATCCCTCTTACTATGTAAACGATTTTGATTGATTATGGAAAAATATTTGTGTTCATTATTTTATGAAAAATATGTAAGTAAAAATAAATTTAAGCCTTTTTCAAATAAATTGTACACAAATAAAAGGAAAGACCCCCGGTGCACATATACACACACCTACAAATTAAAATAGATTTAAAAATATATAAATGAATTAGGGAAAAATATTTAAATCAAGTTTCACTTATTAATTAAAATATTAGAATATTGGTTATAGTACAGCCTACACATGTTCGCAATGTTCCTCCTACACACCGAAACAACTCAAATGGGATACCAAAGATGCACATGCACATGCACTTATTGCCCTCTCCTGCAACAACAAACACCAAGTTATTCCTCATATCTAATCATGTTTCTCTACTAAGAATGCATGGAATATCCTTGCATGTTTCTCTACTAAGAATGCATGGAATATCCTTGCATCTCTATATCAAATCTGCAATGAAGCCCGAGTTGCCTATCTTTGGAAAAAGCTTGCCTTGGAGCATCTGACAAAGGGTGAATCTATGGATGCATTTCTGACCCGTGATAAGGATCTGTGGGAGCAACTAATCAATATTGATGAGCTTATTTTCCATATACTTCTCTTGTCTCTACTCTTCTCAATGGCGTGCATGAATTGTATCAGGGATTTGCTACCACACTCCACCTCCTGATAAAGGGCAATTCAAACTTGTATACATTTGATGAGTTGGTGCCTTTTCTACTTCAAGAAGAGTAGTCTTGTTCCAATCAAAACAATATGCTTGCTTTCGATTAGGCATTTGTTGCCTCCCATCATGGCAAAGGAAAATCTATGGCTCCACCTTGTGCTAAGCACCCACCTAGTCAGATAACCTGCCCAATCAGATAACCCTAAGCCTAAGGGCAAAGCACCCGCCCAATCAGATAACCCTAAGCCTAAGGGCAAAGCACCCGCCCAATCAGATAACCCTAAGCCCAAAGAGGAGCCAACTGAGAAGAAGAAGAGATGCAATTGCTATCTTAAACCTAGTCATGTTTTGGAGGACTGTCGGAAGCGGAAGGAAAGTGAGAAGAAGAAGAAGTAGCAAGGACTTGCCACTACCAGTGACAATGCACGGGAAGAAAAATTTGCACATGATGACTATGCACTGACAGTAACATACAATGATCTACTTGCCTCTTATCTGTCCTTGTCAGATCTTGACTAGTACTTTGATTCCAGTGCCACTAATGAAAAGATGCAGGGGGGGAAGAGAGCTTGAGCTCTTGCAAGCACACACACACTCACACAAACCCTAGAAGAGAACACATAAGGTGAGAGGTTGAAAATTCTTCTTCTTCTTCACACAATAAAAGAGGTCTACAAAGAAGATAAAGTGACTAATACACATAATAGAGTATATACAAGCAGTCCATAATGTGAACACGCTAAGTGGAGTGGGTAGGTGTGGACTACCTGGTGTAGTTCAGCTGCTGTAGAATCTTTGGCGAAGATATGCTACCAAACTCGCCAGTGATGTAAATGTTGAACGGTCATGCAGGCGCCTCGTGAGTGTCAGCTCATGTTGATCTTGACATCTCAACACTCCCCCTCAAGCTCAACTACTCCAGCTCATGAACTCCAAGCATATCTCAAAATCTACAGAGCTTCTCAGCTCCCAAGGCCTTCATGAAGATGTCAGTGACCTGATCCTGTGTGCTGACGTAGGCTAAGTCAATGTCGCCTGCTAAGACTCTCTCGTTCCCCTGATGAAGTGGTAATGCACCTCAATGTCCGCACATGGAAGATGCCTTGACTATTTCCATGCCACAGCTTCAGCGTGACACTGAGCTTTGGCATGCTCAGTTTGGTCACTTGAATTTTCCATCTCTTCTGTTGCAGTTAGCGTCAAGCTATGGTTCATGAGCTACCGCCTATGCAACTCCCCCACAAGCATTTATGCAAGGGATGTATACTGGGAAAGATGCATCGTCCGTCCTTTCCAAAAGATAGCACTATCGACGCTACTTGCCCATTGGAGCTAGTACACAGTGATCTCTATGGACCTATGCAAGATCCCTCCTTCACTGGACATCTGTACTTCATGACTTTCATTGATGACTACACATGCTTCTACTGGGTGTATGTTCTGAAAAAGTCAAGTCAGATGCCTTCTCAGCTTTTTGTCAGTTTCTTCCTCTTGCTGAAAATGCTTGCAATCATAAGCTGATGACATTGTGTACTGATAGAGGGGGGGAATATTTGTCAAATGAGTTTACTGCTTTCATGCTGTCCCATGGCATTTCTCATCATCAGTGTACTACTCCTTATACACCACAGCAGAATGGTGTGGCTAAACATCAAAATTACACACTCATGAAAATGGCCAGGTGTATGCTCAAAAGCAAGGACCTGCCTTCTAGATTTTGGCTTGAAGCGGTCATGTGTGCCAATTATGTACTACATCGTTGTCCAATTAAAGCCTTGAAATCTATGATAGCTACGTAGCTTGGAATGGCAGAATTCTATCATTGCTCATATGCGTGTATTTGGTTGTTTGGCTTATGTGTATATACCAACACAGCACAGACATACGCTTGAAGCAAAGGCTTTGAAATGTATTTTTGTGGGGTATAGCAGTGAAAGTAAAGGATATCGGCTATATGTTATGTCTAATTGGAAGCTGATTGTATCCAAAGATGTCATCTTTGATGAATATGCATCTCAACCCATGCTTTCCTGTCAGCTACATCCAGCCATTGATGCTCTAGATGTATTTGATACATTTCTGCCTTTGTTTGGTACTGGTGCCGACTCCTCTAAGCCCTCCTTGGCTCCAACTCAACCACCTACTCTACAAACATCAGTAGATTTAGCAGTTCCACAATCTCCCTATTGCTCCAGATCCACAACCCTTTAATCAAAATGCCTTGGATGATGCATTAATTGAAGAGGATACAGCTATTCATAATTCTCAGCTCATTTTGCGTTGGCTTTGGGCTACTTTGCGTGAAAGCAAGGTGCCTAAACCTTTGCCAAGAAGAACTCAAGTTGCCTCTAGACATGCATCTCATTTTGTAGACACAACCCTTGTCTCACTACCGCATTGAATGAGGAACCGCTTTCTTAATTTGATACCTTGGAGGATGACAATTGGGTTTCAACCATGCGTTCAAAATTGGATTTCATTGCCAGAAATGATACATGGGAGTTATGTGATCTGCCTGTCGGCAAGCGTGCTATAGAAACCAAGTGGGTGTTTAAGCGCTGAAACGGAATCTTGACGACTCTGTTGATTGGTATAAGGCTCGATTAGTCACCAAGGGCTATGCCTAGAGGAAAGGCATTGACTATGATGAGAATTTTGCACCTACATCACGTATGATGACCATTTGTACTCTGGTTGCATTGGTTGTGCATAAAGGTTGGAACATACATCAGTTAGATGTCCAAATTCCATTTCTAAATGGTGATCCGTAGGAAGAGGTTTATGTCACACGACGTTCTGGCTTTATTCAGCAAGGTGCAAAGCATCAGGTATGCAAAGCGCACAAAGCACGATATGGCCTTAAATAGGTTCCTTGTAGTCAATATCAGACGATACATGCCTACTGCTCTCTTGCCTATTTTAAAATAGCCCCACTGAAAAGCACTCTTTATGTCCGCAAAGATAGGGATCATCTCCTTATCCTCAATCTTTATGTGGAGGATCTGCTCATGAGGCAGGCCCTAACGAGGGGCACATTGTAGCTTTCATTCGTCGACCTGTAGAATACATTTGATGTTTCTGACATGGGTCTTCTGCATTAATATTTGGGTATCTAGTTTGTTTCGTCTAAGGGGGACATCATGTTATCTCAGAGAAGATACATTCAACATCAGCTCTTAGAACGCTTTTAAATGACAAATTGCAAACATGTTTCTACTCCTGTGGAAACCCGATCTTCGTCGACTGTCAAAATCGAGGACTCTTCTGAGCCCTTTGATGTAGCCACCTATTAGGAAGCTATCAGATGCCTTATATATCTATGAAATACCCATATGGATGTCCAATATGCAGTGCGCAAACAATTGAGTAGGTTTATGCATTATCCCAACACTCGACATTGGCAAGTAGTAAAGCGTGTCTTTTGCTACCTTCAAGGCACTTAGCACTCGGCATTAGCAAGCAGTGAAGCGTGTCTTTTGCTACCTTCAAGGTACTCAGCACTATGCATTATTTTATAGCAGTGCATCTTCTTTATGCTTGTCTACCTACACTGATAGCGATTGGGTAGGATGTTCCCACACAAGAGTGCCAACCGGTGGTGGATACTATTTCCTTCTTGGCAACTCATGCATCTCATGGCTTAGTAAGAAGCACTCGCGTCAATAGTAGCCACATCCAGTTGTGAAGCTAAATACAATGCAGCATTCATAGCTAATGTGGAGTGTGTTTTGCTCCACCGTCTTTTGGCTAATCTTGGTATTAGACAAAATTGTGCTACCACCCTTTACACTGACAGTCAGAGCACAGTAGTAGTTGCGTGGAATCGAGTTTTCCATGCACGAACAAAGCGCACTATGTCAAGGAACAAGTCCATGCTAGAGAGATAAACTTGACCTACATGTCGACACAAGCCAATGTGGCAAATGAATTTACCAAGCCCTTTCCAAGTTTGAGGCTTTCTGACAAGCTCTAAACTTATTACTTCTACCAAGATAGTCTACTACACCTTGTATCCGTTTATGCTATTGACTTCAGGGGGGTTTGTTAGCCATCTACCTCTGAGAAGTTTAGATGTGAAACTAAGCTGATCATGGGCACTTTTTACCCTATGATGGCAAGGGTTTTTTCTCATGAGAACACACCCTTAGTGTGTTGGTACTTCACTCACTCATTATCTCATTTGAGTACGCTATCGTCTCTGTCAATCTCTAAGCTTGTGTGTATGTTTTGTCTGTGAGTCTATGCAGAGCATCTTCTTTCATATCCAACATCTCTAAGGTCACGACACATTGGAAACTAGGGAGATAGAATACACATTGGAACCAAATGTGCTCTAATGGTGACCAAACTTTGCAAGTGTGTACATATGGATCCCATCCTCACTCTTACAAAGTTTTGGCCACCATTGGACACATTGAAATGCAAAGTGTAGTCCAAAGGCCCAATTTCAAGGGGGCTCTCTAAGGTCACGACACATTACTACAAACTAGAGAAATGGAATGGACATTGCAATCAATATGCACCCCATCCTCACTCTTACAAAGTTTAGTCACCATCAGAGCACATTTGAATGCAATGTGCAGGCCAAAGGCCCAATTTTGAGGCCACGACACATTGAAAACCAGAAAAATGGCACATACATTACAAGCGAATGTGCTCCTATAGTGACCGAACTTTGCAAGTATATATGTGTGGATGCCACCCTCACTCTTGCAAAGTTTGGTCACCATCAAAGCACATTTAGTTGTAAAGTGCAGCCAAAGGCATAATTTCAAGGGGGCTCTCTAAGGCCACAACACATTGAAAATCGGGCAAATGGTTCACACATTGTAACCAAATGTGCTCTGATGGTGACCAAACTTTGTAAGTATATTATGTAGACCCACTCTCACTTTTCTAAATTTTGGTCACCATCAGAGCACATTTATTTGCAAAGTACGAGCTAAAGGTCCAATTTCAAGGGGGCTCTCTATGGTCACATGGGAAACCATGCAAATAGAACACACATTGCAACCAAATGTTCTCAATGGGGTGACCAAACTTTGCAAGTGTGTATGTGTGGACCGCATCCTCACTCTTACAAAGTTTTGTCACCATCAGAGAGCATTTGAATGCAATGTGCACACCAAAGACCCAATTTTGAGGGGGCTCTCTAAGGCCACAACATATTGAAAATCGTGAAAATGGCACGAACATTGCAACCAAATGTGCTCCACCCATCGATGGTAACCAAACTTTGCAAGTGTATATGTGTGGACCCCACCCCCATTGTTGTAAAGTTTGGTAACCATCGGAGTATATTTGATTATAATGTGTGGGCCAAAGGCCCAATTTCGAGGGGACTCTCTAAGGCCATAACACATTGAAAACTAGGCAAATAGAATGGACATTACAACCAAATGTACTCCAATGGTGACCAGACTTTGTAACTGTGTATGTGTGGACCCCACCCTCACTTTTGCAAAGTTTGGTCACCATCAAAGCACATTTAGTTGTAAATTGTGGGCTAAAGACTCGATTTTGAGGGAGCTCTCTAAGGCCATGGCAAATGGTTCAAATGTTACAAACTGAATGTACTATAATGGTGACCAAACATTGCAAGTGTGTATATGTAGGCCCCACCCTCACTCTTGCAAAGTTTGGTATCCATTGGAGCACATTTGAATGCAATTTGCAAGCCAAAGGTCCAATTTCAAGAGGGCTCTCTAAAGTCCCAACACATTGGAAACCAAGCAAATAGAACGCACATTGTGACCAAATGTGCTCTGATGGTGATGACTAAAATTTGCAAGTGTGTACATGTAGACCCCATCTTCACTCTTGTAAATTTTGGTCACCATCGGAGCATTCTTGAATGCAATGTGTGGGCTAGGGGCCCAATTTTGAGGGGGCTCTCTAAGGCCACGACACATTTAAAACCAGGCAAATGGCATGGACATTGCAACCAAATGCGCTCCAATGGTGACCAAACTGTGTAAGTGTGTATATGTGGATGTCACCCTCTCTTACAAAGTTTGGTCACCACATCGAAGCACATTTAGTTGTAAAGTGTGGGCCAAAGGTCCAATTTTGAGGGGGCTCTAAGATCACATTAAAAACCAAGCAAATGGAATGCACATTAAAAACCAAGCAAATGGAATGCACATTACAACCAAATGTGCTCTGATGGTGATCAAACTTTGCAAGTGTGTATATGTGGATGCCACCCCTCATTGTTGTAAATTTTGGTCACCATCAAAGCACATTTAGTAGTGTAGACCAAAGACCCGATTTCGAGGGGGCTCTCTAAAGTGATGACACATTGGAAACAATGCAAATGGAATGCACATTGTAATCAAATGTGCTTCGATGGTGACCAAACTTTACAAGTGTGTATATATGAACCCATTCTCACTCTTGCAAAGTTTTTTCACCTCGAAGCGCTCTTAAATGCAATGTACGGGTTGAAGGCCCAATTTCGAGGAGGCTCTCTAAAGTGACGACACATTGAAAACCAAGCAAATGGAACCAGGCAAATTGCAATCAAATGTACTCCGATGGTGAGACCAAACTTTTTAAGTGTGTATATGTGGATCCCACCCTCAATCTTGCTGCAAAGTTTAATCACCATTGGAGTGCTCTTGAATGCAATGTGCGAGCTAAAGGCCCAATTTAGAGGGGGCTCTCTAAGGCCATGACACATTGAAAATCGAGCAAATGGCATGTACATTGTAACCAAATGTGCTCCGATGGTGACTAAACTTTTTAAGTATGTATATGTGCACCCCACCCTCACTCTTGTAAATTTTGAGCACCATCCAAGCATATTTGATGGCAATGTGTAGGCCAAAGGCCCAATTTCGAGAGGTCTCTCTAAGGCCACATCTCTAAGGCCATGACACATTGAGAATTAAGCACCCTAACATGTACATTATAACCAAATATACTCTGATTGTGACCAAACTTTACAAGTATGTATATGAAGACCCACCTTCACTCTTGCAAAGTTTGGTTAACATTGTCTAGAGCACATTTGGTTGCAATGTGCAAGCCAAAGGCCCAATTCTGAGGTGGCTCTTTAAGGCCATGACACATTGAAAACGAGGCATCTGGCATGCACATTATAACCAAATGTGCAATCCAAAGGCCCAATTCTGAGGTGGCTCTCTAAGACCATGACACATTGAAAACGAGGCATCTGGTATGCACATTATAACCAAATGTGCTCGATGGTAACCAAACTTTGCAAGTGTGTATATGTGTATATGTGGACCCCACCCTCACTCTTGCAAAGTTTAGTCACCATTAAAGCACATTTGGTTGCAATGTGTAGACCAAAATGCCACCAAATAAATAAAGACCAAAAAAGACAAAACATTAGTGAAAGAAAAAGACATGTTTGGATAAGTTTGTGAATGTGAATGCTTGCATGTATTATGTAGGTGCATGTGAGTGTGTGTGTATGTGTAAATGTGTGTGCATTATAGAGGTACATGTGCATGTATGTGTGTGAATGTTTGTGTGCATGTGTACAAGAGGGAGAAATGATACACTTCTAGATATGGAACTAAAATGGGATGATGTACAAATATAAGAGAATAATACATAAAAGAAATTATGAAACTACAATATAATGGTGCTAGCCTAGCTATGTAAAAAAAGTTATAATTAATTTTTTTTATTTTTCTTTAATTAAAAATTATTTTTTGCATAGCTCGATAGAGTAACATAACTCGATCAAGTCATGTAAAAGAAGTTAATTTTTTTTAATTTGGTTTTTTTCGAAAACAATTTGGGAAAAATTTTAGATTTTTTCTTTGCAATGTCATCAGTGCATCCTTACACATAAATGCCATGGGCTATGTAAGTAACTCAATCGAGTTACATATTGGGTATCCACGTAGGCAACTCGTATATTGATCGAGTTCCATTGTGTATGTGCACCACATAACTCGATCGAGTTATGTGGTACTAACGTGGATGTCCATCACGTAACTCATTCGAGTTATGTGGATGTCCACCTCCTATCTTGATAAAATATACGTGGATATCCACCATGTTACTCGATCAAGTGACCCATATTGTATAACCACCCTTACACCAAAGTGTACAAAGAGAGCCAAAAACAGTGCTGAAAATACTTAGCCATGATCTAGATGTACATAGGTCTATAAGGGCCAACAACGAACAGGTTAAGATATGATCGGTATGCATCCCATCATGCATATATGGTAAAAGCAATACAAGATATAAAGCCCACATGTTTGGAGGAATACAAGATATGGTCAAACTAATATAAGATATAGAGCTCACATATTTTAAGGGGGAACTTGGACATGCCATGGATGAAAAGATGGCTTTACTAGATGCAATTGTGATATGGATGAAAAGATGGCTACATTAGATGCAATTGTGACATGAGATTTGGTGACTTTGCCTAAGGAGAAGAAGGCAATTGGATGCAAGTGGGTCTATAAAAGTATAGCAAAATTCATAGGATTTGTGAACATGTACAAGGTAAGATTTGTAGCCAATGGATATGCATAAACCTCTAGTATTGACTATGAGGAGACTTCCAACCTAGTTACTAGGATGTCAACTGTGAGAGCAGTCATTATTGCTATGGTTGTAGCCAAGGGATGGTCTTTACATCAAATGGATGTAAAGAATGCAACCAAGGGATGGTCTTTACATCAAATGGATGTAAAGAATGCATTTTTACATGGTTATTTATAGGAGGATGTCTACATGATGGTGTAGCCACCAAGATATGAGGTCTACATGATGGTGCATTTTTATATGGTGATTTATAGGAGGAGGTCTAAATGATAGTACAACCACCAAGATATGAGGACCATACACACCTAGATTCTATTTATAAGTTGCATAAAGCTTTGTGGCTTGACGCAAACACCTAGAGCATGGTCATACAAGATAAGAGAGTCATTATTGGATTCTAAATATTTACAATAAATTTTCACTTTATTTAAAAAAATTTGGTAGGAGCATTGTGCTAGCAGTCGTCTAGGTTAATGACTTGATTATCACAAGGGACAGTGAAGTTGGCATTCATCAGGTGAAGATTCTCCTTTAAAATGAAATATTTAGGTGAGCTATAATACTTCCTAGGTATAGAGGTGATTAGATCTTGTGATGGGATTTAGCTTTTGCAAAGGCAGTATGCTTAGGACATGTTGTCCAACTATGGGATGATAGGTTGTAAGACAATCCTATGTTATCAAAGAGTAGAACACATAATTGGCTATAGATAATACAGGTGATCTTATAGAGGGCCCTACTATGTGCACATTGTAGGGAGTTTGATTTACATGACTATCACCAGTAAAGCTCATAGGACACTATGGACTTTTCTATGAGGTTGGAGTACAAGTACATGTAGATGGGTATAGAAATGCATATTAGGATGGTGTGTCTCATACATGAGATCTACTAGCAGCTTCATATTTCCTTTTGGGAGTGTTATTATTAGCTAGAGTTGCAAGAAACAATCAATGGTTACTTTATTGAGTACCAAGCTGAGTATAGGGGCACTATTATGGTAACATTAATTGCAAAAGCTACTTATAGATATAGGTAAGCCCATGGATAAGGAAGTTTCCATTTATTATGACAACATGAGAATTACTAGTAACCTAGTGTCATACTAGGATGAAGCACATTAAGGTGTTATATCATTTTGTGAGGGATAAATTTCTAATAGGTGATGTGGATTTGGTATATGTGAGCATAGAGGATAAGGAATCTAACATATTCATATATAGAGAATCTCTATAGGTTCATGAGCTTACTTGGGCAGGGTATGGAGTTGAGCTCAAGGGAGAGTGTTGAGATATCGAGCCCAAGTAGTGTGGATATTGCTAGGATGACAGCTCCACACTTATGCCATTAGCATGGTTAGTGAGATTATGGGTGATATGCTGCCAATGGTTTACAAGCTATGAGACAACCACTTCGGTTCACTAGAGTTATGGGATAGTTATACTTCTCACACACTTCTCACACAATTTCCATAGTACACATAGCCATACTAAGTGGTCATAGGGATCACAAGCAGCAAGAACTTTTCCTCTCTTACAGCCAAGATATTACATCCCATGGGAACAAAGAACTAGCCATCAATTAGTCTAGGTAGATGGGAGGTGCAAGAGTGAATTAGTGGGAGTAAATGTAAGTAGCTTCTTAGAGGTAGTCATAGCTCTTCTAGTGACATTTAGAAGTAGCTTCATGGAGGTAGTCATAGCTCTTCTAGGTAAGAGGGAGAAAATGGTAGGCCCAATGAACCACCTTCAAACTTGCTCAATTAAGTCTTGTCAACAACACTATAATTATTGTAGTTGCTCACACAACTAGTGATTTTCCAACATTAACATAAACTTGGGACAACTTGCATCAAGCCTTTATTGGCTTATAGGACCAATAAGTCTGTCAATTGTGTGAAGTGGACCAAAGGAAGGGAAATTCACGGTTTACATTGCCATGGTTTGTAGCCTCATTGTTGCTAAGTACATAGAGGATGGGAAAATATAGGTTTCTTCTAGAACCAACAAGACCGTTAATTGTGTGAAGTGAAGGAAAAGAAGAATCAAGAAGGTCCATAAGATCCTACGTGTGGATTCTCATAATTCAGTCATTCTCTAATTGCATGGGTCCCCCTCTAAGCTAATGCTTCCTCCAAACTGGCTGGCTCCTGAACTTTTATTATCTCAGCCATTAAAGCCTTATTGATAATGTGAGCAAAAGACCCTCTTCTCCTCCTCTATTCTCTCAGATACTGGCTCTTATAATGCTACATGCTTCTCTTCTTCTTTATCTGATGAATCCACCCATTATGGAGCTAGAAGAACTGCTCACTGGTGGTTGTGTCTGATGTGGGCTACTTCTTCGTTGAAGGACAGTGTGGACGGACCTTTCTTCTCCACCTGATGAGGTTGTTCCTCCAAAAACACCACATTATGGCTAATAATTATCTAACTATGGATCTATCTTGCTTTTTATTTCTTTGGCCCATTCTCTTCATTTTTCTTCACCCCATTCTTTTATCTTGGTTTTTATTTCTTCACCTCATTCTCTTTCATTTTTCTTGCTAGAACACCTCTAAAAATATATAATTTTATCATCAAGGCATTTATTTTCGTTAACATTTTAGTGGTATATCCCTCAAACTAGAAGCTCTCAATATCACTCTAGGTAATTGATGGAGTGACCCCTTGAAGTAGAAATTGTCCCAAAACTATGGAGAAAGAGGGAAGTGTAGTTTTTTGACAGTTTCGCATCCTCCTAGTTAAAAAGTCATAAAATATTCGCCACTTATCCATTTCAAAATCTACAGATATCTTTTCAAGCTCTATTTATCAATGTACAAGAATTTATTTGATTTTGATGTTACATAAAAAAATTGCACACTTCTATTCATGCTTATTTTTCTAAATAAGGTGGCTTGAGTGCTTTTATAGAAAGTAACCGCCCGTAACTTTTGATCCTACTATCTAATTTCAATATGCATGTTATATTTTATTGATGTCCTTTGGGTATTCTTTCTTTGAAAATGTTTTAACCCAACCACCTAATCCACACAAATTATCATTATAAAAGTACTGCTCATATTTTATCTTAGACAAAAGATATTCTTCCAACAAAGACAACTTGCTCTCTTATTTGGGTCCAATAGTCTTATCACCAAGTTTACAAATGCTAAGGGCCATACTTAAACCTAATAAAGGGTGGTATAATGTACATAGACTTGGGTGTAGAGGGGAAATGGCTTATTTGGCATGCGTTTTGTAATCCCCCCCACCCCCCCAACTCCTTTTTTTTTCAAAGAAGGTTACAATAGTGTTGGTTTGATATAAAGTATAATTTAAATTCAAATTTCTAGATGTCTTACATCTAGGCTCTTAGTTCTATAAAGGTTTGTTTGAAATGACATGTGAAAGATTGTAAAGCACAAAAAATATTCTTTATTTGGAATGATCATCACTCTCATTATTAAGTCTAGATAAAGTTTGTAGATGAAAAAATGTAGATGTAGCTACAAGATGTGTGCATTTTTTCTTTTTGAAAAATGCTAGCCAATCATTATTTTTTTGTTTTCTTATTGCATTTTTTATTTGAGAAGATATAAAAAAGTATTTAACTTCAAAAAAGTAACACAGATGTGGGGAACATGGCATAAAGAGATAAAATTAAAAGGGAATCAGGATGGTAAATAGAATCGAAGTAGAAAAATGAAGATGACATGAAGACAAACTTGGGAGAGAGAGAGAGAGAGAGAGAGAGAGAGAGAGAGAGAGATATATAAAATCTTTATAGGAAAATGGGCTGCTTCCTCATAGAACTCGCATCATCATGTTTGTTTGTAGGTTTGATCACATTTGGACAATATAATCACATATGTATGTTTCTCCACAATGTGCATATGAGACATGAAGGAAAAACACTGAGAGAGAGAGAGAGAGAGAGAGAGAGAGCATGTAACATAGTACAAAATGTTTATTATATAGGCATCTATCTCATCATAGCACTCAAACCGTTGTCTTTGACTACACACATGTGTAAAGTGAGATGCAAAATGGGTGAATATTAGTTACAATGAACATAACTCTCAAATAACCTTCATGTAGATTTGAGAGAGAGGGCATGGGTTCCAAATTCTCTCCTCTTTTTCTCAAGATACAAGTCATGTGAACGTTACTCTCAAATAACCTTGCTGTAGCTTTCTCTCAACATACAAGTCATGTGAACATTACTCTCAAATAACCTTGACGTAGCTTTTGAAAGATAGAGTGCACAGTAAAAGGCATGGGTTCCAAGTTCTCTCCTCTTTTTCTCAACCTTGATATAGCTTTTGAAAGATAGAGTGCACATAAAAGGCATAGGTTCCAAGTTCTCTTTGCTTTTTCTCAACATAGTACAAGTCATGTGA
This sequence comes from Cibotium barometz, assembly GCF_041138505.1. Classification (NCBI taxonomy): domain Eukaryota; kingdom Viridiplantae; phylum Streptophyta; class Polypodiopsida; order Cyatheales; family Cibotiaceae; genus Cibotium; species Cibotium barometz. The sequence continues at coordinate 44,979,968 of NC_141075.1, forward strand.
CTAGCAATGATGCTCACTACTCAAAAGCCCACGTGGCTCTTTGTAGTTGGCTTCTAAGATTGCATGTATTTGTTGAGATGTTCCCTTTGGGAATTTATATGTGGTACTCTCTCTCTCTCTCTCTCTCTCTCTCTCTCTCTCTCTCTCTCTCATAAAAAAGAGATTGCATGTATTTGTGGTTATTGGTTCCTAAGGTCCCACTCAACCTTGTGGGCAAAGTCAATTGTAGAATTTGGCCTAATGTGTCAGCATTTTATTTGAAGGTCATACTATTGTATTATTGGCCATGGATGGCTTGATTAGTCTTGTTATATTTATTCTTGAAAGGACCTTGGTTGCACATGGAGAGTGCATGATGTGGATCATTAAGTGTGCTAATGGATTGTCTCCAAATGGGTTCATGACATTTAAAGAGATATCTACAAATCTACAAGGGGATGCTTATGTTACGGATCGATTGAATTGGCGACTGCGTTGATTGGTGGAAGAAGATGTTTGTTCACTTGTTAAGTTCACAAAGGAAAGGCCTATCTCCACACATTTTAAGGACTTCTAGTACCCTCCTCCCTCAAAAAAAAAAAAACTTTTAGATAAAGAAAAAAAGCTCACAAGCACTTTTTCTAATACCTTGCCCATAGGCGGATGAGTGATAAAATAATGCATTTGTCATGATTTTAACCCCCTCGTCAACACACTACCAATGCACTACACTACAACGATTGCACAAGACAATACCATTTTGAGTTTTGAATCGGGCATAGAACCTCAAGCTTTGCGTGTTTGCACTCTAGGTTCGACTTTTGCCTTGGGTGATAGATGTTGTGAGCCGAGCCTTAGATATGTATATCAAGAAAGCAATGAAATTTGTATTTGAACACTATATATCTCCTATTTGGGGCTTATTTACGGTGTAGCTAGTCTCATCGTTGCTATTTGTTAAAATGAGACTTATTCTATGATTGCACAACACACGTATAATTTGATAATATAACTATTTTTTTATTTTTATAATTCGATAATACATGTATAATTTGATTTGTATATTTGCGAAGGAGGAACACACACTCTCACCCCTTTCTGGGGTGAGGGGGAAAAGTGGGAGGAGGAGGGTGCCACCTTAACTAGCTAACTATTGCCCCCCATCTCTTAATGAAAAATTTGATGGTCAAGATACATAAAGAAGTGCAAAACAAATCAAGAATGGTGATAAATTATAATGATGTGTGAACACCCTTGCTGAGATGCTAAAGCACATGGTGACATGGGCCATGTTGGATGCCAGCGTGGAAGTACACGTGGATGTGGTCAGGCGGTTTTCCGTTGGAAGGGTTCAAGGGTCCCATTTTGAAAGAGGGGAGACAGATGCTTAGAGAGAGAGAGGGAGAGGTATTAACGTCGGTAGAACTAGAGAGAGGAGAGCGAGGGCGGCCAGCCGAAGGTCCCGGCGACTCTTCAACCGCGCGTGGTGCCTGACGGCTTTTATCTTCGCTTTCCTACAGCGCAACGCGGCCTCGCCGGTCGTACACATCCACGCATCAATTTGCAGAACAAAAGGGACCTCACACAAACCCTAATCTCGGAGTACGCAGAAACGGTCCCGAAGATCGCCAAGCGTTCCCGAGTTCGTCACCCTCAAAAGGGTTAACAGATCCCTCTTCCTACGTAGAATTTTAGGGTTTCTGAAACCATAGCTCCCCACCATTCAGAATCAGGGTAGCTCAACAGGGCAATCGATCTGCAGGAAGGGCAATCTCAGCCCGTCGATCTGTGATCTTTGCCCTGCCCAGCCTGCTTTTCTTCGCTTTCCTTTCTTTATCTTCTGATTAGGGTTTCTCTAAAACGCAAGTGTCCATTTTGTGATCAAAGCAGCCGGCTTGAATTCTGCAAGTGAGCTTCTGATTAGTGAGAAATTACAGCACTTGTGTGAAATCCAAACAGATCCAATGCGGCCAAGAGGAGGAGCTGGAATATCTCCCAAGGTTTTCGTGGTTGCATGCGTTGCCTGCTTCATCACAGGCATGCTGTTCACTAACAGGTTTGCACAAACTTTTGAATTACGGTGTCTTTTATATGTTTGAAGTTCAGCTACTCCTAGGAAAAAACATCTGGCTGTGTGTGTGTGTGTGTGTGTGTGAGAGAGAGAGAGAGAGAGAGAGAGAGAGAGAGAGAGAGAGAATTCAACTACCGTCAGGGAAAGGGGGGAGGGGGGGTGTTGGTTTTGGAAAGGGTGAGGCAAATTGGCTCATGGGACCAAAAAATAATGCATGATGACTAGTAGTACCGTTGCATCAGGCATTTTCAAAATATAAAGAAGAAAAGGAAATCCTAGAATTACTGGAGTCTGTGGGAGATGAGGGAACGTGTGGAGACCCAATGAGGTTGAAAAGGGTCCTTTTATTTATGCCTGTGGGACTCGTGTATTAATGGGTCTCTCATGGGCCGCCCCTATTGGGTCTCAGGTATCCGACATGCAGTGCAAATCACATTTGGGCACTCAGATGCAGCAAGCTGTCTGGTTTTGCAACGTGTGTGTGTGTGTGTGTGTGTGTGTGTGTGTGTGTGTGTGAGAGAGAGAGAGAGAGAGAGAGAGAGAGAGAGAGAGAGAGGTCTGTGGGGGCCAAATATGACATGGGATCAAATACAAGAACTGGACGAAAAGGCCTCAAAGCATGATCAAGATAGGTTCTGCTGGTCTGGGGATAGGAAATTCCTGAAGCTTCCAACATTGGCAAGTTTTGCTCCCTTTTGCTTAATCTGTGCTGGAGTGAGCTGCTTTGCTATCCAGAATCCAGTGCCCTTCAGGCTTTTTGAATATTCTTTCCTGATTTGCCTTTCTGGTCGATGCTCGTCACGGCTGGTACTCAATAATCAGCATTGCCTCCTTCACTTTCTTTCATGTATCGAGCTAGCTTGCCTCCTCTTCCTATCACGTTCCCTCCCTCCACTCAGATTTGAAGCATTGTAGACTCCCTTCATTTCCATTTCGCAATTTCGAGTTTTAACTTCCTTCTTGAGGTTTCGAAAACTGTCTCGTCTTCGACTTCCTTGACCTTGGTCAAGATGTCCTCTGGTACTGTTCTTCTAAATGCTCATACCTGGGCACTACTGGCTGTTCGTTCCAATCCGAGTTGATGGCATAAGTCTAGACTATGTTGATTGCCTTTGACCAATGGATGGAGAAAACTAGGGCTTAAGACAAATTATACTTCGCATTTGTATCCTAGTGATTGCAGAAAAAATAAGTTCAATGGAATTCATGGTGGGTCTTTAATAAAGCTCAATACTTGTGTATTTAGGCTTTATGTAGGCCAGACATGAGCTTGTCCCTTGTGGATATTTTTCTCTCCCTGTGGCCTTAGTGGTGGGTCTTTAATAAAGCTCAATACTTGTGTATTTAGGCTTTATGCAGGCCAGACATGAGCTTGTCCCTTGTGGATATTTTGCTTTCCCTCTGTGACCTGTGTGCTTAGGTATGAATCATACTTTAGATGAACTCGGTGGGACTGTTGATCACTGATAACAAACACCAGTTGACAACAAACAGCTGCTAGCCTTATTAGCCTTGAATTTTCATTATTAGTGGCCCAAAATTATCCTTAAGTTTAATGTAAGCTTTTTAGGGGACATGGCTGTTATATTTGGACTCTCAAGCTGAAAGTTTGTTCAGAGTATTATTTTTCTGCTTTGTTATCTGTCCTTCATGATTAGCCCAATGTAAACATTCTATCTACTTCTGTGTAGGTTTTGCAAATGGGGTAACTTTGATGTATTTTTCTGCAGGCTTTGGATAACTTCAGAACCTCAAGAAGAACCTGGGGATAATGAAAGGAATGCTGCACATGAAGAAGAACTTCGAATTGTTGCAGACAACTGTGATCCAAAACATGTATGTTGGAATATTGATGTAAGGTTTTGAGAGGGGGAGGAGGGGCAGAGGGGAGGGTGACGAGCGTGATATTCAAAAGTATGTCCATCTTGCACAATGGCATGTAATAAAACAGAACAAAAAACTGCATATTAAGAGAAAGAAAGGCCTATTTTGAGTCTTGACACAGCACTTAAAATATAAAAAATTTCATTTCTGTTTTGTTAACCAGAGAGAAGCATCTATGCAAGGGAAGGATCTTTTGAATGAAGTATCAAGGACACACGAAGCTATTAAGTAAGTGATTTGTCACACTTTAACATGGAGTCACCTTTTAGAAGCATCATTTCTTTCTTCATTATTCACTTGCTTGTATTTGCGTTTGTGATGTTTGGCGTGCTCCATCCTCAAGGATGGGGCATTTAGGTTAGGTTCAGGGTTAAGGCTAGTTGTACCGAGTCTAGATGCGATGGCTCCAACATAGGATCGTATTATAACAATGCATTCATAAGAAGGCTTTTTCACAGACAAGAATTAGGCTTATGGATTTCACCTGCAAATTAAACATGCCTTAATTGTGGTGAAGAGGAAGAATATGGAGTAGTGTCAAAGTCAACATTAACTTTCGTAACATTTGATGTATCTCTTGCGGTTCTGACATGCAAAGCCTTGTGATATAAATCAAGTTATAGGCAAGTATAAAAATTTGGAACAGATTACACAATTGAGGCCATTTGATTGATCTTTAGTGAATGTTTTCAATGTGTGTGCGTGGCTGTCATCCGATTTTGTTTTGCTTGCCTTTGTGCAATGGTGATGGATTCTTGATTCTTGAGAGTATCTCTGACATGAGAGTGTAACTCACAAGGTACTTTTGAGCCCTGTTTTGCTCCTTTATCCTTCCAAACGGGCAACCTCTTGATGTGCATCCTCGTTGTTTGGAGGTTATCCTGCATCCAGAAGCTGTTTGTACCACTTGGTGAATGGCTTACCGAGGCTTTGGATCTTTGTCTTCAAACTCCACTTCTTGAGAGAGATTATCTTGGATCTTCAGGAGTAATGAAGGGCAAGGCATGTAGAAAAGGCAATTGGAAGTCATTACTCTTTATTGAGAATCTTTTGATGATTATATGTATCCAAGAACATCACTTGTGCCAAGTACGATAAGCTAGTTGCCACTTTTTGCAGAGGTGAGAGAACTGCAACAAGCAATATACCTTCACACGCCTAATGAACCTTATCAAGAATTTGATATATCCTTCGAATCCACATCCAGAGCTTCTACTCTCTAGTCCTTACACATTTATTGAAACTACTTTCCTAGAGGTTGACATGCTTGGAAGCTATGGGCACCCCAACCTACATCGAACATACCTGGGCATACATGGGAGGCTACAATACAAGCATCCCAATAGAGCAAGTGTTTAAAAAATGCAAGACTGCATCTAGGTTCTCCAAGGTTTTAATCAAGACCTCTTCAATCAAGGGATCCCTTGCCCCTGGCTCAGTATTTGCTTCTGATTTTGGCATCGTGGCAGTCCAAAGTGAGCTTTTATTCCTTTGATCAGACTGTTGTATCTTTCCAACCTTTCTATATTGGGATTGGATGTGTCTGAGCCTGGTACTTTGCATGGCCTGTTTTTACGCTTGGCAAGTTTGCAAGTTAATAACGTGTATTGTAAAAGTTTTTGCACATTGTGAAGGCATTGAAGTTTTGTTTTTCTGAAACTTATTGATTTATTTATTGGTGTGAGCATTTGATCAGGACTCTTGACAAAACTGTCTCAATGTTGGAGATGGAGTTAGCTGCAGCTAGGGCTTCCCAAGCTGGCTCTCCTGCTCTCATGAAGCCTGTTGGGGAGTATCCTGAAGAAAGACGAAAAGCCTTTGTTGTGGTGGGAATCAACACTGCTTTTAGCAGTCGAAAGAGAAGGGATTCAGTTCGGGAAACATGGATGCCACAAGGTATACACTTCTTGATCAACTTTATTAGCAATTATTATGAGAGCCAGGATTACAAACACATATGCTGCTTATTGATTTCTGAGAACTCAATTGTTTAGGAGATAAGTTGAAGCAACTGGAGCAGGAGAAAGGGATAATTGTTCGTTTTGTCATTGGCCATAGGTAAGCTTCTCTGAGACGTATCTTTCATGCATTCTTTGTGAGGTAGTAATGTCTGTAGGGGAATAGACAGGCCTTCAGTGGCTTCACAATGTATGGCTTATAAGGTATAGATATTAAGTGAGCTTCGATGTACGTTATTGAATAACAGTGCAACTCCTGGGGGCATTTTAGATCGAGCCATCGATGCAGAAGATGCACAACATTCGGATTTCTTGAGATTGGTGAGTATACGACTAAGACCATCTGATGCATTTTCTTTGAACTGTATCTTGGCATAAGTATTGGGTTTCGAACTTTATCTTGGCATTTAGCCGTGAGAGGCTGGACCCTTTTAAAACCCACAGTGCAGCTTATACTTGGATGTCTAATGTTTTGTACTTGCAGTTCATATAACCTCCTGACCGAGTTTATGCTGTTGATAGGATCACATTGAAGGCTATCATGAATTGTCAGCCAAAACAAAGGTGTTTTTTTCCACCGCTGTGGCTAAGTGGGATGCCGATTTTTATGTGAAAGTTGATGATGATGTGCATGTAAATCTAGGTGAGATATGGCTTTTCCTTCCCCGTGTTTTTTTTGCATCTTTTACTAAATCACCTGCAAAATCGAAGAAATCTTGATGTTCTTTTTTAACGCCTTCTTTAAGGGATGCTCGGAACAACATTGGCAAGGCATCAATCAAAGCCTCGCGTGTACATAGGGTGTATGAAGTCTGGGCCAGTTCTCTCTCAAAAGTGAGTTTTTAGAAATTCCAGCTTGCATGTAAATAGATGCATGCATTCACACATACATACGTGCATGCATATGAATTTTACCGGTGGTGCACTGTTCATGTAGGACACCTTCTCATGCTGCAAGCTCTTGGTATCTTTGTAACCAAAAGTTCTTTACTCTTTTCATCTCTGCAGAGGGGTTAAATACCATGAGCCAGAGTATTGGAAGTTTGGAGAAGAGGGAAACAAGTATTTTAGACATGCTACAGGGCAGTTATATGTGGTTTCGAAGGATCTAGCTACTTACATATCCATTAACCAGTATGTATTTTGGAACTTAAATCTAAGTTCTTTTTGCTATGTTGCACCATTCTTAAATTATGTTTGCATCTGGATTCTGATAGGCCAATATTGCATAAGTATGCGAATGAAGATGTATCCTTGGGTGCGTGGTTTATTGGCTTGGATGTGGAACAAATCGATGATCGAAGCTTTTGCTGTGGGACACCTCCAGGTGAGTCTGTCCTTATGCCAGTTTGTTTTTCAGTAAACCAGAGTTGGTTAAGGTTATTGGCTGGTTAAAAATATGTTCAATGGGATTTGTAGACTGTGAATGGAAGGCCCAAGCAGGAAATGCATGTGTGGCTTCTTTCGATTGGACATGCAGTGGCATATGCAAATCCGTAGACAGAATGAGAGAGGTGCATCAGCGCTGTGGTGAAGGAGAAGATGCTGTATGGAGCGCCATTTTCTAGCTGGGCATGTGGACGTACTAACATTCATTCTTTTATCCATTTAAACATTTATTGCCCACAAGGTCAGATCACAAGCATGGAAGCACATTTGGAGGAGCCCAAGTTGTGACCCTTGAATTTAGCAGTTCAAAGGAGTGGTATCTGCTGGACATGTGCCGAGGGCAATTTGAAGGATTGTGTACCAAAAACCCAGCACCTCTCCGAATGAAAAGTGCACATTGTGCTTTGCAACCATAGAAATAGTGAAATGAAGGCCATGTATAGCTGCTACCTGCTGAGCTGATTTATTTGCATGGATGTTCTCTTACTTGTAGAACTTTAATTGGCGGTGCGTACTTGAACATTGAGCTAGAGTGTAACATTTCTTGAGAGAATATATTTTTGTTAAAGAGGCATATGGAGTTCAAAATGAGAGGCAAAAAGATGCAAAATGCGTTTCTTTTTGTGTATTGATTTGGTGAAGATTTGAGACCTGATTTTGCATCTTTTTGTGTTTTGTTTTAAAGATGTGAGACCTGTAGTGTTTTATGTCGAAGAAATTGCAAGTTATTTTAAAATAAGGGGCTGTGAAAAAGATCATGCTAGACATTGCTTAATAGCGTTATACCATACAAATTCCAAGATAAAAAATGTATGAGGGGGAATAATCACCAACTAAAATGTGGATGTGAGGGCTAAAAACATGCTATAGGGAACATTGCCAAATTGAAATGTGAATGTGAGGGTTACTGCTTTGTAAAATATGGATGTGAGGGCTAAAAACATGCTATAGGGAAGGAACATTGCCGAACTGAAATGTGAATGTGAGGGTTACTGCTTTGTAGTAAGTTATGGTTTCATTAAATTTGTTTAAAGATGTGTTTTTTTGAGGCTGCTTAAGCAAAGAAAGGTAATGAAGAGGAAGTGGCATGGCAATAAAATAGTAGTTTTTTCAAGGGGTCCTTTTATTAACTTGGTTTTAATATCCCAATTACATTTTCGTAATCATGCATGCTACCTTGGGCATTGTTAATCAGGTGGCTGATAATTAATGTGCTCGAGTGTCTAGAGTACCTCTACATTATTCCTTTGCCTCCTGAGGTATGCTTGCATGTGCTTGGCTCCCCTGATACTTCTCTGATGCCGCCACAGGGTGTGCACGACATCTGGTGCGATTACAGGCGGGCTACGGTACTACAGATCAGCCCCCATCTCCTATCTGTGCTAGCATAACTCTCCTTGCAGCCCCCATCTCCTATCCTTGCTACCATAACTCTCCTTGCAGCTGCTGGAGTGCTGGTTCTATGCCACATTTGCCAACTCTCATTACTGGTGATAACCCGTTGTAGCTGCTACCACTTCCATTTCATTGTCACCAGCTCTTGATAATTGCTCTAAACCTGCGCGACATCCTCTATGACACCTTTACGCATCTTATAATAGAATCGCACTACTCAAATTTGAAAGGGCATTAATCCCCATTTATGTATTTTTTTGTCACTTAATCCTTTTGATTTTCCCATAATTCTTTTGTTGGGTCTATAAGACCTTTGTGATGCCTTGCTGATGTGAATGTTTACGTACTTTTGTGGGATTCTCATTTTCCTTTCTTCTCGTAAGAAACACTCCCTTTCTTTGGTTCTATGTTGTGAACCACACATACAATGGGTTTTTCCACATTGTTTATTCCTTTTCACCCGTATGTCTATCACATGCATACTTATTGTGTAAGCTAACCTACAATGGTGGAGTAAACCTAGAGCACTTACAAATTGGAGGACCTAAGCTTAAGCACAATAGAAGACAATGATATAGAGAAGAAGAGTATAATATGCTAGGCAAAGATACAAGGATGGCTCTATTTGGTACGCATGCACTCCTATGAGGGACCTTAGAAGATTGCTACAAGTGCTAAGAGTGTGGCTGTAAGGTAAGGAGGTAAACACACATTGATGACATGAACTGTAGAGGGACGTAATTCGTAATGCATTTTTATAAGCATGGAGACATGGGGTGGCTATGACTATACCTTGTGTGTCTATCGTCTGCTATATAATCTTGGACCATAATGAAGAATTAGTATTTGTTGCGCATTATTTTCAGCTTCCATGGCTATATGTGCTCATCTTGGACTTGATTGACACAACTTTCACACTTGGCATCAATGCCTTTCTTTGACATGATCTCATGATGTATTTCATGGTGTCATTGTGGGGTTTCATGGGCATAATCATTGAATTTAATCCTTTGGTTATGGTATTGTATCTTGGACTGTATAAATATAAAGAACTTCCGTTGGGTTATGATTTTGTATATTGCAATGTATAAATATAAAGAACTTCCATTGGTTATGGTATTGTATATTGCAATGTATAAAGAACTTCCTTTGGTGAGGTTTTGGAATTATGTTAACTTTTCATTGATTGAAGTGATAGAGACAAATCATAAGATAGAACCCACACCTTCACACCCATCTTGCACCTAACCTTCACTAGACGCACCTTGTACCTTCATGTTCGGAATTACTCTCTTGCTCGAGAGAGACCGTCATCCTCTACATTGACGTCACCATCAATCATGTTGACTCGTGGAGTTGATTGCCTCTTTGTTCTCTCGGCAATTGGGATTGATATGTCTTTTTTGTCGACAGTTGGTAGGTCACATTTCTAGGTTCAGAATCTTGTTTCTTCTTTGCGTCTTTGCCCTGTTTGTTGTTGTTATTGTTTAGCACCATGATTATTGTTGAAAACAACAGTTTTAATATCATTGGTGTGCCTGTCAAACTTATGAAAAGAAAACAAACTTTTTAAATTTGTTAGCTTGAGAATCCTAAGGTGGTTTGTTGTCCAATTGTAAGCCAAAGAGATTGTCGTGAATAGAGAATGAGGTTGAAACATATTGATCTCCACTCTAAGAGCAAGCTTTTATCCGGCAATAAATTTGCTTTTGAATTTTCTTTAAAAATTCTTCTCTTTGAGTGGTCCCCAAAGCTCTAATACCATTGTTAGGACCTTTATGACACTTAGAGAAGAATTCTATTTCTCAAACAAAAATTAGAGCGAACCATAGACTTGGAACAAATTAAAAGCATAAACCTTACATAAACAAAATAAAATAAACAAGAGAGCTTAAAAGTAAGAGAGATCATCATTGATACAAGATTGGGTTGAATCTCCTTTGGATGAGTGTGGCCCGTTGTACCACTCATCCATATTTATATGTATTAAAAGCTTGCTTTTCAAAAAGCACAACTCTAAAAATAAAGCTAAAGAGCTTTTTGAGTTTTTGAGCATACAAGCTCTTCCAAAAATATACCAAGCTACAATTGTTAAGTCTTGGGCGGCCTACCAAAAATATAAATACTAATTGGTATGTACAAAGGTTTAAAATATTAATGGTAAAATATGTAATCATAATAGATGTTCACATGTCTTCCAAATATCTCATTGTGGTTCAACAAATGTTCCATCTATGACTAACAAAATAATCCGCCACTCATCGTCTACATCCAAAATAATTAGTCAGTGCACAAAGCCAATTAAGCATATTAATCCTAACTATATCATACCAGTGTACATAGCTAATTAAACACATTAATCTTAGAAAATGATATAAATATAAGGCGCATCCCACACATAAAATATCTCTGTCAAAATAATGGGCGTCCCCAATAGAGGTTATGACTAACAACTCTAAATAAATATAAATACTAATTGGTACAAAGGTTTAAAATATTAATGGTAAAATATGTAATCATAATAGATGTTCACATGTCGTCTACATCCAAAATAATTAGTCAGTGCACAAAGCCAATTAAGCATATTAATCCTAACTATATCATACCAGTGTACATAGCTAATTAAACACATTAGTCTTAGAAAATGATATAAATATAAGGCACATCCCACACATAAAATATCTCTGTCAAAATAATGGGCGTCCCCAATAGAGGTTATGACTTACAACTCTAAATAAAAATTAACTTTTTGACAACCAAAATATAGAGTAGCTTTGTGGTTTGAAAGATTAGTTTTGGGGTTCCGACTCGACCCTTAACATAATCTCGTGTTATTAAGCCCAACCTTTTTTAAGCTTTCTAATGGGATGTGATAATCAACCGCTAGTTTCCCTAACTGTTAGTTCGAGAGCAAATTTGAAAGGGTAGTATTTCCTATTTTCTTTTGTCACTTACTCCTTTTGATTTTCCCATAATTTATCTACTACATTCATCAAGACATTTATGTCACCTTTGTGGTGTGATTGCCTTGATACTATTATATCCCAAGTTGTAAATTTCTTCTCATGATACCATCAATCTAATAATCCTCTTACTTGGGCCATTGACTCCCTTTCTTTGCTTTCCTTAATCTCAACTATGACCATTGTTCTAATTCTGCTAATTGTCTCATATAAATCTTCCTTCACCTTGGTAATAGTTCCTTATGTATGTTGTGTCATGTTGTGTCTTAAGTGCCGAGCTCAAATTGTTCTTAGATTTTTGAGGCATTTGAGTTCACAGACTCGCCCTTTTAGCAACATAAATGTTCCATTTGAGCAAGTGGTGAGAGGCTTCCATGGCACTCATGTGATGGGAGGCTTTCCATGTTAGTGTTGCCAAGCATCCATAAATGCAAGCTTCTTGGGCATCTTCTCTTATGGCATATGAACTCACCCTACCATTATAGCCTCTTGGTTTCTTTTATGGCATGTGAACCCACTCGATAATTACAATCGAAAGGCATTGTTGTTATGCTGTAGGTCATCATGTAAACTTGCAAGTGCTATCGGTACGTCAACATTGTAGGCCATCATTGGAAATCTTGGTCGTAACTATTGCAGGAATTTGTTGGAACTATTGGTTATCATTAGTCTCTAACTAGTCTCTTTGAAAGAGGTTTCTATGCTAAGCGAAAGCATTGTTGGCATGCTGCTAGTCTTTGTAGCGATTTCTTGGGGAGGAGTTAAGCTTGACCATCCCTTAGATTTGTGGCATGTGTAACTACCCTTAAATGTTTGGTGACTAACCTTCCTCCCGAACTCTGACCATTGGGGTCTTCCCAAGAGGGAGGATGAGGTTTTGAGAGAGAGAGAGAGAGAGAGAGAGAGAGAGAGAGAGAGAGAGAGAGAGATATTAACGTCTCCTAAAGGCCGAAATGGCCCATGAGACCAAAACAAGGTACAACTGATGATGATGATGTCTCATCATAACAAATCTGAAAGAAAGAATGAAAATAGTAACATCCTAAGAGAGCTAAGAGCTGAAAGCTGAACCGTTGAATCGTCGCGATAAACTCCTCTGGTGGCGAGCAATGACGACTCGAATCTGTCGATGGTGAGGGAGTCGTGGACACGATCCTCGTGGTCGTGGGCGTCTCGCTCTACAAATGGCAATGGCTTTGTCCAGGGTGACTCCTCTGGAGGGTGTTCTGCCAGGTAGGCCTGTAGATGGGGGAGTAGAGGCTGGTGGGGTTACAGTGCTGGCTCTGAAAAAATTTGTGAGGGCTCTCTGTCTAGGCGTCTCGCTCTACAAATGGCAATGGCTCTGTCCAGGGTGACTCCTCTAGAGGGTGTTCTGCCAGGTAGGCCTGTAGATGGGGGAGTAGAGGCTGGTGGGGTTACAGTGCTGGCTCTGTAGATGGGGGAGTAGAGGCTGGTGGGGTTACAGTGCTGGCTCTGAAAAAATTTGTGAGGGCTCTCTGTCTAGGCGGCTCTAGTCCCACTGCCCTCCTGTCCCTCAATAGGCTTTGTCTGTGGCGTCTAAGCTCAAGTATGAAGAGCCCTAAGCATCTTTGGTCCTCAAAGTCCATGATCTGACGCAAAGGTCCAAAGCCTTCACGGAACAGGCAATGATACCTCCCTCGGATCTCATAGTAGACAGTACAACGACATATATAGTGTTCCTCCGACTCCACCTCCTGATGGCAAAGTTGGCATATTCGGTCCTCTAGTGATATATCCTCATATCAACCTGTCTCTATCCTCAGCTGGTGTGAAGAGGTGCGAATCTATCCAATAGCACTCCGAATACCATGTGAGAGGTGTGTGTCCATGTAAGCATGGCGTATAATAAACCCGTCTGAAGATAGGTGTAGAAAATGACTATGGTAGTGTGCCATTTTCGTGCCCAACGACTACGGGGGCCTGACCCATGTCCTCTCTGTATCTAGTCTCACAATGTCCATCATCCTGATCACCCAATTCAGCTCTGAACGGCTGAGATCTAAGAACAGGCAGTCCAGGCTATAAGTAAAAGGCGGGAGTGCATCAATACTCATGCCATGCAAGGCCAGCCATGTGCGCATCTGGGCATACCAACACAGCTCGTCTGCAAGCTGTTTGGAGGAAGTGAGTGCTAGGTGAGGGTATTTCTGCTAAGGGAGCTCTCTAGAGAAAAGTAACTGCACGGAACAAAGCCTCAATAACCACTCGAGCAGCCCCCATCTCTACCCTGATGATCTCATGTGGTACAGATGACTTGCTTTGAATCATGCGTGCAATCATCATCACTAATGGCCTCTCCATATGCTACCATCCATCATAATAGTCTCTCCATCCTGTCCTGCCAATGGCTCCCTCCTCTTAGGAAAAGACTAGGTCCCCATATCTCTGCTCCATAGAGAAGTGTCAATGTAACCAGAGTGTCAAATAGCCATAGTTTTGTGCATGGCTCCTAAAACTATATGTCTACGCACTGTCTCTCAAGTGCCCCCAAAGCTGCAAATCCTCGTGCACGTCTAGCCTCTACTGCCTCCCTCATAGAAAACCGCGGCCCTTTCAAGGTCACCCCCAGGTACACATAGGATCTGACATACTCAACTGGCTCTCCTCTAAATGTAAACTAAGTCTGTGTTCTAGAGAGAGAGAGAGAGAGAGAGAGAGAGAGAGAGAGAGAGAGAGAGAGAGAGAGAGAGAGAGAGAGAGAGAGAGAGAGAGAGAGCACTTTTATCACTCTCTCCAACTGTAGTACTTTTTTGAAGGGATTTTTATTTTTTTGTAAGGATGGCTTTATCGTGAATGCTGTGTGAACTTGTTTTTGTTTGGCTTGAAAGGTTTATAAATATTTTTAAAATGAAATCTCCACATGTTGCTATTGCTATCGATGGACTACAATGGATCTTTCATTTGGAAAATTTTCAAAGTTTTTTTATCAATAAAGCTTCTTTATCAAATATGATTATGTATCCCAATGCATCCTTTTCCTTCAAAAATCATACCTATGGAAGGAAGGTAGAATTTATACAAAACAAAACAAAAGGGAAAAGCTTGGAAAATAACTATGGAAGGTAGAATTTTTACAAAACAAAAGGGAAAATCTAGGAAAAATAATCTTGAAAATTCCTACACATTCACATTCACATCCTTGAAACAAAGAAGAAAATAAATTGTGATATGTTAGACATGAATACAAATAATGGAGGAGAAGGAGAAGGAGAAGGTAAATAAACAAATGTGTGTGTGTGTGTGTGTGAGAGAGAGAGAGAGAGAGAGAGAGAGAGAGAGAGAGGTTTTTGATGTGCCAATTGGGGGGAAGGGATCAATGCACTCAATCCTTCAAGTTACAAGGTTCCCCTTCAAAGTGGGAGAGGAGAAGCTAAGTCTCTTAAAAAGAGGGAGATGAGGAGAAGCTAAGTCTCTTAAAAAGTGTGGCTTTTAACAATGTCTTTACTTATTAATATAATAAAGTTCAATCTTAGACAAATTGGGTTTGTTAAGGAAATGAAGTGTTTTAAAATCATAGTAACTTTAAAAAAAAAAAAAAGAGGGTATGGCCACACTACACCACCCATATTTAAATGCTCATCTTTTTTAATTCATCTAGACACATATGCAATAGTTTCTTGAAAGAAAAAAGAATGAACTTTTAAACACTTGTCAACAACAAACATCCTTTAGTGTGTCCACTTAAATTGCCATATCTTGTCAATTAAAAATTTTGTTGACTTTTTCACACAAATTAGAAGTTATATAACAACTCAACATTCAAGGACTTGATTAACATTGAGAAGAACCCCATGATAAGTTTTTGTTAACAACACGTCACTTGATTGGAAAGGAAGATGGGGATTTGGATATACACACAATTAGGTGCACCATTTTGAAGATGCTTGCAAAATTGACTTGCATAAAGATATTCATTTCAAAGCAAGTATCAACTTTGAATGCGGTGTTAGAATATACCTCATATTGCTAGTAGGCTCTAGCTGGAGTACTATTGACTCAAGCTAGTAGGCTCTAGCTGGAGTACTATTGACTCAAGCTACTAAAGTGCAAGTCTTCAGTTCCAATCCTTGGCATGTACTCTAAATAGAAAAAGCAATACACCTCATATATATTATAGAAAGACGAGGAGCTTAGGCATTAATAAGTGCTCCATGACTAGGAAAGATGAATTCCAAGAGCACTTTAAGGAGATTCTTTACTTTATCCACCATAATATTATATCTTTTTGAGTTATTGTATTGTAAGGTGCTTCAATCAGTCTTTATAGTCTTTATCATCATTCGCTTCCCCTCCTCCTTTCTTCTTCCCACCAACAGAACCACCGTTGGTTAAAGGTGGAATGCGTGTCTATACACATATGACTTTATGATAGCATGGTGGCATGCTGTAATATGCAAGAGGTAGCACACTTAAACCTCCATTTTTGTACGTCTTATAAATGATTTGTTTGCTGAGTTCTAATTGCCTTCTTCCTTTGCATCAAAGGTAAGGAAAGATCAAATGTGTTGAAATGCACTTAAGCCTCTTTGAAACACCATGTGAGAGGCATGGGTTTCTATAATGACTTGCATAATCCAATTAACATGTTTTCAATTTGTGGACGTATGCAGTGCTCCCATAACTTGATTTGTAGTGTAATTTTTTCGGGTGAAATTTAGAAATCTAGGTTGAAATTCGATGGTGCCTTTAATTTTAATGGATGAAATTTGTACATTTTAGTTGTAAGTCACATAGTCACGGCACTTGTATGATTTCTAGTGATAAGTGATATAATATATTGGACCCTTTTTAATGTATGTATGTAAGTAATATAATATAATATTGGACCCTTTTTAATGTATGTATGTAAGTAATATAATATATTGGACCCTTTTTACTGGAGTGATCATTGGTATTTGCAACTCAAATACGGAAATGATTGGCTTTATTCTCCTCAAAGGTGGCGGGCGAGTTCATTTGGGCGGACGCCGGATAGTGTGAAACCTGCCAGTGTAAAGGAAAAAGCCACACGTGGCAAGAGAATCTCACACCTGACGTGGGTTACTCGTGGTTATAGTACCGTGTGCGCAGATTTTTTCATAGTTTCAACTTTCATTTTCTGTTCATCTGTAGCTCGCAGTGTCACACCACAGGCAAGCCATTTTTAGCCTGCTTGTTTGTGCTTCTCCAGGACTCTGAACCCTAGCTTCTGCATATCTGTAAACCCTGACTGTAAAAACCCTCGCTTTTGCTTGACTGTGAAAACCCTAGATTTTTACCTGAACCCTATTTAGCTTTTGGATGGGTATACCCTGATTGCACCTAGCTTTTGGATGATTATGACTGTAAACCCTAGATTTTGAATGACTCTAAACTCTAGCATTGATTCTTGGAAGGGAGAAAGCTTGCGTTGGCTTCTTCATCGCTCCCTCTCTCAGAGAATGCATGGTAGCTGCAATGCCGGATCCTCAAGCTGCTGTGAATGACTTCGTCTACAAGCTGAAGCGCAGGTCATGATCTCTTTTGTTTGTTATATTTGTATCATATCCTCTGTGTTCCTCTGCGGTTGCTTTTTATATGCCTTAATGTGTAGGTTAATCTAAGACAGCCATCCAGATAGATTAAAGCATGACAGATAGAACTGACTGTCACTGATCAAGGCTCATGCCACCATTGAGTTGTGTTTGATTACATGATTAAGAATTTATTGATCATGTGTTTAAAATCCCTTTCAATCACATGGTTCACAACGACCTTATTTGTATCAACACAGCTTCTTTCATATTGAAATATAAATGCCTGTGCACACAACACGGGAGACAAAAGTTGTTTGAAATTACCAAGAAAAGCCGTTCTATATGCTGTAGTCTGGCATTTGCATGTTGTTTTAATATGCATATTTTTTTAACTCAAAGAGTGGACTGTCCACGCACACTTTTTGTCATGGCTTTATTCACAACCTTTCAAATGCAACAATCACCAAGCTTATGTGCTTATGCAATTTTATGATTTGGCATGATGACATGGTGTATTGATCCGTATTGAACTTTTGAATTGCTGCAATTTTACATTTGAATAAGAGCTTTATTGAATATGAATAACTATGACCACGGCCTACATGTGTTAGAAGTTCTCTTTTGATCACATGCATCATGATGGCTGCTATGCATTAGACACTTCCCTTAAAAAGAGCGTCAAATGTATTGTGAGAGCAAGTTGAGATTCTACATTTGTTTTGGCAGACAAAATTGGTGGGGGTGTGTCAGTTGAGAGGACACTAGGCTTTCTTTGTATGCCTATGTGAGAAAAAATTTGGAGGGGAAGCTACAACTGTCACATGCATAGATGCATATGGACATGGTGGGTGTTCACTGCAGAGATTATGTATTTGCACACAAGGACCCTGATGCAATAGCACTGTACATAAGAGCAGGAATAAGAGAGGAGCTAGAGGAGAGAGAGAGAGAGAGAGAGAGAGAGAGAGAGAGAGAGAGAGAGAGAGAGAGCTGTTAGAAGTCATCTCCTGTCTTTATCAGACACCAGGGCCTCTGTTGTGGGTGTGCCCGCCCTTTGTAGGTGTTTTATCATTTTTCCTCACTCCCCGTATTTTTTTTCCATTTTTTCCTATTTTTCCAGGGTATGGGAGGCAGTGTAGGACCTGTCGGCTGTACCAGATGCTGGACTGGTCTCAGGCAGTCCCAAATTCTCTCTGCTGTTGGTCGACTCCACACGTGTGAGGGCCGACCCTGAGAAGCTGGCCGACTGGTGATTTTCACTGGTCGTGGGCATTTTATGTCCTGTTGGCTGTCCCTACTGCAGGCCGACTGCATATATGGGGCCATATAAAATGGCCCCATGGTCCCCCACTCATTGTATCTTGTTTTCATTGCGGGATCTTGTGTATAGAGAAGAGTTACACGCCTATCTCTCTCCTTCTCTTGTGCTGTCTATTTTCTGCACTCCTCTTGCTCTTGTGGTTTCAGATTTTGTTATTATCTCCTCTGCGTATTTTGACATGGTATCAGAGCCCTAGGCTCTTGAAAGATCTTGGGAGGTTTCTAAGCAAGAGGGGGATTGTTACGTTGCTGACTGGTGGACTGTTAGGGACTGTTTGTCGGGAAGAGAAGTAGCAAGAGGAAGGCGGGCTAAGTTGCTGGACAGCCACTTGCAGGTTTAAAGTTTTTTTTTTTCCACCCACCCACCCTTTTCAGTTACATCCCCGCGATGGCAGATTTGTGAGAGCTGGCTGAGAAGCATGTGAAGATTCCAACTCTCCCCACGTTCCCAGTGGACCGTCAGTTGGACGGAAACAATTACGGCATCTGGAAGGTGATGATGGAGTATGTGCTGGAGTCATATGACCTTCTTGATTTCATCGTTATCGAGGTTCCACGGCCGGAAGTAGAGAAAGGGGAGTTACTGTCAATGAAGAAGGACCGTGAGGCATAGGTACATATGTGGGATCGTGTCAACGCCAGGGTTCGGTCATTTATCTTCCTCAACTGCACACCACAAGTAATCAATCACGTTAACCATATGACGCTGGCCACAGGCATATGGCAGCACTTGGCTTCTCTTTATAACAGGGTATCGCCTATGAAGAGGATTTCCTTGCAAGTGCAGATGTGGGTTATGAACCCTGCAAAGTCGTCGACGATGTGGGAGCATATTAACAAGGTGCAGGTCCTTCAACAGGAAGTCCTCCAGGCTGGGAAGGAGATATTATCAGAAGATATGGCCATTACTTTGTTGTCCCACTTGCTTGCTCAGTATTCCGCTTTCTACTTCTCTTTGATTACTAGTGGCAGGCTCAGCACCATTACCTGGGAGGAGCTTGTGCCCATTAGATCAGGAGGAACGTTTCACGAACCCTCCTCACAGCGGAGGTTCGGAGGCCTTAATTGGCCAACGACAGAAAGGCCGGAATAACAACAAGGGCAAAGGGAAGGCTTCACCGGATTATTCCCGACGGCAAGGGGGGCAAGCATGCCTCCCGCGTTCTTTATGTCCCTGCTCTTGGTTTTCATCTTCTGTCAGTGCATGAAGTACGCAAGACTGGCTTTCGGGTGAAATTTGAGGAGCATTCAATTGCTCTACGGCACCGTGAGACTGGCCAGGTTGTTTGGAAGGCGGTGTGGAGAATGGTATCTACAAGCTCTTTGCACTCTCCTCATTGACATTTTCTCAAGTCGGAGATCTGTGGCACTTTCATTTTGGCCACTTAAATGTGGATGCACTGCGGCGAGCTTTCCGGGACCAGATGGTGGTTGGCTTGCTCGATGTCGGCAGCAGGCAAGGACGTTGCAGTTCTTGCATACGTGGTAAGCAGCACAAGGAATCCTTTCCGAAGTAGGCTTCCAGGCGGGCTTCAAAACCATTGGAGTTGATTCATACTGACTTGTGTGGACGGTGGACCTCAGCAGACACCATCAGTGGGAGGATCTCTCTATTTTATGCTACTTGTTGATGACTGTACCAGATTCACGTGGGTCTACTTTCTTTCACAGAAGGACCAAGCTTTTGCATGGTTCAAGGATTGGCACGTGATGGTGGAAAAAGAGTCTGGATTGCAGGTAAAGACTCTCAGGGCTGACTAAGGGGGTGAATTCTCCTCGAATGTATTTCTCATATTTTGTGCATATCATGGCATCAAGAGGGAACTGGCCAATACAGGGTCGCCATTCTGAGAATGGAGTTGTAGAATGTAAAAACAGGACTGTGGTGGAGATAGCAAGGACCATGCTGGAGCATCGTGATCTTCCTCATCCACTTTGGGGAGAGGCTGTGGCAACGGCTGTCCATACCCTCAACCGGTCTCCAATGACTTCAGTACCTAATATGACTCCGTTTGAGGCATACTTTGGCAGGAAACTTGATGTCTGCACTTCCGTGTTTTTGGGAGTGATGCGTATGTACATATTCTGAAGAAACAGAGGGGGAAGCTTGACTCCAAATCCCGCAAGCTTATATTTGTAGGGTATAATTCTCTTTCGAAGGGATACAGATTGTATGATCCAGATAGGAATGAGATTGTTGTCAGCCGGGATGTGGTCTTTGATGAGCATGTTCCAGTATCCACTTTCGAGGAGCCGCCACTTCTTGGAGATCTAGAAGAGTCTGATGATGATTCCCAGACCATTGTTCTAGTTGATCCACCTCAGTCAGTACAGGAGGTTGAGCCCGCAGCTGGAGTAGAGCCCCCGCAACGGCAGGAAGCTCCACGATCTGTTCGAGTACCCAAGTGGTTGTTGGACACCCTTCGGGAGTCAGGTGTCATGGAGTTACCCTCCGAGTGGACCACAGAGGACGGCCCTCGAAGATCGCACAGAGTCCGCGACAAAAGCAATTCAGCGGAGCTTCTTCAGGTAAACTATGCTCTGATGTCTCGTATTATGCGGGACAAGGAGCCCACTTCCGTTAAGGAAGCCCTTTCATAGGATACTTGGAGGAAAGCCATGCAGGTGGAACTTGATGCCATCGAGAAGAACAAAACATGGGAGTTGGTACCGAGGCCGTCAAAACGATCAGTCATTGGTGTCAAATGGGTCTTTAAGACCAAATATGCGTCAGATGGGTCGGTGGACAAACACAAAGCCAGACTTGTGGCTAAAGGTTATGCTCAACGGCCAGGCATCGACTACGAGGATACCTTTGCACTGACATCACGGATGTCCTTGCTTCTTCTCAGAGGTGGCCAGTATATCAAATGGATGTAATGGTGACCTGCAAGAGGAGGTGTATGTTGAGCAGCCTCCAGGCTTTGTTGTTCCAGGATCAGAAGGGATGGTTTACAGGAGAGATCGGTTGCAGATCCCAACCTGTATCTCTTTCAGGAACGCGGCATGGTTACGATTATCATCCTTTATGTGGATGATCTCATTCTCACCGGCAGTCATGTGGAGCACATTGGCGTGACGAAGGCTGCCTTGTCATGGTCCCGTAGAGCAACTGAATGCTCCTCAAATTCCACTTCTTTTTGGGATTGGAGATCTGGCAGATCCAGAGGGGGTTTTTTGTCTCTCAGCAGCGGTATGTTCATGAGTTAC
Source organism: Cibotium barometz (assembly GCF_041138505.1). Lineage (NCBI taxonomy): Eukaryota > Viridiplantae > Streptophyta > Polypodiopsida > Cyatheales > Cibotiaceae > Cibotium > Cibotium barometz. Next base: position 45,001,653 of record NC_141075.1, read on the forward strand.
TTGAGGCCTTTGGGGTGGAGAACTGCAAGCCTATTACTTTGCCGATGGACCCAAACACAAAGTTAACTGTTAATGATCCTTGTGAGCCAGTTGATGCCTCGCAGTATCAGAAGTTGATTGGTTCATTGATCTGGTTGCTGCACACCAGATTGGACTTGAGCTTCTCCGTGGGGCTGTTGAGCTCTTTTATGCAGACGCCATTGAAGACTCATTGGGACGCAGGATTGCGGATCTTGTGGTATCTACAGAGTACGAAGGATCGAGGACTCTTTTACACAGGAGGGGATGGAGTCAGACTCCAAGGTTGGAGTGACTCAGATTGGGGAGGAGATCAAGACACGAGGAGATCCACTTAAGGTTACAGTTTTACCCCCGGCTCAGGAGCAGTTTCTTGGAGCAATAAGAGGCAGCCAACTATTGCCCTATCTTCAACAGAGGCAGAGTACCGGGCTGCTTGTGGTGCTACTTGCGAGGTTGTGTGGCTGCGGAAGCTGCTAGGCGAGATTGGGTTTCCACAGAAGGAGCCCACCGTCATCCTGTGTGATAACCAGAGTTGTATAGCTATTGCTCGGAACCCGGTCTTCCATGCTCAGACCAAGCACATAGAGATACAGTATCACTTTGTACGTGAGAAGATCTTGGCTGGTGACATCTTGCTACTTTATTGTTCGACGGAGGACAATGCGGCGGACCTCTTCACGAAGTCTCTACCTCAGGCTACGCTCAGGCGGCACTCCAGCTCCCTAGGGTTGATTTCACAACGAGAAGCTGAGAGGGGGTGTAAGAAGTCATATCCTGTCTTTATCAAACACCAGGGCCTCTGTTGTGGGTGTGCCCGCCCTTTGTAGGCGTTTTATCATTTTTCCTCACTCCCCGTTATTTTTCCCTATTTTTCCAGGGTATGGGAGGCAGTGTAGGACCTGTCGGCTGTACCAGATGCTGGCCGACTGGTCACAGGCAGTCCCAGATTCTCTTTGCTGCTGGCTGACTCCACAGGTGTGAGGGCCGACCCTGAGAAGCTGGCCGACTGGTGATTTTCACTAGTCTTGGGCATTTTATGTCCTGTCGGTGACTCGGCTGTCCCTACTGCAGGCCGACTCCATATATGGGGCCATGGCCCCATGGCCCCCCACTCATTGTATCTTGTTTTCATTGCAGGATCTTGTGTGTAGAGAAGAGTTACACGCCTATCTCTCTCCTTATCTTGTGCTGTCTATTTTCTGCACTCTACTTGCTCTTGTGGTCTCAGATTTTGTTATTATCTCCGCTGCGTATTTTGACAAGAGCATACAAGCTTTATCTCAGTTATGCAACTTCAACTCAGCAGCCTGGGTACAAGATGCCCCCTAGATCTGGGTTGCAGGTAGCCTCTACTGGTTTTAAAAATTGAAGTATGATTCTAAAGCTGGTGTGACAAAGTAGGAGAGTGTGCACACCCTGGGGGCCTCCATTCCCTGTCTTTTTCTCAAAGCAGCCCCTGAGCTTTCTTAGCCTTCCAGCATCTCGACACAGCCTTGTAGAATACCAGAAGTCGGTGGAGATCCACGATCTGGCAGGTCTGGAGAGTGCACAATGAGGCCTTTAGCAGCAACAGCCACATTATTTCTTAAAATATTCCTATTAATAAACCAAGGGGCTACTGGAATTGAGTTTAGGCGTTTCACCTGGCTGTACATACACCTGTGTACTGTAATTAGTTGTCTTTGTAGTTTTGGATCTTTTTCTTTGCAGCAATCTTGCTTTCTTCAGTGGATTTTGGTATCTGAGCAAGATTCCTAGACCTAGACAGAAAGTATTCAAGGAGAAAGCCTTCTTTCTATTGTGGCATGTTTTACCAGTCACTCGAGCATCTGCTTGTGTCCATCTCATAAGACATCATTTTGGGGAGAATCAATGCATCTTCTTGAAAGTCTAGCATTGCTTATGTCGTGCTTTGAAGTCCCCTACTAGTACTACTTCTCTATGACCTCACACAGTGCACTATATGGGGATTGTGGTGACCATTTGAGATCGCTTTTTTTTGCTTGATCCCTTTTAGATCCTTCATGTTTCATCTTCCTACTAGTGGGAATCTGGAGAGTTTGAGAGCAACATGAAACGGGACAATAGGTAGACACCAGGAAGGAGTTTGAGAAAACAAAAAGTTGGAGTGGAAGAGGCAAAGAGAATCTAAAACATAAAACATAGATAAGCATAGGGTGAAACAAGACAGGTAGCATAAATGTGGAAGTAATTGGGAATATCCTGCTTTAGCTTCACCATCCCTCTGTCTCTCACATTGGAAATTTAAGGGTGTCTTGAATTTCTACAAGGTGGTTTTTTTTTGTGAGAGGCCACTTTTTCCATGCTCACACATGCATGTTTGCACATATACATGTACACACACAGACACACTGGGTTTCTCTATAGGGTGTTTCTTGAAGAAGAACCTCTTGAAATGTTTAAAGCCTTGGTTGAAAAGGAAAAAGGCATGCAAATAAAATGCCTAAGATCATATGGTGGGGGAGAATATTTCTCCAATGAGTTCAGCGATTTTCTGAGAAAGCAGGGAATCAAGAGGCAGTTTACATGTAGGTACACTCCACATCAGAATAGTGTTGCAGAAAGGAAAAATAGGCACATTGTAGAAGTGGCACATGCCTTGATGGCTGAAAAGAATATGCCACATTACTTTTGGGTAGAAGCAGTAGCAATTCCTGTGTACATTATGATCACGACACCCACTGTAGCTGTTCATGGTATGACTTCTGAACAAAGTTTACAGGCATGTGTCTCACTTAAAAGTGTTTGGGTGTATTGCATATGTACATGTTCTTGATGAAGTGAGAACAAAGTTGGATCCAAAGGCAGAGAAATGCATCTTCATTGGTTATGCTATGGAGAAAAAAGGTTATAGATGCTATAACCCTACCACTCATGAGATGTGAGTAGCTGGTATGTACCAGTAGTGAAGGCAACAGAAGATGCAGATGTAAGAAGCGCTGATGTTGCAATAATGTAGAGCAGCAATCATAGGTGCTGAGTAGACTTGGGAAGTCCTCGAGCAGTGGATTCAATGTTACCCCATGGTCAGGCAAGTTGAGGAATGATGCAGGTACACATGTATCACGGAAAGGGAAGGAAAAGGTAGATCAACCTTTTGTGCCTGATCTGTCAGCAGGTCACTCATATGTGGATGGTGACTCTAGTGGCTCTGAGCAGAGCCTTAATGAGGAGCTTGGCATTCCGTCTGTGGTTACTCCTGGTGTAAGGAGAATCAGGGTTGTTTTGAGGACACCTAGTAGTATCTAGGTGTACGTAGGTCTACGAGGGTTAGATACCCTGTTGACAGGTTGAGATATGATGGATATACAGTCCATCATTATGCTTACATGGTAAAAGCAATACAGGAGGTTGAGCCCACTTGCTTTGAGTAGGCAATTGGAAATAAGAAATGGGAAGATGCCATGGATGATGTCACATGCACTCTGCACTCAGTGCATGGTGACAAGATGGCTCATCATCAGAAGTGCAACAGTTGTACAGTTTTAGAACCCAATAGGATGATAATTGTCGTACGCCGTGACCCCATTGATAAGTCAGGCACGAGCTACGTAGGTCATTCCTCAGCCTTAGCGGGTCAGTCAGTCAGTCAAGTCCCTTAACCCACTTGGAGAGAATCATTCATGCATGTAGAGTCAGTAGAAGCCTTAGGGTTTGCATCAGAAAGCACTCTGCATCCTGCATAATATGCATTCATATGCGTGTGCATCATTTAGAACATCCCCGAAGCCTTAGGGAATTTACTGGGATTTATGTGGTATTTTTTCCATATTTAATAGTATTTATTTAGCATTATTTGCATTATTGGGCATTTATAAATATAAACTTTATTAAATGACCAACCTCCAGTTAGTATAAATAGGCTTGCCTAGAGCCTATTTTCTCATTCAGTCTTCATTGTGCTAAGAGCTCTCCTCCTCAGCCCTAGGAGTATCATTGCCTTCAGCCCTAGACTAATCCAGCCCTTGGAGCTCATAAGCTTGCTTCTCCAGCCCTTGAGAACCCCTTGCTTCAGTCAGCCCTAGGCGCCTGCATTCAGCATCACTTCAGCCTCCAGCCCCACCTCAGATCAACGCCAGAATTCAGCAGCAGCCCCTTAGCGTTTCTGTCCAGCTGTACAGCAGTACCTCTGCAGATTCTGTCCAGCCGTACAGCAGTACTCCTGCGTTTCTGTCCAGCAGCATCAGTACCCCTGCAGATTCTGTCCAGCAGCAACAGTACCCTCTGCGTTTCTGTCCAGCAGCCTCAGAACATCTGCGTTTCAGTTCAGCAACTTCCCTACAGGCCTGCGTTTCTGTCCACAGCAGTTTCCAGCCCTGAATCCACAGTTTGCATCAGCATCCAGCCTTCTGTGCATCATCCATACATGCAGCAGTCAACTGGTGAAGGTAACACAGCATTCATAAGTGTTTTCAGCATTCTAACATAGTGTAGAACAGTCCACCTTCTTCTTCTCTCAGCCTCAGGTGTGCAGCCCTTCCTCATGCACTTGGGAAGAGTGCATAGGCTCGAGATCAGGTCATCGAGGTGTTTCTACAGCAGTGTACGGATCAGCCGCTCTCCGATCCTCCGAGATCTTGCGTTTGGCTTATCTACAGTCCACAGTCATTCTCTCTAAAGAAATAAAGCAAATACTATCTCGTTATCGGGATAGGGGGCCCTTCAGTGGGTAATTCGGGACCCAATCTGGTGTACAGTTCTCATATCTCTCTCTCTCAACTCTTTAAAGTTTAAAGTATTGAAATGGATTGCTAAACTCACGAAACTCAGGATACAGAAGACGGTGTGAGCATTTGTGTGACAGGATCTTCCAATACAAAGACTTCCGCTGCATATCACATTGGTATCAGATTCAGATTGTCCACACACACTGTATCCTAGCGTGGGGGCATCCTTGGATGGTTAGATTGCATTCCGGCACGACCACCGACTTCAGCATCATGTCTACAGGAGAGAGTACTCATCAGCCGGAAGACGTCTCCCCCGAAGGAGACCTCGTTCGTCCGCCTACAGCAGACACCATAGCTCTTCTTCGAGCTCAGAACCAGCTTCTCATGGAGCGTCTCCAACTCTTGGAGGCAGCAGCAGCACGTCCTTCTACACCTCCAGCAGCACCCGACTACATCTCCCTCTTCTTTCAGATGGAACAACAAAGGAGAGAGGACGAGGCCCGAAGGAAAAGAGAAAAAGAAGAAAGACGGGACTATGAGGAAGCCCAACGCAGGATCGACGAAGACCGGTGTCAGGTTGAACTCGCCGCTCGGGAACACCAACGTGCGCTTGATCGAGAACGTATGTTACTCGAACACCAACGGGAAAAGGAGGCCATACACTTGAGGTATCAGCAGCTCTCCTCAGTCTCCCCAGTCATGGGTGTCACCAGCCCGCAGCCCGCATCAACCACCATCATTCGCAGTCAACCAAATTTCAGTAAGTATGATGGTAAGTGTGATCATTCATCAGTTAATCAATTTGTTCATCAGTTTAATGCTCATTTTCCATTAGCTAGGATCACAGACCCACAAGACAAAGTCCACCTAGCGGCTCCCCATCTCACTGGTGAGGCAGTCACTTGGTGGCAGCATTGGTCTAGTATTCATACAGACCAGGCCACAGGTGTCACAGCCTTTGACTGGGACATCTTGTCCATGGCCTGAAGACCAGATTTCTCCCGCCCCAGTACATGACCGGTCTGAAAGACGAGTTCTATGGACTCAGACAGAACGGATCCCCAGTGCTTCAGTTTTTCGGTAAGGTTATTACTTTAGCACAACAGTTGGGGTTATCTGAGCAGGCCAAGATGGAGCAATTCATTCGTGGATTGGACTCTAACATTCGGTTCACAGTTCGTAACTTTGAACCAAGTACATATGACCGGGCTCTGACTCTCGCTCAGAATGAAGAAATGAAGCTTAACGGGGGCGAGCCCAAGCAAGCATCTCAGTCCAGTACCAAACCCCAGCAGCAGCAATCAACTGCACAGACAGGGAAAGGTAACGCATCTTCTAAAGATGCTAAGAAGGACAGCAGTAATAGCTCCAGTTCAAGGGGTAAGAAGGATAAAGAACCTAAGAAAACCCCTGATGAAAAGGCTAAAGCAGGCATTACTGGAGGTTATCTTCCTCCAGAGGAGCAAAGGAAGTACCAGTCAGAAAATACATGTTTTTTCTGTCATATTATAGGGCATGGTAAGAAGGATTGCCACAAATGGCAAGCGGCACAAGCTGCCAAAGCTCCTTCTGCCACAGTTGCCACAGCCTCCCTAGCTCCTCTAGCCCCGCCTACTACCTCAAATGCAGTTCAACTTTTACCTTCCATGCCTCCTATGCCATCCGTGGTATTTGATGCTAAGCAGGAGGGTGAGAGCGATGCTGCTCAGAAGAATCATCCAAGCTTATGGCTCTGCCCAGGGCCGACAGTTTGTAGTCCTTTTCGATATGGGTAGTTCTGAAGATGCCATCTCTCCCCAGTTGGCTAATAAATTGAACTGCACTTTAGTCCCATATCATCTGGATGTGGACGGGTTTACACCTGGTCTTCGCACCCACATTTCCCAGAAGGCACAACAATTTGCCTTTGAAGTTCAGAAGGCCTCATTTCAACGAGATTTCATCGTCTCACCTTTGTTGGGGTGTGACATGATCTTAGGAATTCAGTGGTTCCGTCAGTATGAGCCTATTCCCAATTGGGGGCAGGACACTTCTACTATTTGTAAAGGTTTTCCTGAGCCTGTCATGATTCGGGGGGATAGAAGCATTCTTGGCATTCCATTGATTTCACATCTCCAGGCCAGACGAGCTATCCGGAAGGGAGCAGAAGGAGCACTCCTTTATGTTCATGCTCAAACAGCCCCTCCCTCATTAGTAGCATCCCTTACATCTTCAGTCCCTCAGTTAGCAGACCTCCTATCCAGACACCAGGACATTATGCTTAGGGACGATCTCCCGCCCAGTCTCCCACCCTCTCGCCTCGAGGACCATCACATTGATTTGGTCCCTGGATCAGATCCTCCTAGCAGGTTTCCCTATCGTCTTTCCAAGACTTTAGAGGGCGAGTTAGAAAAGCAGTTATCTGAGCTTCTCCGAGCCGGATTCATTCGGCCTTCTTCTTCCCCATTTGCTGCACCTATCCTATTTGTCCAAAAGAAGGACAAGTCTGCACGCCTTTGTGTAGACTAGAGGGCATTAAACAAACTCACTATCAAGAATAAGTTTCCTATGCCCAGGATAGAGTACATTTTGGAGCGTTTAGACGGTGCTAAGTTTTTCACTAAGATCGAACTCAAGAGTGGTTATCATTAGGTCCGCATTTTTGAAGCTGACATTCCAAAAATAGCTTTTCGGACAGAGCGTGGTCACTACGAGTTCGTAGTCATGCCTTTTGGGCTTACAAATGCACCTGCAACGTTCAATAAGATGATGTCTAGGATTTTCGCAGTCCACATTGGGAAGTGTGTTTTCATATTCCTTGATGACATACTAGTCTTTTCAGCCACTGCGGAGCAGCATGAGAAAGATGTGGAGAACGTCTTGCAACTTTTGCGAGATAATCAGCTCTACATAAACGCCAAAAAGTCTATCTTTGGTGTTAAGGAAGTTCAGTATTTGGGCTACATCATCGGTTCCGATGGGATTAGACTGGACCCATCAAAGGTTCAGGAGATCTTAGATTGGGACATTCCTAAGACCGCCCAAGAAATCCGTTCATTTGTAGGTCTTTGTCAGGCCTATAGTACCCATGTCCATCAGTTTTCCAACCTTGCAGCACCTCTTACTGACTTGCTCAAGGGGGTGAAGACTCGCAAGCGAAAAGTCTCAGTTACAGGTAAGGCACTTGATGCATTCCGTGCACTCCAGAAAGCGGCCTTAGAAGCGCCTGTATTAAAGTTAGTATCATGGGACGAACCTTTCGAGGTCATCACCAATGCCAGCAATGTAGCCATAGGTGCAGTCCTCCAGCAGGACAATAGACCCGTGGCATATTACAGCAGAAAGTTGGATGTCGCCGAAAAGAATTATTCGGTATATGACAAAGAGCTTTTGGGTGTGATCACAATGCTCAAACATTGGAACCCTTTTCTTTATGGACAGGCTTTCACAGTGAAAACAGACCACCAAGCACTTAAGTGGCTTCAGACTATGCCAAGTGCCCAGTGGAGTGATCGATAGGCCAGGTGGAGTCAAATCTTCCAACAGTTTGGAGGTATGATTGAATACATCCCTGGTAAGCATAACCCAGTAGTAGATGCTCTCAGTCGAAAGTCCAGCATCCAGGCAGTCCACGAAGCTACCATTCTCGAAATCACGGGGAAGGACTTGGATAGTATGAAAGACCAATATGTCGACTTCCCCGAGTTTGGTACTCAGTATAGTTTGGCCCTCACTTCTGAGCCTGGCCACTATTCAGCCGCTCTCCGATCCTCCGAGATCTTGCGTTTGGCTTATCTACAGTCCACAGTCATTCTCTCTAAAGAAATAAAGCAAATACTATCTCGTTATCGGGATAGGGGGTCCTTCAGTGGGTAATTCGGGACCCAATTTGGTGTACAGTTCTCATATCTCTCTCTCTCTCTCAACTCTTTAAAGTTTGAAGTATTGAAATGGATTGCTAAACTCACGAAACTCAGGATACAGAAGACTGTGTGAGTATTTGTGTGACAGGATCTTCCAATACAAAGAAGGCAGGTTTACTTCAACCTTTGCCTATCCCCGACGGACCTTTCATCGATATATCTATGGACTTTGTAGGGCCTCTACCAGCATCCACCGGATCCCGTAACACTCAGTGTTTTACCTTTGTGGATCGCTTTAGTAAATTCTGCATGCTCATCCCATGCAAGCATACGGCCACAGCCGAGGACGTAGCCCGTCTGTTTCTCAAGCATTGGTATCCAATTTTTGGTTTGCCTAGCACCATAACATCAGATAGAGATTCCAAGTTTACCTTGCATTTCTGGAGGGCATTATTTGAAAACTTTGGAACTAAGTTGCAGTTGTCTAGTGCATTCCATCCCCAGACAGATGGCCAGACAGAAATTTATAATCAGTTGGCCTTTGATGTCCTCAAGTCATACTGTCATGACCAGCAGTCCAAATGGGAGCACTATCTTCCATTGGTCCAAGCTATCTTAAACGACACTCATTCATCCAGTGTCGGACAGACTCCATATGAAGCAGCCTTAGGTCGCCGTTTTTCTTCTCTTCTGACGAGAATGGTGTCTCCATCTTTAGAGGCTAATAAAACCACGGAAGCATTTTCTGAGATTATTGAGTCAGTCAAGGACCGCTTGACCAAAGCTTAGGAAGTATATAGCACACAGGCAAATAAGTCTAGACGATATGTCCACTTCAAAGAAGGGGATTGGGTCTCTTTGCGTATCATGAAGCAGAGATTGAAACAAGTGGGCAAACATTGTCCCAAGCTTTCATGCCGTAGTTTTGGCCCTTTTCCAATAGTTAAGAAGATAAGTGATGTCTCTAAAGTTGCCTGCCAGTTGGACAATGCATGATGTTTTCCATGTTTCTTGGCTAAAACCATATGTTGGTCCAGAAGTGTTTGATGTTTCAGATGAACAGCAGCCAGACGTGGTAGACGAGGCAGAAGTTATTGAGCCTGAACAGATCCTTCTTCATCGATGGAAGCATGGTTCCGGTCGACGGATTCGTCAGTTCTATACGAAATTCCGAGATCGAGGAACCCACGAAGCCGTATGGCTCGACAAGGAGTTCTTCCAGGAGTACCCCCAGTTATTGGCGGACTACTTGGAAGCCATGAACTTGCCGCCAAGCTAATCAGGAGGGAATGTCACATGCACTCTGCACTCAGTGCATGGTGACAAGATGGCTCATCATCAGAAGTGCAGCAGTTGTACAGTTTTAGAACCCAATAGGATGATAATTATCGTACGCCATGACCCCATTGTACATCCTTAGTCCAGGATAAGTCAGGCACGAGCTACGTAGGTCATTCCTCAGCCTTAGCGGGTCAGACAGTCAGTCAAGTCCCTTAACCCACTTGGAGAGAATCATTCATGCATGTAGAGTCAGTAGAAACCTTAGGGTTTGCATCAGAAAGCACTCTGCATCCTGCATAATATGCATTCATATGCGTGTGCATCATTTAGAACATCCCCGAAGCCTTAGGGAATTTACTGGGATTTATGTGGTATTTTTTCCATATTTAATAGTATTTATTTAGCATTATTTGCATTATTGGGCATTTATAAATATAAACTTTATTAAATGACCAACCTCCAGTTAGTATAAATAGGCTTGCCTAGAGCCTATTTTCTCATTCAGTCTTCATTGTGCTAAGAGCTCTCCTCCTCAGCCCTAGGAGTATCATTGCCTTCAGCCCTAGACTAATCCAGCCCTTGGAGCTCATAAGCTTGCTTCTCCAGCCCTTGAGAACCCCTTGCTTCAGTCAGCCCTAGGCGCCTGCATTCAGCATCACTTCAGCCTCCAGCCCCACCTCAGATCAACGCCAGAATTCAGCAGCAGCCCCTCAGCGTTTCTGTCCAGCCGTACAGCAGTACTCCTGCGTTTCTGTCCAGCAGCATCAGTACCCCTGCAGATTCTGACCAGCAACAACAGTACCCTCTGCGTTTCTGTCCAGCAGCCTCAGAACATCTGCGTTTCAGTTCAGCAACTTCCCTACTACAGGCCTGCGTTTCTGTCCACAGCAGTTTCCAGCCCTGAATCCACAGTTTGCATCAGCATCCAGCCTTCTGTGCATCATCCATACATGCAGCAGTCAACTGGTGAAGGTAACACAGCATTCATAAGTGTTTTCAGCATTCTAACATAGTGTAGAACAGTCCACCTTCTTCTTCTCTCAGCCTCAGGTGTGCAGCCCTTCCTCATGCACTTGGGAAGAGTGCATAGGCTCGAGATCAGGTCATCGAGGTGTTTCTACAGCAGTGTACGGATCAGCCGCTCTCCGATCCTCCGAGATCTTGCGTTTGGCTTATCTACAGTCCACAGTCATTCTCTCTAAAGAAATAAAGCAAATACTATCTCGTTATCGGGATAGGGGGCCCTTCAGTGGGTAATTCGGGACCCAATCTGGTGTACAGTTCTCATATCTCTCTCTCTCAACTCTTTAAAGTTTAAAGTATTGAAATGGATTGCTAAACTCACGAAACTCAGGATACAGAAGACGGTGTGAGCATTTGTGTGACAGGATCTTCCAATACAAAGACTTCCGCTGCATATCACAGATGAGGAGATGGCAACATTGGATGCAAATGCAACATGGCAGTTAGTGTCTTTGTCGAAGGAAAAGAAGGCAATTGGATGTAAGTGGGTCTATAAAGTCAAGCACAATGCTGATGGTTCAGTGAGCAGGTACAAGGCAAGATTGGTTGCCAAGGGTTATGCGGAGACTTATGACGAGACATTCAGCCCAGTTGCAAGAATAGCAACCGTGAGAGCTGTCATTGCTATGATTGCACAACGAAGGGTTGGTCTTTACATCAAATGGATGTAAAGAATGCTTTCTTGCAAGAAGAAGTGTACATGATGCAGCCACTAGGTTATGAGAGTAATGCACATTGAGATTTTGTGTGCAGGTTACGCAAAGCCTTGTATGGCTTGAAGCAGGCACCCAGAGCATGGTCAAACAAGATCGGGGAGTATCTTGTTACCATTGGATTCCAGATATCCAACGCAGATTTTTCACTATATGTGAAAAAAACAGATAGAGGGATCATGCTATTAGTCATCTATGTGGATGACTTGATTATCATTGGTGATAGTGATGCAGACATATATGACGTCAAGATGCTTTTGAAGCAGAAGTTTGAGATGAGGGATTTGGGTGAGCTGCGGTATTTCTTGGGCATAGAGGTGGTGATGGCATTTTGCTATTGTAGAGGTAGTATGGCTTGGACATGTTGTCCAAGTATGGTATGACAAGCTGTAAGCCTATTTTAGTGCCATTGGAGCAGAATATAAAGCTTTCTACAGATACAGGTGAGCTTTTGGAGGACCCCACTACATACAGGCGCATAGTGGGTAGTTTGATCTACATGACCATTATGAGGCCAGACTTGAGCTATGTTGTGGGACTTGTGAGTCAGTTTATGCAGGTCCTTAGGAAGCCACACTTGGATGCGGCTAGACGGATCCTCAGGTATATAAAGTCCACAGTTGATTATGGACTTTTCTATGAGGCTGGTACAGAGATACAGTTGCATGGGTACACAGATGCTGATTGGGCTGGTAGTATTGCTGCAGATAGGAGATCTACCAGTGGTTTTATGTTTTCATTTGGGAGTGCTGCTGTGAGTTGGAGCAGTAAGAAGCAGTCAACAGTTGTCTTGTCGAGTACGGAGACAGAGTACAAGGGTGTTGTTATTGTAGCTTGTGAGGTAGCTTGGTTTCAAAAGCTACTTGGTGACATGGGAGAGCTCGTGGATAGGGTAGTTGTCATATATTGTGACAACATGAGCAGCATACAGTTGGCCAGTAACCTAGTATATCATGCTAGAACAAAGCACATTGAGGTGCATTATCACTTTGTGAGAGAAAAGGTTCTAGCAGGAGATGTAGATCTGGTATATGTCAGCACAGAGGATCAGGTGGTTGACATCTTCACGAAGACATTGGGCACAGAGAAGCTCCACAAGTTTAGGAGCTTACTTGGAGTGCAGTGTGTGGAGTTGAGCTGGAGGGGGAGTGTTGAGATATCGAGCTCAACTAGTGCTACGACGGACATTGATGACCCGCTTGGGTGATAGCTCCCGCATCTACACCACTGGCATGGTTGGTTGAATAGAGAAGAAGAAGATAGAAGAAAATTCAGCTATCCATCTCTCGTGTCTTGCTCTCTCTTGTGTGTGTGTGTGTGTGTGTGTGTGTGTGTGTGTGTGTGCTTGCTAGGGTTTGAAGCTCTCCCTCTCCCCCACACTCTCTTTATAAAATGCATTGGAAAAACTCAATTTAGTATTAAAGTTATTAAACAATGCCCTCCAAAAATGACTGGTAAATTTGGCATTTCGGTTTGACACTATGGTCCTAGGAATCCTGCCAATCGGTTACCAATGCCGAATGAACAATTGGGCAACATTCTCGGCGGTCATAGTGGCCCTGCATGGAATAAGCATAGCAAATTTGCTAAATCTATCAACTATTGTTAAGCACTGAGTATTACGCTTACTCAGACCGGGAAGCAGATTCGTGATAAAGTCCATCGAAATATCTTGGAAAGGTTCCTAAGGAATTGGCAAGGACTGTAATAACCCTATCTTCTTTCCACAAGGAGCTTTCACCTTTTGACAAATATCACAGCGTTGTACATATGAAAACACATCTCGTCTCATCTTTGGTCAATAATATTGCCGTTTCAATTCCTCCAAAGTCTAATTCATGTCCCTATGGCCACCAGTAATGGTGTCATGAGCGTCATGGAGAAGAGCTGCCCTGCATGACACAAGATCCGCCTTTGTAGAAAAGCCAACCATCGCATACCAGAAAGTGGCATGGTCCTGTGGCATCCAATGCCTGTTTCCACTGTGTACCGAATTCCTCGGAATCCTCGTACGTGTGCTTCATGTCGGCTAGTCCCGTACCAACAAGTTCGAGTCTAGTGGTATGAATTGAAGTCACTTGTCCCTTCCTGCTCAAAGCATTAGCCACTGGATTGGCCTTTCCTGGAAGGTACTCAATCATACCACCAAATTGCTGGAATATCTAGCTCCAACGGTGTTGTCGGTCACTCCATTGTGCACTTGGCATTGTCTGAATCCAGCGTAATGCCTGATGGTCAGTGCGAACCTCAAAGTCACAGCCATAAAGGAAATGTTTCCAATGTTTCAAGGCCTGTATAACCACATGGAGTTCACGATCGTAGACTGAGTAATTCTTCTTTGCGGGCAGTAACTTACAAGACATGTAAGCTATTGGATGACCATTCTGTTGTAATACACCGCCAATTGCGATGTTACTCGCATCGGTCATCACCTGAAATGGCTCGTCCCGCGAGGCAAGTGCTAAACAAGGCGCTTCTGATAAAGCCACCTCGAGGTTCTTAAATGCCTCCAAAGCTTGTGGAGTCATTCGAATCTGTTGCCTTCTTGTCTTGACACCCTTTAGCAGATCGGTGAGATCTGCTGAGAGGTCAGAAACCTCGTCTATGTGGGTGGAGTATGCCTGGCATATACCCACAAAGGGTCTGATGTCATAAGCTGTCTGAGGTACTTCCCAATTGACAATCTCGGCCACCTTAGCCGGATCAAGTCGAATGCCTTTTGCACTAATTATGTATCCAAGGTAATGAACCTGGAACAAATAAAATTCCGACTTCTTCTCATTGATGTAGAGCTCGTTGCTCTTTGAATGGGAGAGAGAATTAGGGTTAGAGTTCATGTGGGAGACATACACAGAGAAGCAAGGGAGAGAGAGAGAGAGAGTTGTGGGGACAAGTCAACTCATAGGAATCAGTGTGTGTGACTCCCCTATCACACATGTATATTGCACTAGTACACATAGTGCACTTAGTACATTAAAAGTACTAAGTGTACTATGTACTATAACTTATGGGCTTGTACACACTATAAGGGTGGGCATTATGCCTTTACCCCAACAACCTCCCACTTAAAGGCAAAGTGCCCTTAAATGAAGGAAAAGAAAAAAAAATCAGCATGTACATGATAATATACAAGGCCATATCAAGGCTGAAACTGGCCTCATCCAATGCCCATCAAGTGTCTGCAATGAGCAAACCGCTCCGGAGGCAAACTCTTTGTCAACAGATCAGCCGGGTTGTCATCCGTATGAATCTTAACAAGCTGAATTTGCTTGTTCTCTATCACCTCTCTGATGAAGTGATACTTCACATCCACATGCTTCGTCTTTGCATGAAAGACAGGGTTCTTTGCCAACTGGATGGCACTCTGACTGTCACAATGCAACAATGGAATATCCCCTGTATAATCCAAATCAACCACTAACCGAGATAGCCATAATGCCTCCTTGCAAGCCTCTGTGGCTGCAATATACTCAGCCTCTGTAGTAGATAAGGCTGTGCACTTCTGCATCCTGGATATCCATGACACAGCACCTCCTGTGAATGTAAACACATAACCGGTAGTAGACTTCCGGTTATCTGGATGACGGGCATAATCCGAATCCGTGTAACCATGCACTAATGCATCTTGTTTGCCAAAGCAAATGCACAAATCCTGTGTGCCCTTCAGGTATCTCATGACACCTTTCACCGCTTCCCAATGCTTCTTGCCAGGGTTGGCCATGTATCTAGAAACCACTCCCACAGCAAATGCAATGTCCGGCCTAGTAGCAACCATGGCATACATGAGACTGCCACAAGCTGAAGCATACGGAACCTTGGCCATATCAGCCCTATCTCTATCCGACTGTGGGCTGTCCATAGCACTGAGTTTCACATATGGAGGCAAAGGAGTACTAGTCTTCTTCCCCCCGTCCATATTGAACCTCTGCAAAACTTTGCCAATGTATTCCTTCTGAGACAAATACAACACATGCTGATTTCTGTCCCGAAGTATCCGCATATCCAAAATGTGATTTGCATCACCCAAATCCTTCATATCAAAGGTTTCATGCAGCCTCTTCTTCAAGGCATCCATCTCTTTACGAGATTTCCCGGCAATCAACATATCATCAACATACAAGATGAGGATCAAGAGACTGCCATCCAAAGCTTTCTTGGTGTACAAGCAGTGATCTATGTCACTTCTCTTGAATTTCTGAGATTTCATGAATGTATCAAATTTATGATACCATTCTCTTGGTGCGTGTTTGAGCCCATAAAGACTCTTTTTCAGCTTGCATACAAGCTTCTCCTTTCCACTCACTGCATAACCCTCTGGCTGCTGCATATATATCTCCTCATGGAGATCACCGTGAAGAAAAGCAGTCTTCACATCCATCTGAATCAAGTCCAGATCATCATGTGCAACCAAAGCTAACACAGCTCTAAGTGTGGTCATTTTGACCACTGGAGAGAAGATCTCCTCAAAGTCCACACCATATTCTTGCTTGAAGCCCTTAGCCACTAACCTGGCTTTGTATCTTGGCTTTGCATCTGGTGCAACTTTGAGCCTGTATACCCACTTGCATGGCAAAACCTTCTTTTTTTTTTTTCCGAGAAAAGATCCTTTCATTAGTTATATAAAAAACGCCCGTAGGGCTACAAAAAATATCTCCTGCTCATAAGAGAAAAGGAGCAGGGAATACAGCATGGCAGCCCGGGAGACTCTCCCTAGGTGCTGCAAAATACAAGCATCAGCACAATGGACTGAGAGGCTAAATCATACAATAGGGGGGGGGAAGAGCCAAACAGGTGGCCTGTAGTGCCAACGGGGGGATCCCGTGTGTAAGGTGTAGAAGGGGCCACAACGTGAAGTGGTGTGAAAAGCCTGGCGCCGCAAGATCGCCTCATCCGAGAATCCCCGGATGCAGTTGTACTGTCCTCGCAAGGTGTGGATCAACTCCTGCCAAATCCCCCGTAGAGTCTCTGCTGGTGGCTCCAATCTCCCCTCAAAGGCCGTGAAGCACCGGGCCCTCCAGGTGAACCAGATGGTGAGGCTGCTGAGGAGCTCCCATCGTAAATCCCTCTCCTGTGTCCAGCTGGCGGACGAGAAATCCGGTGCCGGAACCAGGCGAGGCTGGCCCCTAATAAATCTGATGGCCTGACTGCCCTGCTCCGTCTCATAGCCCAACGCAGGCCCTGACGAGGTCGACCAAGCAGCGGTACCCCACGTAAACATACCCTCTGGAGAGAGGGGAGCCAGCATCCACCGCAGCCAAATCTGCTGCGCCTGAGGGCAATCCCAAAGGCAATGTCTCTGTGTCTCCATAGGGTGGCCGCATCGGACGCAGGCCGCCGGAAGACCGCTGTAAACAAGCCAAGTGCCAACTGCTGAGCCCCTATGGGCGACCAGCCACTGAAAAGTCGAGATCCTGCGGGCCTGTCGACTAGCCCAGAGCCGAGCCCAAAAATCCTCCAGAACTCCTGTGAGAGTCCTTGCAGCTGCCAATGCCCCGCTGCCGCTGGAGAGACCGTCCTCCTCGCCGTCAAAATATGCCGCCCCAGCCGAACTGTATACTGGAAAAAGGTAATCTCTGTGGCCTCAAGGGATGCATAAGGATCATGCCACTCGTACTCCCCGGGGTCCCACTGTAGCCGGGCCAAAGGGCGCGCTGCATATGACCATATGCGCCAATCCGGGAGCACATCTGCAGGGTCGGGGTCAATATGCCACTTCCGAGAAGCGGCGGCCACTACCCGAATCCTCTGAAAGGTGCACTCTGCAACCAAAGGCGACTCCATCTCCACTCTCTGGAGTCTGCCCTCATCCTGAATCTCATAGTAGAGGCAACCGCCATCCTCAGTGCAAGCTCTGACTGCAATCAGGATCTCCAACTGTGTAAAGGCTCCCATCCACCGTGGGGCCACTGGCTCAAGAGGCGTGAACCACTCCTCTGTGAGTGCATCCTGAATATCATCCCTCATAATCAATCCCCCTCTGAAGTGACTCAGCCTCTCCACCTGGATCTCCTCTGGGAGACTGCAGAAGGTCTGCCAGTCTCCAAAACTACGAGCTGGGCCTGCCGCTAGAGGTCCCCAGGCTAGACGAGGCCGAGAACCCAGCATATGACCCTGCTCCGTGCGAACCGCTGGGTTCCAGATGAGCGGCTGTCTGGCCCGCTCCTCAACACAAGAAGGAGGACGCTGAGAGAGCCCAGGTCTCAGCAGCTCCCAAGCTCTCAGGATACTCAAAGCAAATCTGTCCTCCCATCCTCTACTGAGGCCTGTCCTCCTCATCTCTATGAAGATCCAGCGAATCTCTGGTGCCCAAGTACCCCCTGCTGGGGGCGCCCGAGCCTGCAGCCGCTGCAAGAGGAGCTCTTTCCAAGGCTCAGCGCCGCCTGGAAGCAACCCCCGAACAATAAGCTTCCCCAATAAGGCTCTACTCTGATCGACTGGATCTATAATGCCCAAACCTCCCTGAGCCAACGGAAGTGTAATAACTGCCCATGCAACCTTTGCCCGAGCTGGCTGACCGTCCCGCCCAGACCACAGAAAGTTCCTGATCAGCCTCTGTACCTGGCTGATGCAAGAGCTCGAGAAAATCCAGCAAGACGTAATGTACCACATGGTCGCTAACAGCACCTGATTTGCCACCACCACCCTTCCGGCCAAGGATAGTCGAGCTGTACTCCAATACAAAAGCTTCTTCCGAATGCTCAGAAGAAGCGGGGCAATCTGTTGCTCAGGTGACAAATCTAGGCCAATCTGGCATCCCAAATACCGCACTGCTGTGCCTGGAGGAATCCATCTAAAACCGGGGTCCGGGCTCCATGCCGGAGTGGGAGCACTACTGATCCAAAAGGCCACTGTCTTGCGCCAATTGATCAATGCTCCCGAAGCTGCACTAAAAACTTGGAGCGACTGCTCTGCCCGAAGAAGATTGGCCTCTTGGCCATGCAAAAATAAGCCCGTGTCATCTGCAAACTCAGCATCAAGCAGGTCCTCCCCCCGGACTGGGAGCTGCAGTCCTCTCAAACCAACCTCCTCTGCCGTCAAATACATGCTCATAGCCTCCGCAAAGAAGAGAAAAAGAAAAGGAGCGAGGGGACACCCCTGACGGACTGATCTGGTCAGCTCAAAACTCGGCCCCCGTCCTCCTGCAATCAGCACCTGGTTGCGAGCTGTGGAATACAGAGCCGCCACCCCTCTGATCCATCCTGGCTCAAAGCCCAGGCGAAGCATAGTGCCCTCTAAGAAACCCCAATCAACTCTATCATATGCCTTCTCAAAATCGAGAAGCATCACGACCAAGTCCTCGCCAAGAAATCTAGCTTGGGCCGTCGCCTCCCAGAAAGTAAAGATGTTGTCAAGGATACTGCGCTCCTTGACAAATCCTGTCTGAGTAGCATGAATCAACTCCCCCAGGAAGGGCTGGATCCTCAAACTCAAGGCCTTTGCCAAGACCTTGTAGATAGTATTGAGGATCGTAATAGGCCTCCAATGCCGAATATCATCTGATACTCCCTCCCCCTTGGGGATAAGATAGATCAAGCCCTCTGAAAAGCTCTGCGGCATCACCCCAGTGTCCAAAACATGCTGAAAGCCCTTGCGGAGGCCTGGCCCCAAAAGGTCCCAATAGCGCATAAAAAAGGCCGGCGTCAGTCCGTCCTCCCCTGGGCAACTATGTCGCGGCAGGACCCTCAAGGCCTCGGCAAGCTCAATCTCTGACAGAGGCGCACCTAGAACTGTACGCATCCGTCTGTGACCCTCCTCTGCACATGGGCCCACACAGTCTGTCTGCATACATCTCGATCCTCAGTGGCTGGCTCTGCTGAAAGCAGGTCTCTATAAAATGTAGTGGCAATGGCTCTAATCTCCCCAAGCTCAGTAGCTACCGATCCATCCGGTCTACCAAGCTGGCGGACTCCTGCTCGCACATGACGGGGTCCAGTGATCTCAAAAAACTCTCCAGTCACTCTATCACCAAGCTGCGTCCACTGAGAGGCCTGACGACGATAGTAAAAATCGTGTCTCTGCTCCTCTACCTCTCTAACCTCTTGGCGTGCCTGGCGCAGCTGGGACGCCACCCACTCACATGCAGGCTGCTGCTCCTGAAGGCGCTGTAGCGAAGCAAGGCTGCGTCTCAGCCGATGCTCCCGCTCGCGAATCTCTCCCAGCCGTGTCAAAGCTGTAGCGTGAAGAAAAGAGCTAAGATCGGTGAGTCCCTGAGCACACTGGCCCGCTGCATCCTGGTCAGAGCATTGACTATCATGCCAGATCCTCTCAATGTCCTCAGCGAGACTGGGATCTGTAAGTATCCTCTCTGGGATCCTCAACTGCAAGCTGGGCTCCTGTGTCCCCTCCTCCAATGTCAATATAACTGGCGCATGATCTGAAAATGAGGTGCCAGCGAGAATGCCGACGGAGCCCCCACGCTCCCCTAACCAGTCGCCCACATAAAAGCGATCAATCCGTGATAAATTAGTCCCTCCCTGCCGGCGATCCGACCGAGAGAAACTAAGACTGTCCTGAGACCGGGAGAAAGCCCCATGCTGCCATGCATCAGTGATCCTCAGTGACATGCATAACCGATCCCAAGTTGCAAGCTCCGTGCCGTGCACTGTAACATGACTGCCTCCCACCCTATCTGCCGGGTCCTCAAGCATGTTGAAGTCTCCCCCGACACACCAATGTGCGGCCTCTGGCAATGCATCCGTAACCTGGGTCCAGAACTCTGCTCTGGCACTAGCATGATTGGGCGCATAGACGTTGAGCACGCCCAATAGCTCATCATGCATCCTCAGAATGATATACTGTGCTCTAATGATCCCTCGATCCACAATGGCCTGCCGCCATACATCTGCAATGACCATGCATACTCCTCCCTGTCCACCCAAAGGACCAAACCCTGCAGACCAAAAAGTGTCCCATCTACCAGGCATCACCGAACCATATCTCCGGATCCTGCTCTCACCCAAGTGGTGCTCCTGCATCATCAAAATATCAATGCTGCCACCAACCAGGCATCTCTGAAGCTCCTGCCTCAAGCAACCACGATAGCGTATAAAGTGTGCTCCGCCAAGGCCCTGTACATTCCATGAGATGATCCTCATGGATGTCCTGCTGAGGTGGATGCTGTCTCAGCCGTGCGGCGGGCCTTCGCAAGCGGCTTGGATGGAGAGTAGTCCCCATCCGAGCGGCTGCGAATCTGCCCACCCGGTGTATTGCAAGAATCCCGGATCAGGCGCCAGTGGCTGTGGCCCATGGCGACTGCCTCTTGCTCTGACAGAGAAACCTCATGTATACACACATATCCAGGGTCGCGTGCTAAGTCGGCCACTATGCGTACGACCAAATGCCGAATCCCTGTGGTATCCACACCCCCGGGATCCAAGAAAAAATGAGCCAACTCCCAAAGTCGGCCTATCACATCTGTCACCTCCAGATCGCTCATGTGATGAGAAAACTCAACTGCCTGAGTCTTCAAAGTGCTGAGAGCGAGCTCTAGAGTCCACTCTTGGTCGCAAGGGCCACATAGAGGGAAAGAGAAGGCCACCGCTGAGTCTAGTGCCTCCTCTCCGCGGGCCGGAGGTATCACTACATGAACTCGGATGGGTGCTGGCTCATGGGGGCCCTCTGCTCCAAAAAGCCGTGTGAAAGTATAATCAAAAGCCTCCGAGCGCTGTCTAATGCCAAGGCGACTCAGCCGACTGCGGATAGATGAAATCCGTGAAGCCCTAATCGGCATAGGTCTCCTCTGTGATGCTCGAGCGAGATCAGTGCTCAGCGCTCTCCGGACTGCAGGTGAACGCCAGGGAACCGCCAGGGCCTCCCGGGAGGGAGAGGCGGGTGGAGGGGGAGGAGGGGGAGGCGAGGGGGATGGAGAGGGAGCCGCTGCCGAAACCGGAGCGGAGACCGGAGGAGGCGATGGTGGAGGCGAGGCGATGGGGGGGGGCGGGGGTGGGGGGGTGAAGGAGGGGGTGCTGGCATCTCCTGGTCCTCAGTCGTCGCCGCCGCGGGGGTCTCCTCCTCGAGGGGAGAAAAGCTGTTCCTCACGGGAACCCAGTGAGGCTGAGACTGTGGCTGCTGCTGCAGCGGTCTCTGGGCGTGTTGCTGTGGCTGTCTCCCTCGGCGGCGCCCCTGTCCAGGCTGCCACTCCGAAGTCTCTGTGGCCTGAGCAGGTGTCCCGGAGGCAGCCTGCCGAGCCGAATCTGTGGGCGGGCCATCAGTAGCCTGCTGCTGTGGTGAGGGTCGGGGTCTCCTGCGAGGGCAGGCCTTGGCCAGATGACCGACCTGCCTGCAAATGAAGCACTGATTCGGGAGCCCCGAGAACTCCACTCTCTGATCTATCCATCCCCCCCCTATCCTAGGTAGCTGAATGACCTTAGGAAGGGAGGAGATGTCAGACACCAACACTCTGACCGAAGGTAGCCCAGCTGCTTTGGCCACCACTGAAGCTGCTGAGGGGCCAGTCTCAAGTACCGAGCCCACCAATGCTCCGAGCCTGGAGAGGAGCGGAAGATACTCCCGGCGGAGTCCAGGGAAACAAACTGTAACATGGAAGAGGCGCTCTCCCTGCTCCGTTCTGCTTGGTCAAATCCATGCTGCCAAGGTCTGAAGAAAGCCCGAGCACCCCTGATGTCCAGGGGACTCATGGCAAGGACCTTGGCAACGCTCTGGGCGGCCTCGAACTCGATCTGATAATGTCCCCGGCCCAGGAGCTGTACATCCAGGATCTTGCCCACATCTGCAAGAAGGCGAGCCTGAAGAAGATCCCTGATCTCCCCTCTGCTGGGGCGAGTGCCGACTATACGGCAGATGGTGGAATGAGCCTGGAGGCGTTCCACCTCTGCGGTGAGGCTCGCTTCCTCTTCCGGCGAAAGAGAAAGCCTGATGGGGATGTCCTCGGGGGCGGGCGAGGGGGCTGCGGATGAGTCCCTCTGAGGCGAGGCGGCAGGAGTCTCCATCAGAGTCTGAAGCTCAGGCGAAGGCGAAGCGAAAGCGGAAATCCTGCAAGAAACGGGCTGCACACAAAGAGGCGGAAGACCGGATGAAAAGGAAAAAACAAAACCCCCTGGGGGTGAAAAACAGCACGAAAGAGGAGGGAGGGGGCGAAAAATCGAAGGAGAAGCCCGGGGGGGGGGGGGGGGGGCGGCAGCAACGTGAAAGGGAGGGGGGGGCGGGGCGCTGCTGAAGAGAGGCGCGAACAGGAGAAAGGAGGGGGGGGGGGGACAGGCGAAAAAGGGAGGGGGGGCGAACAGGCGAAGAGGGGGGGGGGGGGGGGGCGACCAAGCGAAGAGGCTAGGAGGGGGGAGGCGAGACGGCGAGGAGGGGGGAGGCGCAGCAGCGAGGAAGGGGGGGCGCAAGAGGGCGAGTACGCAAGAAGAAGGGGGGGGGGCGCAATGGCGAGAAGAAGGGGTGGGGGGACAGAAGCGATGGCAGGCGGGGGTAGGAAGGAAAGGGACGCGAGGGAGGGAAGGCGATGGGCGAGCAGCGCGAGCGCAGGGGTGGAGTCGGGAGCTTCAGCGAGCAAGCCGATTATGGCAAAACCTTCTTGCCTGTAGGCAAATGCACCAACTTCCATGTTCCATTTTTGTGCAGAGAATCCATCGCTGACTTCATGGCACGCTCCCAAAGAGCCTTGTCTGCCCTCTGTAAAGCCTCCTTATAACATGAGGGCTCCCCACAGTGAGTGAGCATCAGGTAGTCAACCCCTGGAGCAAACCTGTCAAGGGCTCTGGAGGGTCTTGTGGACCTCCGTACCCAATGACCATCATTTGCAGGTTGCTGTCCAGCCTGCATATCACCCATTGGTGGCTCCTGTTCCATGCCATAAGGCTGAAA
Source organism: Cibotium barometz (assembly GCF_041138505.1). NCBI lineage: Eukaryota > Viridiplantae > Streptophyta > Polypodiopsida > Cyatheales > Cibotiaceae > Cibotium > Cibotium barometz. The sequence continues at coordinate 45,025,050 of NC_141075.1, forward strand.
AATCATGCCCGGTATTTCCTCTAACTGTGGCATATCCATAGGGATATCTTCTGCCATCTCTGGCTGTCCATTTGGACCATTTTCAGCACCATTTAAGGGCTGGTTTTGCTGCTGTAATGGCTGATTTACAGCCCTTGGCTGTTGTCCATGATGTCCATCATCATCAAAGATGACTCTGCCAGGCTCCTGTTGCCTTGCAGGCTCCTTATACATGCATGTTTCATCAAAAGGGACATCATTGCTGCGTATAATCTTTCTATTGACGGGATCCCAAAGTCTATACCCCATTTCACCTCTGTCACCATATCCTAGGAATATGCATTTGTGAGACCTAGGATCAAGTTTGGTGCGCATTTCCCTGCGTATGTGCACGTACGCAACGCAACCAAACACTCTCAAGTGCTTGTAGGACGGAGGCTTCCCTGTCCATACTTCCTCTGGCACTTTCCCACCAAGCCTCGTGTTAGGTGACCTGTTTATAAGATGAACGGCTGTCATAACAGCTTCAGCCCAAAAACCATGAGGTAATGCAGCATGTGACAACATAGAACGGACCTTCTCCTGAATGGTCCTGTTCATCCTCTCTGCTGTCCCGTTTTGTGGAGGATCATAAGGAGTAGAGAGCTCCCTCTTGATGCCTTTAGCATCACAAAAGTCCTGAAACTGTTTGGACATATACTCTCCACCATTGTCGGAACGCAAAGCCTTCAGTGTTTTGCCAGTTTGATTCTCAACAAGAGCAACAAACTTCTGAAACACTGAGAATGTATCACTCTTCAAACGAAGAGTATAGACCCACACCTTGCGTGTGGCATCATCAATAAAAGACACAAAATATTTTGCCCCTCCCAAAGAAAGCTGAGGCATCTCACATACATCTGTATGCACAAGCTCTAACTGAGCATCTTTCTGTCCAAGAGCTTTCTTGTGGGGGCACTGTAGTTGCCTACCATATATACAATGCTCACAAAACTGAAAACTTGAAAACTTTAGAGAAGGCAAGTAACCCAAACGAGACAATTGCTCCATTCCTTTGACACTCATGTGTCCCAACCGGCTATGCCACATAGAGATTTCCGGCAGCTCGGTTGCATTTACATTAGCATGGTGACAAACACCTGCATGCATGAAATAAAGAGTGTCCACCTTAGAGCCTCTGGCAACAACCAGTGAGCCCTTACAAATCTTCCACTTTCCACGACCAAATGTGGTAACATAATCAGCATCATCAAGCTGTCCAGTAGAAAGCAGATTCTTCTTGATCTCAGGCACATGCTTGACATCATGGAGCATAAGCTGTGAGCCATCTGAAAACACAAGCCTCACATCACCTCTGCCAAGAATCTTGCATGCATGGTTATCACCCAAATAAACCACTCCTTCATTGCTAGCAGTATACCTGACAAACAAGTCTCTGCAACCTGTGACATGAAAGGAGGCACCTGAATCAATGATCCATGAGTGCATACCATGACCACCTGTAAGAAGTGAATGGGCATCAAGTGAAGACGTAAATAGGACCTCATCCTCACTGCCACCTGCATGTGACACATTGATTTCTTCAATCTTGACTCCACTTTTGCCCTTTGGCTTTACATCTTTGGCTTCATCTTTCTCTTTGTCTTTGCCTTTTCCCTTTTCCTTTTGATCATTTTTCCATTTGTAGCGTTGCTTTTTAATGTGTTCCTTCTTGCCACAATAATGGCATTCCAAATCCTTTTTAGAGCGAGACTTGCTCCTTCCCCGTTCTTGGCTTTTTCCCCTTTGTTGGGATCTCCCACGTGCATTCATTGCATTGGACTTTCCAACAGAGTTGTTTTTCCTGTTCATCTCTTCTTGAAGAAGAGCACCCTCAACATCTGCATATGACAGCATAGCATGCGAATTGCTAGTGGCTGTCCTGAATGTGTCCCAACTCTCTGGCAAAGTGCATAACAGAAAAGTGGCTTTGAACTCATCGTCCATTGCCAACTTTTGATTAATGACCTGGCTGACAATACCATTAAACTCATTTAGATGGGCTGTCATAGACGCCCCTTCCTTCATCTGAAGACCTATGAGTTTCTTCAACCAATACACTTTGCTTGAGGCACTTTGTTGGGCATACAAGTCCTGCAATCTCTGCCACATTCCCCAAGCTGTCTTCTCTTCACGAATGCTGAAAAGTAAAGAGTCTGACACAGACAACATGATAGTCGAGCCACATTCCCCAAGCTGTCTTCTCTTCACGATTGCTGAAAAGTAAAGAGTCTGACACAGACAACATGATAGTCGATCTTGCGAGCTCATCCATATCTTCCCACTCTTCAGCAGTAAGAGAAGCGGGCATTACACCCCTTTCTTTGATGGGCTTGTGCTGCTTCTTCTGGAGCAACACATTATAGCACTGGGTTTGCCAAATATCATAGTTATGTGAGCCTTCAAGCTTCTTGATGTGAAGCAATGAAGAGCTCTCACCTGTGGTTGCCATAGCAATATGCAACCTGTCAATGCCTGACTCCCTGCAAAATGTGCCAACACTGCACCAAAAGCACACAAAGTGCTCACAGTTGTTCTCCCAAGCTTTATCTCCCACTGCGGAGGCAAGAATGCAACTTTTCTCCCACTGTTTGTGATGAAATCACCAAAATCTGGTTGCTGCAGATTTTGGACAGCACCTTAAATGTGCTTTGTTGCCCTTCCAAAGTACTGTACAGCAGTACCAAGTGCTCACCAATGATGTACCAAACCTGTACCGGCAAGTATAGAAGCTGAAATTGAGCCTTTTCCTCACTCAAATCAGTGTACAGCCATGCCAAAACATGCACAAAGCTGTGCCAAATCTGTACCAGCAGGTACAGTAGCAATAAATGCTCTCCTGGCTGTCCAAATGAGTGAAAATCAGACTTTTACAGTCCCGAACACTGCATACAACAGTCCCGAACAGAAATTGGGCAAAAGCCCCTTGACTGCAAGCTGATTTCTGAGGATTCAAGGCATAAATGTCTTGGCTGCTGCTTTGCCAAGCTTAACAAGCATACGAACTTGAAAAGCCCCTTGATTTAAGATCAATTTCTGATCATACATGGTACATTGACGCACATGAAGGCATCCAAAGTCTTCGCGATGCTTCCCCCAGGCCACATATACATCCAATACATGAAAGCCCCTTGATTTACAGGCACATTGAGTGCGTGTAAGGCATCAACACATTATCCACAGCATCAAATGCGATTGCCTGCATGCAAATCAATCCAATCGGCACAAAAGCCCCTTGATTTGCACTGCAATTTGCTGCAAATTTTGCAAATCAATACAATCGGCACAAAAGCCCCTTGATTTGCACTGCAATTTGCTGCAATTTTGCCCAAATGTGCGATTTCTCACATCATACATCATGTATGACTGCTTAATTGTATGACTGCTTAATTGCACAATTACATCAAAAGCCCCAAATTTCGACATCCAATTTCCTGCAAATTGATCCTGATTGTGACCAATGTCACCCAATTTTGCCAATTTTGCTCAAAATTGAGCAATTCGATTCTTGTACCTGCTCAATTGATGATTGTACTTGCTCAATTGCAAATCCCAAAAAAAATTGAAGCAGAATACCTTGATTTCTGATTTTTTGTTGCAGGAAAGGGGGGTGATGAATTTGGTGCTGCTGTACAGATGATGCTGCTGCTGGTGATGTTTGATTGCAGGTGCTCGTTGCTGATTGCAGGTGCTCGTAGAATTTCTGTTGATGCTGGCGCCCAATTGTTTTACGCCGTCAAACGCCCAGCGTAACACGCTTTTGGACCAACGTCTCAACGCCACGAGTTTTCGCTCCGATGGACTCCAGCGCTCATACGCGTGTTCGCCTGGCTTCGCCTAGCGCAGGTAGCCAAGTGAATGCGCTGGCCTTTTCTTCGCTCACGCCTGCTTGCTGGCGTAGGCGCCTGGCTGGCAGCTGTAGGCGACTGGCTGCGTCGCCGGATAGCTATGCAGCGTGGCTGCTGCCTGTTGGGCAGCGTAGACTACCTGCTGCGCTGCCTGCTGGTTCTTCTCCTGTTGGGCGCAGCCTGTGTGTGAAGAGGCCAGAAGCGACTGTGCTGTTGACGGGCACCCGCTTGGGTATGCGCCTGAATGCCTGGGTATGCGCCTGATTGGCTGGGCAAACATCCCTCTAGCGCCACTGGACAGATGCTGGTCACCGTGCTTTCTTCAACGAGTTGGAGCTTCTGGATTGGCTGGAGACTCTGAAGACAACAAAGGACCAGGGAAGAATCTCCTTGCACTGAATGGAGCTCTGATACCAGTTGAATGGGAGAGAGAATTAGGGTTAGAGTTCATGTGGGAGACATACACAGAGAAGCAAGGGAGAGAGAGTGAGAGAGTTGTGGGGATAAGTCAACTCATAGGAATCAGTGTGTGTGACTCCCCTATCACACATGTATATTGCACTAGTACACATAGTGCACTTAGTACATTAAAAGTACTAAGTGTACTATGTACTATAACTTATGGGCTTGTACACACTATAAGGGTGGGCATTATGCCTTTACCCCAACACTCTCTAGCAACTTAAGGACTTTCTTCACATCAATGTCATGCTGTTCAACCGTAGCTGAAAATACCAGTATGTCGTCCAGAAATATGAACACACACTTTCCAATTAAATCCCGGAAAACACGCATCATCATGCGGTTGAATGTAGCTGGGGCGTTCGTCAAGCCAAAAGGCATTACCACAAATTCAAAGTGGGCCCATTCCGTACGGGAGGCTGTCTTGGGGATGTTCCCTTCCACAATCCTCACCCGGTGGTACCCACTCTGTAAATCGAGTTTCGAGAACACCTTAGCCCCATTCAGCCTCTTGAGAATATAATATATTCGAGGCATCGGAAATCTACTCTTGGTAGTCAGCTTATTGAGTGCACGATAATCCGCACACAAACGAGAAGACCCATCTTTTTTCTTGACAAATAGGATCGGGGCTACAAATGGGGACACGCTGGGACGGATGAAGCCAAATTGCAACAATTCTTGGAGTTGGCGGTTCAACTCCGATTCCATTGCCTTGGAAAGGCGATATGGAAACTTGCTTGGGGGTTCCAAGCCTGGGAGGAGGTCAATCTTGTGGTCCTCCGGTTTGGACGGGGGGAGCTGGGGAGGGAGATTGTCCCGAAGAAAAATCTTATGAAACTTTTCATGGAGAGCCAAATACTTCTCGGAAGCACTGGCCACTGTCTAGGTAGTCTGGATGTATATCATCGCACAATGTGTGCCTTTCTTGACTGCTCGCTTAGCCTGCAAGTGGCTTATGAGCGGAAAGTTCGGAATTCTTGGCTCACACTTAATGGTCACTGGGGCGTTTGACACATTCCGATTAATCTGGAAAGTGTGCTTGTCCCACTTGACATCAGCAAGAAACTTGTGAAACCACTGAATGCCTAATATTATGTCCCCTCTTACAAGAGGGGAAACCATAAAATCACGCACAAACTCGATGCCCTGAATAACTAATTTAGCACCTAGAGCTTCATACTTAACGCTCGTTGTCATGCATGTGCTAAAACCCTCAACTTGTTTGTCCACCGAAGTGAGGACGACAGGCACGTCGAGCGGCCTGTTTCGTGACCACGTCCTCCGTGCTGCCACTGTCAAACAAGACAACGACTCTCTGGCCACCTATGTAGCCAAAGGTCTTGAGCAATTCGTTGGGCTCATACTCTTGGTCATGGATGCCCTTCTGCTTATCTTTGAGCTTCCGGCTAATGATTGCTCCAATTGAAGCATTAGGATTTGAAGAACTAGGGGCAGCCACTGGGGTCTGTGTAGGAGTTGGGCTCACCACGGAAGCTGTGGAGGCGGTCTTTGGAGCGGTAGTCTTCTTAGGACACTCCCGAGAAGTGTGGCCTTTTGTATGACAAAAGGAACACCTACCCTCCTTCTTGTACTGAGAAGTCTCCTCAGCACTCAACTTGCCACCCGTCTTACCTGCCTCCGCTTTTTGGTCTGGAGTAAGCTTGGATGCATTGTTTGAGTTCTTGGAGCTAGAGGCTGCCGTGCTCTATCTTGGGGAAGACCCCGTCTGGTTCTGGCCTTTTTCCCCCGAGGCGGTAGCCGGCTGGGAAGTCTTGGGCTTGCCACCATTATGCGTCATTTCAGCACTCTACGCAAGCGAGAGTGCGTTTTCGAAGGTGGCTGGCCTAAACATATGCACCTCCCACTGGATTTGCGTGGTAAGGCCATACAAAAATTGCCCTTTCTTGTCCGAATCAGATAAGCCTAATTGCAAACATAAAGTCGAAATTCTATTGGTAAACTGAAGGACTAGTTGCGCGTTCTGATGCGCTCCCTTGAACTCGTTTTCGAGTCGCTCAAGGTAATGGGGTGGTAGAAACCGTTGCTTAAAGTCGTGGACAAACTTGTCCCACACATAAGCTGCCATACCTAATCTGGTGTGGGCATGAGCCCATTGGGTCCACCAAGTGTTGGGGTAAAGGCATTATGCCCACCCTTATAGTGTGTACAAGCCCATAAGTTATAGTACATAGTACACTTAGTACTTTTAATGTACTAAGTGCACTATGTGTACTAGTGCAATATACATGTGTGATAGGGGAGTCACACACTCATATCATGAGTTGACTTATCCCCACATGTCTCTCTCTCTCTCTCCCTTCTTCTCTGTGTATGTCTCCCACATGAAACCCTAATTCTCCCATTCAACTGGTATCAGAGCCACGGTTGTGTCCGTGTGTGTGCAGGTGTGCGGAGTCATCTTCATCGCGAAGAAGAAGCTCGGCTATGGAGCCTTGAGCTTGGCACGAGGAGAGGAACTTTCTGGTGCTCAGCAAGGAGCACGTGCGCTGCAAGTTTCCTGTGCGAGTGAGCATTTGGAAACAGCGCTGGACTTTGGACAGCGTGAGCAAGGCACAGGTGCTGCAAAGCGCTGCACAGCAGGCATTGAGTCAGCGCACAGCAGGTAGCGAACCATCTACAGCATCGCAGCAGTCGTCGCAGGCAGGTGGGCGGAAAGAGAAGGTGGCGGGCAGCCATTTCTGCGTTGAATCAGTCGCGCAGGCGTGTTATCGCTGGGCGAGCACAACCCGCCACCACTAGGCGAAGGCGGCGCAACATTGAGTCGGCACTTTGTGTTCGTTTTTCTCTTCGCACGTAGGCGACAAGCGGTGCGAGCGAAGGAGGCGTAGGTGTTTACCAGCGCCGTCTGATCCCTCACCTGCCCAAACAAGGCCCACCCTTTCGACCAACCCTTACCAGTGCCGTCTGGTCCTTCGCCTGCCCAAACAGGGCCCCGTCTGCGACCAGCCCAAGCCCGACTACAAAGGTCTGCACGAACAGCAGCAGCATCATCACTCCCTTTTCTTGCAACAAAAAGAAAAATCAGAAATTGCAAAGGTATTTGCTTCAATTTTTTTTTTGGGATTTGCAATTGAGCAGGTACAATTATCAATCGAGCAGGTACATGTGCCAAATTGCTCAAATTTTGAGCAAAATTGGCAAAATTGGGTGACATTGGTCACAATTAGAGTCAATTTTGCAGGAAATTGGATGTCAAAATTTGGGGCTTTTGATGTAATTGTGCAATTGGGCATTCATACATGCTGTATGATGTGAGCAATCTCACATTCAGGCCAAAATTGCAGGAAATTGATGTGCAAATCAAAGGGCTTTTGTGCCGATTGGGTTGATTTGCATGCAGGCACTCGCATTTGATGCTTTGGGCAATGTGTTGATGCCTGTCGAGCACTCAATGTGCCTGTAAATCAAGGGGCTTTTCAAGATTTTATGCTTGTTGAGCTTGGCAAAGCAGCAGGCAAGACTTTTATGCCTTAAATCCTCAGAAATCAGCTTGCAGTCAAGGGGCTTTTGCCCAATTTCTGTTCGGGACTGTTGTATGCAGTTGTCGGGACTGTAAAAGTCTGATTTTCACTCATTTGGACAGCCAGGAGAGCATTTATTGCTACTGTACTTGCTGGTACAGATTTGGTACAGCTTTGTACAAGTTTTGGCATGGCTGCACATTGATTTGAGTGACCAAAAGGCTCATTTTCAGCTGCTATACTTGTCGGTACAGATTTGGTACATCATTGGTGAGCATTTGGTACTGTTGTACAGTACTTTGGAAGGGGAACAGAGCACATTTAAGGTGCTGTCCTAAATCTGCAGCAACCAGATTTTGGTGATTTAATCACATACAGTGGGAGTAGAGTTGCATTTGTGCTTCCACAGTGGGAGATAAACTTTGGGAGAACAACTGTGAGCACTTTGTGTGCTTTTGGTGCAGTGTTTGCACATTTTGCAGGGAGTCAGGCATTGACAGGTTGCATATTACTATGGCAACCATAGGTGAGAGCTCTTCATTGCTTCACATCAAGAAGCTTGAAGGCTCACATAACTATGATATTTGGCAAACCCAGTGCTATAATGTGTTGCTCCAGAAGAAGCAGCACAAGCCTATCAAAGAAAGGGGTGTAATGCCCGCTTCTCTTACTGCTGAAGAGTGGGAAGATATGGATGAGCTGGCAAGATCTACTATCATGTTGTCTGTGTCAGACTCTTTACTTTTCAGCATTCGTGAAGAGAAGACAGCTTGGGGAATGTGGCAAAGATTGCAAGACTTGTATGCCCAGCAAAGTGCCTCAAGCAAAGTGTATTGGTTGAAGAAACTCATAGGTCTTCAGATGAAGGAAGGGGCGTCTATGACAGCCCATTTAAATGAGTTTAATTGTATTGTCAGCTAGGTCATCAATCAAAAGTTGGCAATGGACGATGACTTCAAAGCCACCTTTCTCTTATGCACTTTGCCAGAGAGTTGGGACACATTCAGGACAGCCACTAGCAATTCGAATGCTATGCTGTCATATGCAGATGTTGAGGGTGCTCTTCTTCAAGAAGAGATGAGCAGGAAGAACAATTCTGTGGGAAAGTCCAATGCAATGAATGCACGTGGGAGATCCCAGCAAAGGGGTAAAAGCCAAGAACGGGGAAGGAGCAAGTCCCGCTCCAAAAAGGATTTGGAATGCCATTATTGTGGCAAGAAGGGACATATCAAAAAGCAATGCTACAAATGGAAAAATGATCAAAAGGAGAAGGGCAAAGGCAAAGACAAAGACAAAGATGAAGCCAAAGATGTAAAGCCAAAGGGCAAAAGTGGAGTCAAGATTGAAGAAGTCAATGTGTCACATGCTGGTGACAGTGAGGATGAGGTCCTATTCACGTCTTCACTTGATGCCCATTCACTTCTTGCAGGAGATGGTCATGGTATGCACTCATGGATCATTGAATCAGGTGCCTCCTTTCATGTCACAGGTTGCAGAGACTTGTTTGTCAGGTATATTGCTGGCAATGAAGGAGTAGTTTATTTGGGTGACAACCATGCATGCAAGATTCTTGGCAGAGGTGATGTGAGGCTTGTGTTTTCAGATGGCTCACAGCTTATGCTCCATGATGTCAGGCATGTGCTTGAGATCAAGAAGAACCTGCTTTCTACTGGACAGCTTGATGATGCTGATTATGTTACCACATTTGGTCGTGGAAAGTGGAAGATTAGTAAGGGCTCACTGGTTGTTGCCAGAGGCTCTAAGGTGGACACTCTTTACTTCATGCATGCAGGTGTTTGTCACCATGCTAATGTAAATGCAACCGAGCTGCCGGAAATCTCTATGTGGCATAGCCGGTTGGGACACATGAGTGTCAAAGGAATGGAGCAATTGTTTCGTTTGGGTTACTTGCCTTCTCTAAAGTTTTCAAGTTTTCAGTTTTGTGAGCATTGTATATATGGCAGGCAACTCCAGTGCCCCCACAAGAAAGCTCTTGGACAGAAAGATGCTCAGTTAGAGCTTGTGCATACAGATGTATGTGAGATGCCTCATCTTTCTTTGGGAGGGGCAAAATATTTTGTCTTTTATTGATGATGCCACACGTAAGGTGTGGGTTTATCCTCTTCGTTTGAAGAGTGATACATTCTCAGTGTTTCAGAAGTTTGTTGCTCATGTTGAGAATCAAACTGGCAAAACATTGAAGGCTTTGCGTTCCGACAATGGTGGAGAGTATATGTCCAAACAGTTTCAGGACTTTTGTGATGCTAAAGGCATCAAGAGGGAGCTCTCTACTCCTTATGATCCTCCACAAAACGGGACAGCAGAGAGGATGAACAGGACCATTTAGGAGAAGGTCCGTTCTATGTTGTCACATGCTGCGTCACCTCATGGTTTTTGGGCTGAAGCTGTTATGACAGCCGTTCATCTTACAAACAGGTCACCTAACATGAGGCTTGGTGGGAAAGTGCCAGAGGAAGTATGGACAGGGAAGCCTCCGTCATACAAGCACTTGAGAGTGTTTGGTTGCATTGCGTACGTGCACATACGCAGGGAAATGCGCACCAAACTTGATCCTAAGTCTCACAAATGCATATTCCTAGGATATGGTGACAAAGGTGAAATGGGGTATAGACTTTGGGATCCCGTGAATAGAAAGATTATACGCAGCAATGATGTCATTTTTGATGAAACATGCATGTATAAGGAGCGTGCAAGGCAACAGGAGCCTGGCAGAGTCATCTTTGATGATGATGGACATCATGGACAACAACAAAGGGCTGTAAGTCAGCCATTACAGCAGCAAAACCAGCCCTGAAAATGGTCCAAATGGAGAGCCAGAGATGGCAGAAGATATCCCTATGGATATCCCACAGTTAGAGGAGATGCCGGGCATGATTTTTCAACCTTATGGCATGGAACAGGAGCCACCAATAGGTGATATGCAGGCTGGACAGCAACCTGCAAATGATGGTCATTGGGTACGGAGGTCCACAAGACCCTCCAGAGCCCCTGACAGGTTTGTTCCAGGGGTTGACTACTTGATGCTTACTGACTGTGGGGAGCCCTCTTGTTATAAAGAGGCTTTACAGAGGGCAGACAAGGCTCTTTGGGAGCGTGCCATGAAGTCAGAGATGGATTCTCTGCACAAAAATGGAACATGGAAGTTAATGCATTTGCCTACAGGCAAGAAGGTTTTGCCATGCAAGTGGGTTTACAGGCTCAAAGTTGCACCTGATGCAAAGCCAAGATACAAAGCCAGGTTAGTGGCTAAGGGCTTCAAGCAGGAATATGGTGTGGACTTTGATGAGATCTTCTCTCCAGTGGTCAAAATGACCACACTTAGAGCTGTATTAGCTTTGGTTGCTCATGATGATCTGGATTTGATTCAGATGGATGTGAAGACTCCTTTTCTTCACGGTGATCTCCATGAGGAGATATATATGCAACAGCCAGAGGGTTATGCAGTGAATGGAAAGGAGAAGCTTGTATGCAAGCTGAAAAAGAGTCTCTATGGGCTCAAACAGGCACCAAGGGAATGGTATCATAAATTTGATACATTCATGAAATCCCAGGATTTCAGGAGAAGTGACATAGATCACTGCTTATACACCATGAAAGCTTTGGATGGCAGTCTATTGATCCTCATCTTGTATGTTGATGATATGTTTATTGCCGGGAAATCTCGTAAAGAGATGGATGCCTTGAAGAAGAGGCTGCATCAGATCTTTGATATGAAGGATTTGGGTGATGCAAATCACATTTTGGGTATGCGAATACTTCAGGACAGAAATCAGCATGTGTTGTATTTGTCTCAGAAGGAATACATTGGCAAAGTTTTGCAGAGGTTCAATATGGATGGGGGGAGGAAGACTAGTACTCCTTTGCTTGCATATGTGAAACTCAGTGCTATGGACAGCCCACAGTCAGATAGTGACAGGGCTGATATGGCCAAGATTCTGTATGCTTTAGCTTCTGGCAGTCTCATGTATGCCATGGTTGCTACTAGGCCGGACATTGCATTTGCAGTGGGAGTGGTTTCTAGATACATGGCCAAACATGGTAAGAAGCATTGGGAAACAGTGAAAGGTGTCATGAGAAACCTGAAGGGCACACAAGATATGTGCATTTGCTTTGGCAAACAGGATGCATTAGTGCATGGTTACACGGATTCGGATTATGCCCGTCATCCAGATAACCGGAAGTCTACTACCGGTTATGTGTTTACATTCACAGGAGGTGCTGTGTCATGGATATCCAGGATGCAGAAGTGCACTGCCCTATCTACTACAGAGGCTGAGTATATTGCAGCCACAGAGGCTTGCAAGGAGGCATTATGGCTATCTCGGTTAGTGGTTGACTTGGGTTATACTGGGGATATTCCATTGTTGCATTGTGACAGTTAGAGTGCCATCCAGTTGGCAAAGAACCCTGTCTTTCATGCAAAGACGAAGCATGTGGATGTGAAGTATCACTTCATCAGAGAGGTGATAGAGAACAAGCAAATTCAGCTTGTTAAGATTCATACGGATGACAACCCGGCTGATCTGTTGACAAAGAGTTTGCCTCCTGAGCGGTTTGCTCATTGCAGACACTTGATGGGCATTGGATGAGGCCAGTTTCAGCCTTGATATGGCCTTGTATATTATCATGCACATGCTGATTTTTTTTCTTTTCCTTCATTTAAGGGCACTTTGCCTTTAAGTGGGAGGTTGTTGGGGTAAAGGCATTATGCCCACCCTTATAGTGTGTACAAGCCCATAAGTTATAGTACATAGTACACTTAGTACTTTTAATGTACTAAGTGCACTATGTGTACTAGTGCAATATACATGTGTGATAGGGGAGTCACATACTCATATCATGAGTTGACTTATCTCCACATGTCTCTCTCTCTCTCTCCCTTCTTCTCTGTGTATGTCTCCCACATGAAACCCTAATTCTCCCATTCACCAAGGAATGGCCTCACCTTCCAAGTACCAACTGGCTAAGATCACTCTGTCAGTATATGTCTTTCTAACTGTGGCAAAGTAAGCTTCAAACTGATGTAACCATGAATAAAGAGTTGTGGGGTTGAGTTTACCATTATACTTACTGAAGTTCATTTTCTCGAGAAAATGATTTGAGGGCATCGTTGGTGTCAATCTGGTGTCCAAAGTTGCAAGGTAATGCTCATGTTCCACACGTCGCATGGGTTCGTCTGTCCAATTGCAAAAATAAGTTTGAAATTTTATTGGCGAACTAAAGAACTGGTTGCGCGTTTTGACACGCTCCCCTAAACTCGTCTTGGAGTCGCTCGAGGTAATGGTGCGGTAGAAACCACTGCTTAAGGTCGAGGACAAACTCGGCCCGAACATAAGCTGCCATACCTAATCTGGTGTGGGCATGAGCCCACTAGGTCCACCAAGCAATGGCCTCACCTTCCAAGTACCAACTAGCTGAGATCACTCTTTCAGTATCACTTTTTCTAATTGTGGCAAAATAAGCTTCAAGCTGATGCAACCAGGGATAAAGAGTTGTGAGGTGGAGTTCACTATTATACTTACTGAATTTCATTTTTTCGAGAAAATGACTCGAGAAACCTGTTGGTGTCATTCTTGCGTCTAAAGCCTTGAGGTATCTTTCGTGTTCCACGCATCGCCTAGCGTCTCCTGTACACTCATGCCTACCGCGCTCAAAGGACTGCTTGGTGCACTTTGTTCCGAAGTTTGTCGTTCTCTCTCTTCTTCTCGTAGCCATAGCAAGAAAATGCACTTCCTTTCCGGAGCGTAATCTGACCATCCGCTATGCATGTGGGAGACTTTCGGAGGCTGAAAACCAACCGTCCTTTGAGAGTCAAGAGTCACACCGAAAGGGGTGGTCCACCAGAATGTGGAAACCAACCACACAAGCGAGAAAAAAAAATCCTTCTTTTTTTTTTGGTTTTTCTGGCTGAATCTTTACACCTGAAGAAGGCTATGATACCAATGTGACATGCGGATGCTTGATGGTCGAATTGGTAACTTCAATGCCCATAATTTAGCAATCTTTCACGACAAATATAATGCACAAAATTGAAGTAGATGTGTAGAAAATAGAGAGAGAGAGAGAGAGAGAGAGAGAGAGAGAGAGAGAGAGAGAGAGAAAGGAGAGGGAGAAGAGGACACAATATTGGGTCCCAAATACCCAGGGTTGTTTTCGTATGGCGTATGACAACTTATTGTACGGAATGTCGTACGGCACGATACTGTACGTACTCGTACGGATTTTTCAAGAAAAAAAATATTTTTTTTCTCAAAAATATTTTTTTTTTCAAAAAATTTATTTATTTTGGGATGTAATGGTCTTTTTTTTTTTTTTGCTTATCTATGGCTATTTGAGCTTCCTTTGTACTATGATGCTTCCCTCCTTTCTAAAATACTCCATATTTGGACTTGGAAATACCTAAGTTTATAAGTATTTTTTTAAAACACCGTATTTTATCGTACGATGAGAATTTTTTTAAATTGTACCGTATTTTTCCGTACGGTATCGTATCGTACAGTATCGTACCTAACAACTATGCAAATACTCTCTATAGGGTCCCCACCACGAATGGTGTATTTGCTTTATTAGAACGGTGTGAATCAAAAAATAAAGATGGAATCTTGACCTGCACTTTTCACCTTGGTTGAAGCTGTCCCCTTGGTTGTCTTGGCCCTTGGAACGTAGCAACCCGTTGTGAATTATGAGATGAACTATTGAATTCCCAGCAATGAGTTTATTTACTCCTAGTGCTGTCGACCAGTTTTGTTTTTTTCCACGACATGTTTTCTAGCAAATTATACTTTAATAACTTGCTTTCACACCAATAAGGTTGGTCGCCTGGCCTTTTGCGGTTTGCTGGGCCTTGGCCGCCTTGTGGACTGCCCTGTCTACTGCAAGCAAGCAGCACCATCAAGCTGGTTGACAGGTAGCCCAGGTGGCTGCCTTGCTGTCCAGGCCACCTTGGGGTTGGCTGACAGCCCATTGGTCCTTCCTTGGGCCTCCTGGCCCTCTCTAGGGTGGCCTCAAAAACTTCCCCATGAGAAATGTATGGAGTTTTACCTCCTTTTCTCGGGGAGCCAAAAGGGTTGTCTTCTCTTCTATATGCAACCTAAATGCACCTAGAGACGTCCAGCACAAGGTCGCAGACCAGATACACAGACCATTTGATATCATTCCATAGGGAGACTCACAGTACGGACTATGTGCAGGACAATGCATACCTGACCTCGGACGCATAGAGTGGAACCTTGGTTGACTCGTCTCGGATTGGGCTCAAATGGGACCAGTTTCCACTCCAGGACTTGCACCTTCTTGTTCAGATATGTCTATGTGGCATCCAAGTGCGGGATGCACTTGACGGATAAGGCATAGAGATGTTGCCAGATAAGCAGATGACACCATAGATATGGAGAAAGACCAGATGACACCATAGATATGGAGAAAGACCAGATGCACAAGCTCACCCGACAGGCCGGGAAATATTTGGAACATATGGATATACTTGGAACACTTGCAATCCGCAGTTGAGGACAATTGTGATGTAAGAGGCAAGGAATGTAACTATTTGGCCCTCCTAGCTCTATTTCACATGATGGAACACGTGCCCGGACACATGGACAAGTTGATGAAAGCATGGGAATAGGAATCGTAAAGTTGGTTCAAGAAAAAAGCACTAGTCTTAGTCAAAAAGCAAGAAAAGGCAAAAAGTCAAACTGGGTTGACCGTGAGCCAAGGGCACCATTGGAAAGAGGAGACTGAGTCGGACCAAAAAGCTAAAAGTCATTTTTGCAAAAAGTAGCTCCAGGGCCAAAAAGCAAGGCCCTGAGGCTAGAAAAGCAACGCATAAAAGAACTTGGAAAAGCTGGTCAAAGTTGAGTAATATTTTATTAGATTTAGTGAAAAAAGAAAAAGCAAAGAAAAAGCATGATGGTGTTTTGGCAAAAAGTAGGGTCTCTTACAAGTATAAAAAGGCTTGAACCTCTCCCTTCTCATCATAGTTGAACCTCTCTCGTAGCACCATGAGGAAGACCATTGAAAGAGTTTGCAGGTACTAGCCCGGTGAGAGATTCTTGTCGGTCATCCCCGTTGTGTGCTCGGCATGAGAGATCTCTTGCCTCAACATCGACTCCTTGGGTTTCTACACCGACATATTTGTTTGATTTTGTATTCAATGGTTGTATTGATCTTGGTCAGTGTGCTTGTGGATTGTTCCTGAATAAATTCCTGAAAGTGGTGGGGCCTGTTCCCCGCTCAATGTGGTGTAGTGTGCAAAGTTCCCTAATCCCTTCTCTCTCTCCCCCTCTCTCTATATCTGTATCTCTTGGATACGTGGTTGAGTCTATCACGGCACGCCCCACTTGGCTTACACCTGCTCCCTCATGATTTGGTTTAGGACTAACCTTGTTTTGCCTTGTGTGTAGGGAAGATTTTGGGAAGGACTTCACAGAAATACTAGAAGTATCCCCCTTCCAACTAAGAGCAACCATTATAGGGTTTGCCTTACTTAGGATATACTCTATCATGCCACCAAACTGCCAAAAAATTTGGCTCCAACAAGCCTTGCGGTCACTCCAGTGTGCACTAGGCATGGTTAGCATCCACCTAAGTGCTTGATGATCCGTGCGAACTGTAAAGTCGTGCCCATACAGAAATGTGTCTGGTGTTTAAGGGCCTAGATCATTGCTAGTATCTCCTTGTCATAAACTGAGGAATTCTGCACGGCAGAATTCAGCTTACGATTCATATAGGTCCTTGCTATAACACCACCCCAATGGCATGGTTGCTAGTATTGGTAACCACCTCAAAAGGATCATCCAAGGATGGTAACTTCAAATAAGGTGCCCCAGCGAGGGCTTGCTTGAGAGCTTGGAAAGCTGTTAGTGCAGATGCCGGACGGGGTTATGTGAACCATCTGCCTTTGAGTCCTGACTCTCTTCAACAAATCCGAAAGGGGCGCTGAAAGGTCAACAAACATGTCTATCTGGGACTGATATGCCTTGCAAAGCCTTGTGAAGGACCTAACATCAAAAGCGATGGCTAGTACCTCCCAATTGAGCCTTTCCTCAATCTTTGCAGGGTGAAGGCAAATGCTTTTGCCTTTATATAGGGCTAGCAAGGCTAGGGTTGGCACAACTTCATGTTCACACCACTTTATTGTAGGTGCCCTCCTTAGGCTGTTTCACATGTCCACAATCCCAAAGTGTCTGGACTAGAAGGTAACCAAACACCTAAAAGGTGTTTACACTTGACTTGACCTCTTGCCCGGGACTTGGACAAGGGACTGACATGGACTTGGGATTCCCCGAGCACCTGACCATTGGTCTTATAAATGCCTAGCTGGCCTGTACAACATTATACATCTTGCAAAGAGGGTTTACAAAGACTTGTGCCTTAGTCACCGCTGACATGACCCCAACCTAGATCGTGCGTAGTGACTTGTCCCTTGGACTAGGGCTCACAACACGCTCAAGACCCATCAAAAAGGAGATTATTTGTCCTAGAATGGAAGATAAGTCAATGTGGCACACTGGCACCTTAGGACAGGTGGTTCACGTGACAGTCATGCTCTTGGGAGAATTGAGAGTGGTGGTAAGTGGTAGTGAGCTTTTTAGGCTTAAAGAGAGGTCACAGTGGTCAGCCTGTGGCAAGAGTAGGATGTAAAAATCTGGCATCTGTGTGATCAAGGTGGAAGATCCAATAAGGTAATCCACATTGCTGCTCCCGTGATTGCCATGTGGATGGCAGGTGGATCCTGATGCTGTGGGCTAGAATCTCATTTCACTAAAGATCTTATGATTCTCTAGGAATTATCTGTGTACGTAAATTTCGGTGCTCTTAGCCTCTACTAGGGTCCGGTGTGATGTGATAGGTTCTCATGCCTGAGGTTGGTGTTTGATGAAAGTGGCTTTAACTCTTTGTATTTAACATAGCCCAAGGTGATTGACAGTTCAGATCTTTAGCGGGTTGGATAATTCTAGCTAGATCTGGAGTCAGTGTCAAAATCTTGACTTCTCGTACTTTTCAAGGATCGAAAGCTACCCAGTCACAGATGATATGATGTGCTAGCTGTCATTACACTGTTTTATTTCAGCAGTATTTCCGATTTTATGCATTAAGCTGTCAAAGTTTTAGGGTTTCTGATGCATATCCTTTTTTTCCCTTGGTTTAGTGTTATTTTCTCATGGACTGGAAGATTTGTTATTTTGAAATGCTAGTGTATTGTTCACTTTTTGCCTCTCATTGATCTGTATTACACTTATCTCACATAGAAGTAACTCGAAAATGTTTCTATGAGATTTCAGGCAAGTGGAAGGATCTCTAGATACTGCAAGGTTGACAGCAGTGTTGCTAAGACAGGTGATTTCACAACAGCGACTTACCCAGTCAGCCCCAGCCACAACTCTCATTGAGACAGTTAAGTCTGTTGGATTGCGTATAATTGCTGCCAATCCTATTGGTATGTTTTTGCACTTTGATGTTGACAAATTCTTCTTTTCAAAGCTTTGACAATACAATGAGTTGAAAGGCCTTCACAAAATCTTCTGTTCATTTCTGGTGATGTTTGCATTGTGAAGTTCAATTATTTTACTATAGTTTGTGCTGGTGGAATTGTTGAACATTCAATCTTTCAACTATATATCCCCCCAACAGAGGAGCCACCCTCAAGGTATCAAATAGAACTGCAGCTTAATGAGGAGTTTTGTGTTCAGTGTGACTTAAGACTTGAATCATTTGGAAAGATAGAATGGCATGCAAACTTTCTAGCGGTCTGTTCTCTGGTGCAACACCTGACA
Organism: Cibotium barometz; assembly: GCF_041138505.1. Lineage (NCBI taxonomy): Eukaryota > Viridiplantae > Streptophyta > Polypodiopsida > Cyatheales > Cibotiaceae > Cibotium > Cibotium barometz. The sequence goes on from NC_141075.1 coordinate 45,043,659, forward strand.
TGGCCAGCAGCAATATTTCAACCAGCATGCAGGTCGATTAGTGGTCCAACTGAGAGCAAAGCTAACTCTGATATGGGGCAAGGGTAATGGCAAAGGGCTTGATCAGGTCTGGTCAACCGGAAACTTTAAGCAGCCTTAAGCAAGTGGCTTACCAACTTGGCTAGGCTGGCTGACTGCCGAATAGTGAGCGCCAACTTGAGTTGGCAACTGCCTTGCACCAACCTTGGAGGAACACTTACTCTCACCCCTGTCTGCAAGGGTAGACTCTGCATACTTAGCCTTGTGCCTGTCCTCCCTTTAGCTCTCATTGGCTGACATAAGTTGCAAAGCCATGTTTTTGTGATGGGAACCAACTTGGTTTTTCGGCAGCAGAGAGTGCTCTCTTAGCGGCCCATACCGTCATTTTTTTCTTGGAATAAATGTAAAGATATGCATATGTGCAAACCTTGCTCAAAGAGAAATGCAGTACTTAGAGCAGAGAAAACCAAGAAGCCGCAGGCTGTCCCTTCCATTGCTGCAACTGAGGTTGAATTGCTGATTGAAGCTGCAAACCACCTCCAAATCTGTTCTTAAGACAAAGGGAAATTTGGTGGCTGAAAATTGGCTAGCTGATACCTAACTACTTTAAAGCACGAATTTGAGAATATACAAAGAAGAGAGAAAGATATATTAACGTCTTCAAAAGACCCAGAGGACCAAACAGGTAGTAGAATGTATTGAGAAAGAAAGAAAGATTGTATTAACGTCTCTCAAGCCAAAGAGAACTGGCCTATGAGACAGAACCATGTACAATGTATGTGGCATCTCTAAGTATCAGATGGTGCTCAGTGCACAATACAACAACTGGAAGAAAACTGCTACTGTGAGGTCGGGATGTATGTACATATATAAGGATGGAGCACTACTGGGGTAAATGCATATGCCAGGGTGATACAACGATGCTCAGTGCAGGCATGCTCCTAGTCAACTCCATCTTGTGGTGAGGGGGGGGTGTAATATGTCATACATGTCAGCGCCAGTTGTAATGATATGCAAGATGGCCGCCAGATCAATGGGTCCCGGCTGCCCTTTCTCTTGTAGTCGCCTTTGGTGTCGTGCCCGAATGTCCATGATCATATGTTGATGTCTGTGGAAAGGTCGGTATCCGGGTGCTCGTGGACGCCGCAATGCTCGAATCTCCTCTGCCCTCCTCAAAGTGACCCCTCGGGCCTCGGCCCATCACTGTGGGATCTGGCATGGCTGTCCTCTAGAAGAAATCGGTCAGCTGAGTCTGTCGGATCTGGGCTCTCCTCTCTCTTGACTGGAGTAACTGCTCTCTGTGTCGGTATATCTCTAGTAAGAAGCGCCCAAGTACTTGTTGGTTTGATATCTGCAGGATGGACTGAAAAGATGTGTCTGCACCTCTGAAGAGAGTAGGGTAGGTGGCTGTGATCCCATCATAATATGGACATCTGCATACAAAGTGTGACTCGCTCTCCACATCCTCTCTGCATAATCTGCATAATCTCTCCTCCCACGGGATGCGGGCTGCTCGTCCAGCCTCAATCTCCAGGGGGTGTGATGAAACTCGGAGCTGTCCAATCACTACACTCGGAGAATGTGGAAGATATAGATCCATGTAGTGCGGTCTCTGAATGAAACCATCATAAGTCACCATCAAGAAATGATCTCTGTAGTATGCCATCTTTGTACGGAGAGGCTGTGATGGTGTCACCCATGTGCGCATGATATGTCTCTGAAGAATCAGCTCTTGCCTGATGACTCTATTCCTCTCAGTGTGTGAGAGGGAGAGGTGTGGGACATGTAGATCATACTGGGTAGGTGGTAATCGATCCATATCATACCCAAAACTCTGGAGCCACTGGACTACCTGTGTATACCATGAGCGACTGTCCCCTGACTCTGCAAGCTACCTGGATGCCTCAAAAGCAAAGCGCGGGAGTCGGTCCACCAGCATGTCACTGAGTCTGTGCAAGAAACATACTGGCTGAAAGAGTGCCTCCACTAGCATTGGTGGTGCAGCAAACTCTGCTCTCACAATGTCATGGGGAACGGATGGCTTGCTACGAACCATCTAGGATAGCAGTATGACCTGTGGGTGCTCTATCTGGCTCCATGTGGAGGCTGCCAAGCTTGGTGTCCAAACTGGGGCTGCGTACATCAGGGTTGGGGTGACTAAAGTGTCAAATAGCCACCCTTTTGTACGGGGCTCCTGGAAATGTGCCTGATGGCTCTCTCTCTCTAGCATAGCCAAGGTTGCATAGGCTCGGGTGAGTCGATCATGGGCCCATAGAGAATCACCCGGCTCTGTTGGTGAATGTAATCCCCAAATATACACAAGATGTAGAGACCTTTACTTGGTTGCCCTCAAACATAAAAACAGATCTCCTCCTCATTGCTGGCGATGTATGGAAGATCATAACCTTGGTTTTCCCAAGGTTCACTGTGAGGCCTTTATCTCTGCAGAAAAGCTCTAGAGCCCCTAGATGCTGTTGTAGTCCCTCCTGTGTCTTTGAAATCAAGACAATGTCATCAGCATATAGCATAATATGTACTTGTGTGTTCGAGATCTGCCCGTCGACGACTCCTCCTTGCTGAATATAGTCTACTACCTCGTCGATGCATAGCACGAAGAGGGTGGAAGATAGTGGGCATCCTTGCTGTCATATGCACAATGTGTTTCTACCGTGTGCTACATGCACACAAGACTAGCTTCGAGGTTGGGGAAGCTTGGAGCTAGGCAGGCTGATTGGCGAGCTGAGTCAGGGATAGACTAACGGGCGGGCGCACAAGTGTGGACGCCCGATGACCCGACCAAGAGCCTATAAAAGGGTGGCCAAGGTTAGTCATTAGTTCATAGAGTCTCGCGTGTCTGTGTGAGAGCTCTATGGTCAGGAGCTTGGATCTAGTGCAAACGTGCACCTGCTTTATGCAGCCGAGGCCGGCAGCAGTCTCGAGGCCCGCGAGGGTAGCTTCTTGGTGGTATGGGACGTCACGAGGTAGAGATTGGTCGGTACGTCCATCTAGTTAGCTCAGCTCGTGGCTCGGTGGGGACAGCCAAGACTTGTGGGCTTGCCCATGGCTGTCAAGGTTGGGAGGTGAGTCAGGCTTGCACCCCCTTCACGTTTGTTTGGTTTGTCGAGTCTTATACCAGGAGCGTTCTACGAGGAGATCCTATGGGGATTTGACAGTGGTATCAGAGCAAGCCTCGTGAACGAGCAAGTCGGTAGGTAGAGAAAAAGAGGTCGAAGAAGAAGTATGAGTTCGAGAAGCTTGCTGTTTTTCTGAGTATACTACTGTTTTTTCGAATTCAGCATGTTTCTTTGCATCGTAGGAACCCGTGATGAAGGTTTTGGTCTTGTTAAGGGTTGGTTCGCTTAGCAAGAAGAAGGGTTGTATGTTTTGCAATTGTGTGAACAGTTTGTGGAAGAGAGAGAAGTAGAAAAAGCCAATCGGCTGTATGTTGTAATAGAGAGAGAGAGAGAGAGAGAGAGAGAGAGAGAGAGAGAGAGAGTAACGCTTGGATGGTTGAAGTGCAGCCCTTATGTGCGAAGAAGCTTGTACACGCAGCCATGCAAGTCATCTTGCACACGTGGGCTGCTATGCACAGGCAGGCGCAGGTGGTGCGCAAGTACAGGTAGGCAGGCGGGCTGATAGTTGCAACTAGGTAGGTTGGAACGTGTGAGCATAACCGGCTGATGGTATGCGCAGCAAGTGGTGCAGGCGGCGCTGGTGACAGTTGAGTGCAGGCGGCGCCCGTTGTCACGCAGACAGGTGGCACAGAAATTAGCACAAAAGCAGTTGACGAGTCCTTTTTTTTTATAGCTGTTGTAAAAAAAAAAACAATCGCCTGCTTTTGGTGTTTTCATATGCGCCTAAGGTTTTTTTTAAAAAAACCCACACTGTAGTGAACGGGGTTTTAAAAATCCAAGTTTTGCTTTCTATGTGTTTTTTTTAAAGAAAAGCAGAATATATATATATATATATATATATATATATAATTTTATTTAAAAAAAACACAAAAGCAAAAGCTAAGTTAGCTTTTGGGGAAGCCTATATATTCCCCTTAAGTGGGCTTCTTGCCACATATCTCTCAAGCTCTCAAGTTGTCTAGCACTCTTATTTGTGCAAGATCAACCTTTTCTCTCGCCTTGTCCTCTTCAAGATGTCGACCCAAGAATCCGAGTTGGAGCCCATTCTCGAACGTGAAGACTTGCCGGCTACGGAAGCCACCGATGCCGATCTTTTCGACGATTTTGTTTCAAAATCAGATTTCCAAGAGTTTAAAGTTGCTCTCGAAGCTTCTTCCTCGGAACGTCAAGCACAAATCGCCGCGCAGATGCAGACTTTACAGAACTCTGACCACTATCCTATCTACTCTTTCGTGTATGGATACTTTGGCATCTGCTTTAGGTTCCAATATTACTCTGGAACAGTTTGGGAGCGACCGAAAGCAGTTTACCAAAGAGATAGTGGACACTTGGCTACATAAGTGGCAAGTCCATTTTCAGTTTCATCTATATGACGATGGCAAAAAGAGCCAATTAGCAGTAGGTTTCCTCTCCGACAAAGCTTTGCTTTGGTGGAAAGAACTCAACCCTAAACCGACAATCTGGACACAGTTCGAAGACGTCTTCAAGAAAGAATTTCTTAGAAAAGAGGATGACTATGATGTTGTTGCCCCGTTTGCTACTTGACCATGACCTCGCAGAACCTCACTTATGAGGTCTCTCTCTAAAAATTTAGAGACATGCAGATGAAAACTACGAAGATGGATTTTACGACTCTTTTGGGTTTCTTCGTAGCCGGTTTACCCGACTCGTACCGTTTACAGATTAAAAACAACAAATGCAAAACTGTGGACGAGGCCATTCATTCCGCTCGTATCTATGATGATACAATGGTTTCTTCCAAGTCTAAACCCGTTACCGAGCAGGGGAACAAGCACAAAAGAAAGTTCTCTGTACCGTTGACTAGCACTACAGAAGGAAAGTCTTCGGACCAACCTTCTCCCAACCTTCGAAGAATTCAACTTCGACACCAGCGAAGAAAAAACGTCTTCTCAAGGCTTTGAAGCTCAAGAAGGAGGGTCGTTGCTTCATCTGTGAAGAAAAAGGACATATGCATAACGAGTGTCCAAAGCAAAAGGGTGCAAAGACCAACGCAGGACCCAAGCCAAAGGCAGCTAACCATTTGTCTTTGACAGGTACGTCAGTTACTGTACTTTCTCGTCCTAGTACATGTTTTAATTGTCTGTTTAACTCTAAAGTTTTTGGCTTGCATGATCTTCTCCGAGTTTATAGAGAAGTGAATGGCCATAGAATTCACATTCTTCTAGACCCTGGCAGTTCACACAACTTTGTTAATTATAAACTTGTGCAGAAATTGGGTCTTGACACAACACCCAGCGATCATACCTATGAGGTACGTCCACCTGCGGGCCGGCAAGTATGGGATCAAAAGGTGGAGACGTTACTGATCCGGATTCAGGACTATAAAGATACTCTGGAATGCTATATTATGCACCTAGAACATGTAGAGTTTTTATTAGGGATTGAGTGGTTTAAGACTCTTCAAGTCCAGATAGATTGGTCTAGTCGTATTTTTTCTTTTGAACATACGAACATCGAGTATAGTATCTTAGGTGATTGTATACATCCCTCTCAGGGACCTCTGGTAAATACAGTTGATTTTGGTAATATAATGGATTCTTCTTTGTATACTGCTTTCCATTGTGTCTTGATTCCACTTTCTTCATTTCTCATATCTTCTATGGATGTCAATGAATTAAGTGTATTTGAAAGCAAAGAATTAAAGAGGATACTTCATTTGTTTCAAGATGTATTTCCTAATAAGAAACTGCCATTGGGCTTACTACTCGAAAGGGCAGTAGATCATCATATTGACTTGATCCCTGGTGCTCACTCTGTTAGTATTCCACCTTACAGGATGAGCCAAGGTGAGGAAGATGAGTTGGGCAAACAACTCGAAGTTCATTTGAGAATGGGCCAGATCTGTAATCACCTTGGGGTGTACCTGTGTTGCTTAGGAGAAAGAAGGACAACACTTAGAGAATGTGTATAGATAGATTACGAGAGATTGAACAAGATGACAATTAAGAACCGTTATCCTCTTCCTAGATCAGATAACTTGATTGACCGGTTAGCGAGAGCGAAATATTTCACGAAGATAGATTTACGTACTGGCTATCACGAGATACGTATTCATGAAAGGCATGTCGAAAGAACCGCCTTTCGGACTAGGTATGGCCATTACGAGTTTCTCGTATTACCTTTTGGGTTAACCAATGCTTCAGCCACTTTCCAGCAAAATGATGAACGATCTTTTTCATGAACATTTGGAAAAATTTGTGGTTGTGTTTTTGGATGATATTTTGATATATAGTCGTACTCTTGAGGATCACATTAGACACCTCACGATTGTCTTAACTATTTTAAGACAGAATCGACTATATAATAAATTAAGTAAATGTGAGTTTTTCATGACAGACATCATTTACTTGGGACACAAGATCACTAGAGAGGATTGAGCATTGACTATGACCGAGTTCAGAAGGTTCTGGCTTGGCTTATACCGTGAACAGTGAAACAACTTCCTTCTTTTCTCGGTTTTGTTTTTTTTCCTTCGGAAATCTGTGTGGACTCTCAGCTCACACTACCGATGACCGACTTGTTGAAAGGTCGTGGACGTAAGTCGAATCAGCCTATCACTTGGAATAACGATTTGGATATGGCCTTTAGACTTTTGAAAGATAAAGTCAAGGAAGCACCTATCTTAGCATTACCCGATCCTAGTTGGCCTTATGTTCTTGAAACTGATGCGAGTGACTATGCAATCGGGATTGCTCTATTTCAAGATGGTAGACCTGTTGCTTTTGAAAGTAAAAAGCTAGACGACACTCAATTTCGTTGGCCAACCCTTGAGAAAGAGCTTTATGCTGTGATTCACGCTCTCAAGGTTTGGAGACATTATTTATATGGTTCCAAGTTTGTGGTATTGACTGTCAATCAAGTATGTGTGATGTGGATGATTTGAGAGGAAGGAAAGCTCGATGGACTGAATTAATGTAAGATTTTGATTTTGAGATTCGTTATAGAAAAGGATCCATGAATAGTGTTGCAGATGCGCTTAGTCGAATTAGAGAGGTGAATACTTTGTCGTTCACCGAGATTTCTACCAACTTATTTCAGTCATTGAGAGGGCTTTGCAGGACTGATAGTTATTTTGGTCCATTTTGGCAGAAGATCCAAGACGAGAGCTCATTGATTGACCAAGACTCAATGATTGAGAAGCCTACCATTCGGGTTGCAGTCCAAGATTCTTAAGGAGTGTCACGACGCCCCTTCTGCTGGACACCTTGGGGTACACGTGACAGTATTGTTATGGGTTGTTGCATTCTTTGCAAATCCCAGGTAATAAATGGGCAAGTATTTCATGGATTTTATTACCATATTGCCAAGAATAAGTCAAGGCCACGATTCTATTTGGGTTGTGGTAGATCGCTTGATAAAAATGGCTAGGATTTTACCGACTCGGAAGACCATTACAGCTATGCAATTAGCAAAGCAGTTTATCGAGCAATTGTTTAGATTGTACGGGTTACCGCAGGACATAGTCAGTGATAGGGACTTTAAGTTTACGACTGATTTTTGGAAACTTGTTTTTGAGAAGTTGGAAACAACTTTGAATTTGAGTTCCTCAAATCATCCTCAATCTGATGGCCAGATTGAAAGAGTTAATCAGATTTTGGAGGATATGCTTCGAGCATATATATCCAAAAGGCAAAGTTCATGGGAGGATTATCTTTCTATGTTAGAATTTGCATATAACAGTACTAAGCATACGAGTACAGGTTTTAGTCCTTTCATGCTTATGTATGGTTTTCAACCTAGATCACTTGTTACTGTGGGATTCTCAGGACTTTAGCATGATGCAGCACGTAATTTTTTGCAAGATATGCAAGAAATGTTACAAGTTGTGAAGGAATCTATTAGAAGTGCTCAAGACCGAGAAAGATTTTATTCTAATAGACATCGTTCACCTTGAGAGTTCTCTAAAGGAATGATGGTGTATTTGCGAGTTCCGAAAGATTCCGAGACTTTACGGACAGGTCGATCTTCGAAATTACCCCCTAGATATTGTGGACCATTTCGTATTACACAACGGATTGGTTCAGTCGCATATGAATTGGATTTGCCTTCTCATGTGAAAGTTCATCCTGTATTTCATGTCAGTAGACTTAAGCAAGTATTGGGTGGAACTGACCAGTTAGGTACTCCTCAAGAAATCATAGATGTCGAGGATATGACATTTGTTCCACACGAATTTGAAAAGATTCTTGGATTTCGTGAAAGACGATTGCGTAATACGCTTATCAAGGAATACAAGATCAAGTGGAAGGATCATGTTGAGGAGGACGCTACATGGGAGACATTGACTACTCTTCAGAGAGATTACCCTGGCTTTTTAGTGAGCTCAAGAGTGAGCTCTTAGAGAAAGGGGAGTATGTCAAGAGTGAGCTCTTAGAGAAAGGGGAGTATGTCATGTGCACAGTGTGTATCTACCGTGTGCTACACGCACACAAGACTAGTTTCAAGGTTGGGGAAGCTTGGAGCTAGGCAGGCTAATTGGCGAGCTGAGTTAGGGATAGACTAACGGGCGGGCGTCCAAGTGTGGACGTCCGATGACCGGCCAAGAGCCTATAAAAGGGTGGCCAAGATTAGTCATTAGTTCATAGAGTCTTGCGTGTCTTTGTGAGAGCTCTATGGTTAGGAGCCTGGATCTAGTGCAGACGTGCACCTGCTTTATGCAGCTGAGGTCGGCAGCAGTCTCGAGGCCCGCGAGGGTAGCTTCGTGGCGGTATGGGACGTCACGAGGTAGAGATTTGTCGGTACGTCCATCTAGTTAGCTCAGCTCGTGGCTCGGTGGGGGGACAACCAAGACTTGTGGGCTTGCCCACGGCTGTCAAGGTTGAGAGGTGAGTCAGGCTTGCACCCCCTTCACGTTTGTTTGGTTTGTTTGCAGGTTTCGAGTCTTATGCCAGGAGCGTTCTACAAGGAGATCCTATGGGGATTTGACACTTGCTTCACACCAAAGGTGCTAGCAAAGTCTGCAGACATACCTCCTGGGCATTTGACCCTAGCTGCCACATGCTCATAAAGAGCATAGATTCCCCACATCATCTCTGTAGGTACTCCCAGTGTCATGAGTCTCTGAAAGAGCTGCTCTCGAGGAACCGTATCAAATGCTTTGCGGAAATCCACAAAGCAGCAATGTAAGCGCCTGCCCCAGCTCCTGGCCTGCTCAATCAGTATCCAGAGAGTGAAGACATGGTCGATGGTGGAGAAGCCTCGCCAAAAACCTGCCTGTCTAGGGGCTCGGAGATTGTGGGCCTCTTCATAGTGACTAAGCTCTGCCTCCAATATTGCCCCATATAATTTGGCCAATGTATGACCAACCATGATAATTTGGCCAACATCTTCAAAAGGCGAGAATGACCTATGAGACAAAAGTTACAATCAAAGGTCCAATACAAGCTGTGTGGAACAAGAAAGATAATATAAAGCTGAAATAACTGAAGTAAATCCTCAAAGAATAGATTGGGGAAGAGCACCTAAACTAAAGAGAGAGAGAAAGAAAGAAAGAAAGAAATATTAAGCGTCTACCAAAGACCCAATGGGCCTATGAGACCAAAGTGACACAATAATGTCCATGGCATATCTCATCATGGAATGGAAAATAAAACATAAAGAAAACATAAACATAGCTAACTCACTGTGGTGATACAAAACTGTCCATGGAAACTCATCATGGAATACTGAGAACATAGAAACATGAGGGCTACTGAGTATGGCCGAGAGGTCTCCCTCAGCTATGTCACGTGGAAAGGTAGCTCGATGGAGCATGTCCTGGATCTGGAGCTGATGAGGTGATCGTGGTCGACGGCCGGGGGTATCGAGCACGTTGGAGTACAGAGGCTCGGTCCGAGGTAACTCCTCTTGGGCGAGGTAGGTCGGGAGCAGCTCATGGAGGGTCCACAAGATCCACTATATCTGTGTCCACCTCCTGGGTCTGGAAGAAACTGGTGATGGTTGGCTGGCGAGGGAGGGGGCGGGGTGGCTGGGATTGAAGCTCTCTCAAGGTGTCCCTGTGTCTACGGAGCTCAAGCAGGAAGAGGCCTAGGCAACGCTGGTCTTGGAAGTCAATGATCCTAGAGAGTGGACCAAATCCCTCATGAAATAGACAGTGAAACCTCCCGCGGATCTCATAGTATACTGGGCAGTGGCATATGCAATGCTCCTCTGTCTCAACCGTTGTGTGGCAAAGAGAGAGAGAGAGAGAGAGAGAGAGAGAGTTTAAATGCCTTCAAAAGACCATAAGGTCTATGAGACTAAGGGATTATAAAGATTGTGTTACAAAAAATTGGTAAACAGACAAAAAAGAGAGAATAATGTTGCCTAGCTAAAGCCCTAAGCCTTTGGCCTTGGGGCATGTAGAACCGAGATTTGGTGGGAGCTCTGGAGGGTCTACTATAGCCATGTAATATGGATGTTTAATTAAGTGAGGTCTGTGCAGAAGAGGCAGTTGATCTCCTGGTGCGTGAGGGGGGCGTCAAGGCTATAATGGAAAGGTGGTAGACCATCAATGCTTAGGGAGTGTGAGGCGAACCATCTCCTCACACGAGTATACCATGAACAAACTGCTCCCTGTGTCTCCAGTCTCATCGAGGATTCCTCATTGTGAAGATCGGTCCTGAGAAAGTAATGCCGAGATATAGGTATGATGAGACTATCTCCACCACTCTGCCACCATATGTAAGCCGATTTCTCTTTGCTGCTGCCCTAGATGTATTGAAAATCATGACTTTGGTTTTTCCCAGGTTCGCAGTCCCTCCTTTGAATCTGAAATTAGGACAATGTTATCCACATAGAGGAGGATGGGTACTAGTGTATTAGCCACTGTAGATTCGGCCCCTCCCAATCTGTCAATGAAGTTCTCAATCTCATCAACATAGAGTCCAAAGAGAGTGGGTGATAGTGGGCATCCTTGTTTCACCCCAATAGTACTCTTGATATCCTCTGACATACCTCCGGGTGCCTGTCACCGACTCATATAGTGTTAGTACTCCCCATATCATATCTGCTGGGATCTCAAGCTCATGGAGTCTCCTAAAAAGACAAGCCCTTGGGACACTATCAAAAGCTTTGCGGAAATCCACAAAGCAGCAGTACAGCTGTCTTCCCTTATGCTTGGCTTCCTCAATAATGGGCCTCAAAGTGAAGATGTGATCTAAGGTGGAGAAGGACCTACTGAACCCTGCTTGTGCCTTGGCTGGCTCCTTGGCCATGTCTCTCTACATGATTGCTGATTTTTGCTTCTAGGATTGAGCCAAAAAACTTGGCTATGATGTACCCTATCATGATAGTATGGTAGTTGTTTGTGTCGAGGGTATTCCCGGCTTTGTGGATGGGAAAGATTGTGTTGGTAGCCCAATGGGTGGCTAGGCCTTCACATATGGAAGTGTTGAAAAGCACAATGAGGAAGGGTGCAAGGGTATCACATGCATGTTTGATGTGTTCAGCTTAGAGATCCTCATGGTCCCTGGCCTTCCCACTCTTAAGCGTACTATGGCCCTTGCGACATTGGCCACCGTGCGGCGTGAAGAGCGAAGATCTGGCTGGCCGGGGGATTTGTGACATGTCAAAGGTGGGCTGATTTGGGGCATTATAGAGCCCTTGGGCATGCCTGTGCCATGTAGGGAGTAGAAGTGCACCTTCGTGTAGGGAGAGGGTTGTATGGGATATGGCACCGAATGTGGGAGATTTGAGATGGTGAAGGCAAGATATGTATGATCAGCTCCGATTGGGGGAGGGGGTATGATGAAATCCTGTATGTAAGGGGTAAAGGCCGGAAAGCCCATCCGGTAGTCCACTGTACTACTTCCTCCTCGGTGTGGAAAGCATGTGAATTCTCCAGATTCTGGCCTTCTAGACATGCCGTTATATATAAACAAGTTAGTGCGGCACCCATGTCTAATAATGCTCTCCCTGTTGCTGTGAGTCCCATATCCTTTGGTGCCCATCTCTGTAGGGTCAAGCTCATACATGATGGCTGAATCATGGTCAAAGTCATATGGCTTGAGACTGGAGGCTGTGTGTCCTTGCATTGAAGTCACCTACAAGGAGAGAATGTCTCCTTGTGTGGAGAACTCTGTGATGTCGTTGTAAAGTGGCATGAATGTGGAGGAGTTTCGTGAAAAGAATCTTGATGTATCTGGCGGGAAGTAGCACACATCAATGTACAAGCTTCACCTCTTGGAAAGCTGAGCCTGACCCACATGAACCTGGCTTCCTTGTCCTTCTTCATCACTGTGATCATAAGGCCGAGATAGTCCCTGAACAGTATCCCTACTCCACCCGATCCTCTAACCCTTCCATTATTCCTGGTTTCTCCTCGATAAGCTGACTTCCACCTGTATCCAGTGACCATTGGAAGACCTCTTTCCGGACTCTGATGAGTCTCGATGTAGAAAACCAGCTGCCTCCCACTGTATGTCTCCATGAAGCCTCCTGGTTCAGACCACAGTGTCCTGTTGCAGTTGAGTGTATCCTTTGTCCCATAGACCTCGCACCATCATGCGGGTCATTTATCTGTGATGACGATTCTGCCATCATGATAAACCGCCCATTTGCTTGCCTTCCTTGCTTCTCTGACTTGGGCCATACTTGTTTTGCGGTGCTTGACTTGTATCCACTTCACGTCATCTCCCAGGTAGATTTTGAAGCCCCGAAGGGTTACTCTCTTTTTGAGAAACTACATCTGTGATGTGTTATCAAGGAATCTAAGCATAAGGGCTTGTTCCCTTGTTGCATCCTTCCCCTCCCACCATGCCTCTACAAATGGTGTGCCTGCAATTCCCATTTTGTTGCACAATGTGGTGGCATCATCTCTAGAGGTGAGGCCCACTACCCATACGCTAGGTTCCTTATGTTTTCTACGCTTTTCGTCTTCTAAGGTGGTTGTCATAATGGCATGACAACTTTCTGTTTTCTGGCCACCTCAACCCATTTGTTCTCAAGGCCCTTTTTAGCAACCTTGACCCATTTAGAGGTCGTTGCTTCACCCCAGCCCGGAGGTTTTGAGTACCTACAGTGATAGCGTTCGTAGCCTCTTCCAAATCAGCTTGTAACTTGCCATTTGCTTCTTTGAGTTGGGTGATCTCAAGCGCTTGGGCTTCTTGCATGGATAGTTCCCCTTCTGCTTTCTTGATGTTCTCCATGCATTCAGCTTTCACCTCGGGCTACACATGATTGCATCTCTCCCTTGCATTCCTGTATACATTGCACTCTCACATCTCCCATGCATTCCTGTACACATGCTTTCATTTGAGGCATACATAACATGATCCATTCTGCTTTAACCATTGGTTGGCATGATTTCAGGTTCTCACTCAGCTGGTTTTGCTTATCTCTTTGCATTTCCACTATTTAGGATACTTCCGGTTGCTCCTTAGAGGTGACTTGGGAGTCCTTACCGTCTCACATAGGCCCTGTTGCAATTATATCAGCCCTTCAAATGAAACAGGTGGTATGCAAGGGTGGCCATACATGTATGGCATATGTCCGGTCTATTCAGCGAGACGACTTGGAGGATTTGGTGGGAGATAGACAACACATTTTGGATGAGCATGGACACTTGTTTAGTGCCGATTTGCTCGTGGAGTTATCTCTGACATGGCTTGAGGACCACCACATTGATCTCATTCTTGGTGGAGAGCCCCCCCGTCTTGTGCCCCATACTGGATGAGTCGTCCTAAGATGACAGAGCTCAAGCAGTATAGCTGGTATGTGGCTGCAATTTCTATTGCCTCACACCAGGACTTGTATGGGATGAGTGAAATGTATCATTTGGATGAGGATTTTGCATGCATATGGGCTGATTTGTAGGCCAACTCATGCTTCATTTGTGATCAATGATGGGTATCTCATGATGAAAGACAATTGCATGTGTGGTCAAGCACATGAGGCAAAAGGTCTTGGATGAAGGCCATACTCCTCCCTATGCTAATCATAGAGGTATATTGCCTACAATTGAGAGGTATTTCTATTGTCGGGGCATGAGAAAAGACAATGATGCATATGTACATGCATGTGTTACTTGTCAAAAGGTCAAATTTGATAGGCAACAGGCTCTAGTTTTTTTGCTTCAGCCTTTGCCTATTCCCAACTAACCATGGGATAGTATTGCGATGGACTTCATTATGGATTTTCCTCGCTCTCAAAATGGGAACAATGCAATATGGATAGTTGTGGACAGGCTTAGCTATAAAAGTTGAGTATATGGCTAGAATGTTTTTGTTGCAGGTGTTCAAGCATTATGGTATTCCAAAGTCCATCATGGGGGACTGAGATCCCAGACTACAAGTCTCTTTTGTAGAGCTATCTTTGACAATATGAGCACAAAGTTTCTTCAGCTTGTCATCCTCAAAGAGAAGGCCAAAGTTAAGTTGCAACTTCAACAATATTGGAGTCGTTGAAATGTTATGTGGCAGATTAGAAAACTTTGTGGGAGAACTATTTGCCCTTGGTAGAGTTTGCATACAACATTTTCCATGCATCTATGGGAAAAGCCCTGTTTGACATCATCATCATCTAGATTCTATGGTAAGGTGGTGTTGACACCTATCCTATGCACTAAAGGATGAATTTTTTACCATAGATGAGTATGTAAGAGACTTGGATATTGCATTTTCCCAAGTGCGAACATCCATTGAACATTCACAAGAGAAGCATAAGAAAGCTTTAGACAAACATCAGAGGCAAATGGATGTCAAAGAGAATGATTGGGTGTTGTCGGAAGACGTGTATCCAAGCTTTCTACTAGGTATTATGGACCCTTCTAGGTTACGAAAAAGATCAATGATGTTACTTTTCTGTTGTGGTTGTTGGATCATTGGAAGATCCACAATGCCTTTCATGTAAGCCTCTTAGGAAGTATGTGGGACTAGAACTAGCAACCCAATCATCATGGATTCACCGGAAAGTGAATGCACTCGAAGAGGTTTTGCAGCCAGTATGGATTGTGTTTCACAAAGGGCACAAGCTTGTGGGTGGTGCTATTTGGTGAAGTTTGTCAACTATCATCAATGGCTGGAAGAGGCACACTTCAAGGATTATCCACAACTTTTGTAGGCTTACTTGGAAGCATTTCATTTGAGGTCAACAATTTAGAAGCTAGGCTAGACATTTATTGGGCTTACGAGATTGGCATAGGGATCCTTGTGTCGGCACCAAGGACAAGAGAGGTTGGGCTAGGGACCTCATGTCCGCACCTAGTGTCATGTGCATGCACATGGACATGCTAATCCCAATGCTAATTCGTGGTTCAGCTTCAACAGCTGTATAAAGGCATGGAAGGCATTGTGGTGGACCAGGTTCTTGTCAGCCACCAATAGATGATGGACCTATCAGATGGTGTCGGCTGCATGAGAAATATTTCATGTCCAAGGAACTGGCTGTTCACATGTCCTTAAAGGGTCTATATAAGGCGGCGATTGGCTCATTGTTGGTTATTTGACATCTAAACAATGCAGATTAGATAGGATAGGTTCTCCACCTTTTTATGGGCATGCCTAGGGCTGCCAAGACTTGTACCTTATTGTACATTATGAATATACTGAAAACACAGCTATCTCTCTCTCTTCTCTCCATCTCTTCTTTGTGTTTTGCATCAGGATGTTCCTATGGAAAGGTGCTTGGGGCTGAAAGAAGACACATAGCTTCTCCGCATGTTACATTGGTATCAGAGCTTCAGGTTTAGCAATGCTAAACACTGATGGTGTCCGAGATGAAGGTGCACAATCCAAGGAGAGTAATGCAGCTTGGGTCAAGACCTCCCGAAGCTGGTTGGTGTCAAGCAGACCCAAGGGGAGCGTTTCATGTGAGTCGATAGGCAGTTGGAGTTGCTCATGAGGCTTTTATGGAGCATCGCAAGGGATGAAGTTCATCCAAGGTGTGAAGCCAAGGATGCCCGGGACCAATCGTCAAGAAGAAGGATTCATGTTTGTGTTTAGGGACATGGCAAGAAAGAAAGGGGACAAAGCGGAGCAGATGCATAGATCCGCATCAGATTTGGAGTGGAATTGGAGACATGGCAAGGTTTTAGTGAAAAGGTTGCCAAGAAGGGAAGGATGACAAGTTGGGAGACCATATGTGGAGACAGGGGATGATTACAGTCATCCAGGGTCAAAAGTTGGAATCTCGTCATCAAGTTTAGCATAAGGGGATGTCATGTGCATGCACATGGACATGCTAATCCTTTATTTGCAGCAGAAAAAGATTAGATCATGGAGCTTCAGCAGCTATAAAAAGGCATGGAACGCATTGTGGTGGACCAGGTTCGTGTCGGCCAGCAGATAATGGACCTATCAGATGGTGTCCGTTGCTGCAGGAGAAATATTTCATGTCCAAGGAAATGGCCGACATTGCATTTCACATGTCCTTCAAGGGCTATATAAGGCAGCGCTTGGCTCATTGTTGGTTACCTGACATCTAAACAATGTTAGGTCATAGTAGGTTAGGTAGGATAGGTTCTCCACCTTTTTATGGGCATGCCTAGGGCTGCCAAGACTTGAACCTTTTTGTACATTATATATTAAACATCTTCAAAAGACCCAGTGGGTCTATGAGACCAAAAAGACCCAATGGGTCTATGAGAGAGAGAGAGAGAGAGAGAGTTGTATTAACGTCTACAAAAGGATGAGACCAAAAGGTTACATCATGTCCATGAAATACATCATCATGGGTACTAAAAATAAAAATCAAAGAAAGTAAGAGAGTACACCAGTAATGCACAACTCAATGATAGCTTGATTAGTGATTATCTTAAGTACATCAAGTACATGCTTTTATAGTTTGCAAACCTTATCTTTTGACTCACACAAATCACTCACATGTGGGGACATGACACATGGCACACACTTATCTTATCCAGATAAGAGGGTGCTCCCAAACTATAGACCCAATCATAGTTGCAAATACCAAGCAACTACATAATGCTCTCTCGGATCAACTACAATCCACAATCTCATTCTTTCTTCTTTCTTGTAATTGATTTCTCAAATCAATTGTTGCTTCCCCTGCGTCCAAACATCCACCAAACAAGAATATAGATGTATTGAGAAACCGTGCATGTAGCAAATCTTGTATGTACTTTTTTTTTTTTTTGGAAAAACGATCCTTCTATTAGTTAATGAGAAAGCGCCATAAGGCTACAAAGCTCACCTCACAAGGAGGGATAAAAACACACAGTGAACACCTGAGCTCCACCCCCGTGGTTGGCCGCTCTCTGGGGGGGGCTACCTAGTAGTACATGTGGGAGGTGAGAAGAGCCAAACTGGAGGCCTATAGTGCCAAGTGACATCCTCGCCCCTCGCGAGGAGGAAAGGGCCAGGCTGCCAAGTGCGGAGGAAAGCCTTGCGGCGACCTCTCATGCGATCCGAGTCGCCCTGAAGTTTCCCCCAGTGTCCTCGCAAGGTGTGAATGATGTCCACCCAGAGGGCCTGTATGACCTCCGCCGTGGAGTCGCCTGGCGGTCAATGGCCTCCCTGCATCGGGCTCTCCATATGTGCCAAGCCGTCATGCTGCTGATCATCTCCCATTTGTGCCCGTCCCCCTCCTGGGAGACTGTCGAAGAGAAGTCTGGCGTCGGAACCACCGCCATCGCCCTGTCAAAGACCTGGATGGTTGCACTGCCAGGGACGTCCTCATATCCAAGGGCCGGGCCGCTGTCCGTGGCCCAAGCCACCGCACCCCACGTCACCATCATCTCACCTGGCGAGCCTGCAAAAACCATCCTGAGAGCGCACTGCCAGACCTGCTGTGCCTGTGGGCAATCCCATAAGCAATGCCGCTGCGACTCCTGTGCATGGCCGCACCGAGGGCAGGACGCTGGGTGTCTGCCAAAAGCTAGCCAGGCCCCCACAGCCAGTCCTCTATGCGCTGTAAGCCAGAGAAAAAGCGTCACCTTTCGGGGCCGGAAGCTGGCCCAAAGGCACTGCCAAAAGCCCCTAAGAAAGGCAGGGGAGAGCCCCTGTCGCCGCCAATGCTCGGCCGCCGCCGGGGTGCCCGCTATCCTGTGCCTCTGAATCCGCCGCCCCAGCCTCGCTGTGTATTGAAAAAAGGGGATGCCTGGGCTGGTAGGGGCCGAGTAGGGATCTCGCCAAAACCACTCACCTGGATCCCACTGAAGGCGAATAAGAGGCCTGCTGTCCCAAGCCCATAATCTCCAAGAACAGTCCTCCCCTATCGAGGCCGGTGAGGGGTCTACATGCCACTGTCTCTGATGAAAGCCGACCACCCGCACCCTCTGAAAAATACAACCCTGGAGCTCATCCAAATCTAATCGTGTCCTCTGAAGCTGGCCACCCTCTCCCACCTCGAAAGTGAGTGGGGCGACTCTCTCTGCTGTGCCGCAGACCGCTAGAAGGATCTCCCATCCACTGTGGAGGTGGAGGGTCCTGTACTGGGGTCCGCCACTCCCGGGGGATGGCTGCCTCAATGTCCTGTCTCATCAACTCTCTGCCCCTCTTCCCGCTGAGTCTCCTCTCTTGAGCCTCTAGAGGCAGCTGCTGAAAACATATCCAATCGTCTAGGGGCTGGGTTGGGCCGGAGCTCAACGGGCCCCACGACACGTGAGACCGCGATCCAACCATATGACCATTGGGAAGTCGGATCAAGGGGTTCCAGATCAATGGCTGCCTGAGGCGCTCCTCATCGGTGCCCGGGGGAGTCTGGAAGAGTGACGGCCTCAGATGCGCCCAAGCCCTCAGAAGGCTAGCTGCGCTCCTCGAAGCCAAGGCCCACTCCTCTGGATCGCTGCTCTGAAAAGATCCACCTGATGCTGGGGGTCCAGGGGCCGCTAAGAGAAGGAGTGCGGCTGAGAATCCTGGAAACAAGAAACTCCTTCCACGGCTCAGCGCCTGGTAGGAGGCCACGATCCACCAACTTGCCAAGCAAAGCTCGGCTTTGGCAAATAGGATCAACAATGCCCAGGCCGCCTCTCTCCCTCGGCTGAGTGATCACAACCCATGCCACCTTGGCCCTGGCGGGCCGCCCGTCGCCACCGGACCAAAGAAAGTTCCTGATGAGCCTCTGCACCTGGCCAATGCATGCTCGAGAGAAGGCCCAGCAAGAAGTGATGTACCACATGGTAGCAAGCAGAACCTGGTTGGCCACAACCACTCGGCCAGCCAGAGATAAACGAGCGGTACTCCAATACATAAGCTTCTTCCGAATGCTCAGAAGAAGGGGGGCTATCTGCTGCTCCGGAGATATGTCAATGCCCACATAGCATCCCAAATAGCACACTGTAGTGCCGGGGGGCAGCCACTGAAAACCATCAACTAGCCTCCAAGTCGGGGGGGGCATAGAACTGACCCACAACCCACACGACTTGTGCGAGTTGATCAAAGCGCCCGAAGCTCTGCAAAACCTGTCCATGGCTGAGGCGAAGCGGCGGAGGTTCTCCTCTCCTCCCTGAAGATAGACAGCAGTGTCATCCGCAAACTCCGAGTCTAGGAGCTCCTCCGAGGTGCGGATGGGGAGCTGGAGGCCCCGCAAACCTGTATCCTGTGCCGTCAAAAAAGTGCTCATGGCCTCTGCCACAAAAAGAAAAAGAAAGGGCGCCAAGGGGCACCCCTGCCGCACCGAGGCGAGAGCTGGAACCTCTCTCCGCGCACGCCCTGTATCAGCACCTGGCTATGAGCCGATGTGTAGAGTGCAGAGACCCCACGGATCCATTGAGGGGGGAAGCCCATCCTCTCCATAGTGCCTTCCAAGAAGGCCCAGTCCACCCGATCATAAGCCTTCTCGAAGTCGAGAAGGAGCACTGCCAGATCCTCCTGTCGAAATCTAGCCAAAGCCGTAGCCTCCCAGAAAGACAAGATGTTATCCAGGATGCTCCTATCCTGGATGAAGCTTGTCTGCGTGGAGTGGATGATGTCCGGAAGGTGAGGCTGAAGCCGCCTGCTGATCGCCCTAGCTAGGACCTTGTAGGCCGTGCCTAGCAAGGTGA
This sequence comes from Cibotium barometz, assembly GCF_041138505.1. NCBI lineage: Eukaryota > Viridiplantae > Streptophyta > Polypodiopsida > Cyatheales > Cibotiaceae > Cibotium > Cibotium barometz. Next base: position 45,063,753 of record NC_141075.1, read on the forward strand.
TCGGTCTCCACTGTCTAATCTCCAGTCTGTCTCCTCCCTCTTTGGGGATCAAGTGAATCAACCCCTCTGCCATGCTGTCCGGCATGTCTCCCGACTCCATAATCTCCTGGAATGCCAATCTGAAACCCCTATGTAAGAGACCCCAGTACCTCTGGAAGAAAGCCACTGAGAGACCGTCCTCTCCTGGGCATTTGCCCCGAGGAAGTGCCTGAAGAGCCTCCTCCAGTTCCGTATCCGAGAAGGGGGAGAGAAGAGAGTGCTGCAAATGGGCCGCGGCACAACCGGTCTTGTGAAGCTCCAGACTGCCTCGCGAGCCTCTCTCACCCTGTCATCTGCTGGCTCAGCAGAGAGCAGATCCCTGTAAAAATCTATGGCTATCGCCCGAACCCTGGGGGGATCCACCACAACCTGGCCATCAGCCTGCCGAAGACGCCTGAGACCCTCTCGTCTGAAACGGGGCCCTGTCGCCTCAAAGAAATCTCGAGTCACTCTGTCTCCAGCCTGTGTCCAAAAAGAAGCTCGAGCATGGAATCGGAACTCCACCCTCCTCTCCTCGATGGATCTGATCTCTGTGCGAGCTGACTCCATCTGCTCTGAGATCCAAGGGCTCGTAGGATCCCTCTCCTGGAGTCTCTGAAGGGACGCTAGACTCCTCCGCAGGCTCCTCTCCTGCTCTCTGAAGGCCTCCAGACGGTGCAGGGCAGCCTGTCTGAGCATCCTACTAATCTCCTGCAAGCCCCTGGCAAGATCGCTGGCTGCCGATCCTCTCCTGAACTGCAGCTCCTGCCAGACCTGCTCAACTCTGGTCGCAATCTGGGGCTCCTCTATGAGACAATCCGGAATCCGGACGCTCTGGCCTCGCTCTCCTCTCGTAGGGTCCTCGATCTGGAGAAGCACTGGAAAGTGGTCTGAAAACGAGGAGCCTGCAAGTATGCCCACCGTGCCACCTCTATCACAAGCCCACTCATCAATGTAAAACTTGTCGATGCGGGAAAGGTTAACTCCTGTGGCCCGTCTATCCGAGCGCGAGAAAGATAAACTCCCCTGCAACCTGCCAAACTCCGAGAGAGTCCACGGATCCTGGCCTCTCACCTGCAGCACTAGTTCCTCCCAGGCAGCGAGCTCCGGCCCATGAATGGTCTCCTGGCTGCCCCCCATCCTGTCCTCTGCATCCTCCAGCATGTTGCAATCCCCCCCTAGGCACCAATGGTCTGCCATGGGGAGGGACTGCCTAATGGTGCTCCAGAACTCGGCTCTCCCGGTCGCCCCATTAGGGGCGTAGAAGTTGAGGAAGCCAATGCGGTCTTCCCCAACCCGAAGGATGATCCACTGAGCTCGACCCTGGACCAGAGTGCCAGAATCCACAACCTCGGATAGAAGCTGCTCGCTGACTGAGATGCATACTCCACCCTGGTTCCCCTGGGAGCCATACGCCGGTGACCAAAAAGTGTGACTCCTGCCTGGCAAGATCTTCCCGCAGGTGCGGGTACGCCCGGCAGAAAGGTGGTGTTCCTGGATGAAAAGGATATCTATGGGTCCTCCAACGAGAGCCCTCTGGATCTCCTGGCGAAGTTTGCCCCGACCAATGTAGCAGCGATGTCCACCGAGACCCTGGATGTTCCATGAGAGGATCCTGCAAGTGAACCAGCCGCCACTGGCTCACCCCTCTCAGCCGGCCCGAATGATCTGCCCTCCACTCTGTGAGTCTTGGGCGCCGGCTTGGAGGGAGAATAGTCACTGTCTGTCCGGGTGCGGAGTCTCTCCAAAAAAAGGGTGACCTGTCTCTGTGTCCAGCCCCACTCCGCCTTCGCCCTGTCCAGGGCATAGGCGTGAGACCAGTCCTATGCATATATGTATCTAAAGGTAGGCTGCACCCTCGGGGTGGCATGGAGGAGAATCAGTAGCACCGCCTCAACTGAGGTGTGGACCGGATCCGCCGCCAATCTCCTATACCAAACAAGCTCATGCGGGCTGAGTGTAATCGGGTCTGCAATAGGTCCGTGAGCGCCAAGTCACTGAAGTGGTGAGAAAACTCCAGTATCTGATCACGCAAAACTTCCTCTACAGAGTTGCAATCCCATGCTGTGTCTGGGGCAACACTGAGAGGAAAGGAGAAGGCCACTATGCTGCTCACCACTGAAGGAGAACGAGAGGGATGGCACACCACGCAAACTCGCAAGGGCGCGACCAGTGTCTCGAACGGGCCAGCATCCAGCTGGAGGCACCTGAAAAAACCGTAATCCACTGGGAGCCCCATCACTCGCGGGGGCCCCCCAGGGGAGGCCGGAGAGAACTCTGTGGGGCAGGCGAAGCTAGGATCGCCATCTCCACCGGCCCGGAGTGGCGGTGGAACAGCCGCTGGACTGAACTCTGGCCTACCCAGCTGCGCTGCCCGGGGGCAGTGGGTGGTCTGGCGAAGTATCCTGGAGAGGCCGAGGGAGGGATGGGGGCTCGCGGAGAGGAGGGGGGAGAGCGAGGAGAGGATGGAGAGGCATCTGCCAGAGGATAGGTGTCAGGGGGGGCCGTCGGGGGAGGCGGGAGGGGGGGGGGCGGGGGGGCGGGGGGGGGGGGGGGGGGGGGGGGGAGGGGAGGGTGGAAGGAGTGCTCTCCGGGTGAGGGGGAGAGGAGCCGGGGGTCGCAAAGTGCGGCCCGGGATCCTCAGGAATCTGCTCCATGGAGGGGGCGGGCTCCCCGCGGGGGGGAGGCGAGAGCGGGGTCTCCACGTGGGGGGCTCCACCGGCGGCCTCAACGGGCACTGAGTCTGAATCCTCGTCCATCGGGTGGGACCTGCTGGCCGCCTATCCCTGATTGGAGCATAAGTGCGGGTAGGTGCCTGTCCGCCAGCCTGTGCCGCCTGCTGGCGTCTGCGACGGTCCCTGCGGGCCGGGCGTTTCCGCCGGCGAACCTCCTGCCATCCGCCAGCCTCCTGGGTCTGCGCGGCCTCCTCTGCCGGGGCCTGCTCGTCAGATGATGGCGCCTGCTGAGACGAGCTAGGGATGTCCGGTCTCTGAGGTGGATGGCCACCCCTCGGGTCTCCTGCTGGGGGTCCAGAGGCGGCAGAGCGTGAAGGATGAACCCCCTTGCGGGGACAGGCGCGTGCGAGATGGCCCATCTCCCGACAGGTGTAGCACTAGCCGGGGAGGCCCGAATACTCCACGCGCTGTATCAGATGTCCTCCAGAAAGACAAGGGAGGAGGATCGTCTTCGGGAGGGACTCCGGTGACGGAACCACAACACGAATGGCCGGGAGTCTTGCTGCCCGAGCTATCACTGAAGCCGCTGTCTGAGGCGTTTCCACCACCTGCCCGAACGCCTTGCCAATGGATGACAAGAGGGACAAGTACTCCCTACGGAGTCCAGGAAAGCAGATAGTGATGGGAAAACCTGTCGCGCCTGCTAGCGGGTCAGAAGCGGGGTCGAAACCGTGAGTCCATCGCGCCAGGAACGCCCGGGATGAGCGGAGGGCAATGGGGCTCCGAGCCAGCACCATTTGAGCTGCCTGGGGGGGACTCGAAATCCACCTGGTAGTAGCCACGTCCCAAAAAATCGACGCTGACGATCTTGGCAAGCACGCCAACGAGGTTGCCTTGCAGAAGGTCGCGAAGCTCTCTCCGCATCGGACGGCTACCCACTATCTTGCAGACCAAGGAGGAGGCCTCAAGAGCGGATACTGTGGAAACAAACAGCTGATGATCTGCAGCTGTGAACTCCAGACGGAGACCGGATTCGGCAGGGGTAGTCGGAGCGGCTTCCATGGAGTCCTCCAGAGGGAAAAGGCTAGAAACCGGGGTCACCAACGGGAGGGACATTGCCCTACGAGGAAACAGAGGGGCGGAAGGTTAGAGGATAGCGGGGGCGCCGCGGGGGGGGGGGGGGGGGGGGGGGGGGGGGGGGGGGGGGGGAGCTGAGGCGGGGGATAGCGGTGGGGGGAGGGGCGAGACGGAAGGGGAGGAGAGGGAGAAGGCGGGGGGGAAGAGCCGCGTAGCGCAGGAGAAGGCGGGGGGGGGGGGGGGGGGAGAGAAGGCGGGGGAGGATGCGAGGAAGGAGGCGGGGGAAGATGCGAGGAAGGAGGCGGGGGAGCGATGGTGGGGGAGGATGCGAGGCAGAAGGCGGGGGAGAGAAGGCGAGGAAGGGTACGAGGAAGGAGTCGGGGGAGAGGACGGAGGAGAAGGCGGGGGACAGGCGGGGGGGAGAGGGGGGCGCGACGGCGAGAAGCAGCAGGAGGGGGAGAGGCGGAGCTCGCAGGCGCAGATCGTACCATAGAGCCGTTTAAATCTTGTATGTACTTAACAATAATCCTTGGGATTAGTGGCCTAATCTAGCAAGTTTAGGAGAGCCTTGGGATTAGGGAAGCCGACTGATACGGGTCACTAAGGTGGATTATCAATAAAACCATAGTTATCGGCTATTTATGACTAGTTGGTTATTTATGGATGCCGACTATTTATCACTAGTTGGTTAATCACTTTATAAGTGGCCTGTGGATTTATTATTGGTATTGTTGACAGTTGTTGACAATGGGTTCACCCTAGTGGTAGTCTCTGGTCTAGGCTCAGATCCATTTTCAACAAGTGTCAACAATATCCATAATAAACCCACAAGTCACTTATATAGTGGATCTAGTACTATAAATAACCAACTAATTATAAAAGCCAGTAACTATGGTTTTACTAATAATCCACCTTAGCTATTCATATTAGCCTGCTTTCCCATTTTCAACGAGTGTCAACAATATCAGTAATAAACACCCAAGTCACTTATATAGTGAATGTGCTACTATGAATAACCAACTAGTCATAAATAGCCAGTAACTATGGTTTTACTAATAATCCACCTTAGCCATTCATATTAGCCTGCTTTCCCTAATCCCAGGGCTCCCATAACCTTGCTGGATTAGGCTAGTAATCCCAAGCTAGGTACATAACAAAATGAAACATGTCAAAGCATATGGCACTCCAAGTAATTATATTCTATGTTCACTCACCACCTTAAGGACAAAGTTGGGTTCAGCTAGTACTCGCCACCAAACTATAGGCTTGACAGGTACATACGAACAATTTTTAGTGTCTGCTGTGCATTTTGAATTATGCTTAATTTGATGTGATTTGTCCAGGTTTTTGGACGGTGCATTCTTGTATGTGAAGGTTAAATGCTTTTGTTACCTTACTGAGAGATTATTTATGTGCAGAACTTACAGTGGGGAATGTGGTTCGTCGCGTCTTACACATTATTAGGGAGGAGGAAGCATCTCTAGCAACAAAAACCATGGTTGATGTTAGCAATGCAGCTGAGAGCGATGATGAAGATGGTGATGAAATGGCTAGCTTTTCTGCAGTTGTGGTTGCAGCTGTTAATCGAAGTGTATTGAGAGCACCAGCATTGCATAACCTACTCGAGTCTTTATCAGCTACTTCAGACACCAACTGTAATGCATCATCTGGTGGTGATTCCGAGAGCAAAAGCAAATGTGAGAAAATATATACTATCTTTCTGTATAAGGATTAGGACATCTCTCAATGGATTCCTTACTTTGTGCCTTGGTGAGCTGCAGCTGGGGAGAAAAACGCCAAAATTTGGAAGCTAAAACACAGTGTGATTGAGGGTATCAATGAGCTGTTGCAAGAGATTGACAACTACCATTCACAGGTGGCAGAGCAGGCACTTCAGCACATACATCAAAAGTACTTACTACTTTCATTCTAAATGCCTTGATAGATTGTAAGCAGGGAACGCGTATTTTCTTGTTGCTTCTGCTGTAGAAGAACATAATTATGGGGCACGTTAACCTTGTTTTGTTCAAATGACTGACTTCATTTGCTTTGACAGTGAGGTTATATTGACATGTGGGAGATCACGTGCGTTGCTTCAGTTTCTTCTTGAAGCCAAGAAAAAGAGGTCTTTTGAAGTCTTTGTTGCTGAAGGTGCACCCAGGTATAATTTGGTTCATCATATTGGGTGACTCATTTATGAGTAAGCTATATTTAGGTCTCTTGGGAAACTATGTTTTTTGGGATCTCTAGGTACCAGGGGCATACATTGGCTAAAGAGTTAGCGGAAGCAAATTTACAAACGACTCTCATTACGGATTCAGCCATTTTTGCCTTGATATCTCGTGTGAACATGGTTTGTTTGTCAGAAAACTCATGCTTCTGTTTCAAATTTTGGTTGAACTTGTATATTATGGGAAGCCTTACAGTTTAAGTAGGAGATGGCTTCCCTCTATGGTTAGGGTTTGCAATATACATTAGGGTTTGGTCCTGTGTGTGTGTCTCCTCTCTCTCTACCTATTTTTCAACATGGTATCAGAGCCTTGTGCTCTCTATTAGGGTTTATGAGTGAGTGAGAGAAGAGGGAGAAGAAGCTGTGAAGAAAAGCTGTGAAGCTTGCCATTGATGTTGTGAAGCTTGGAGCACACCAATTACTATCAGATCTGAGAGCTTGGCCTAAGTACTTCTCAGAGCTAACCTTTTCTTTTGGTCTTATGTCATCACACTTGGAAGTTATCCATGTGTCAAAAAGAACATCTCATCATACCAATTATCTGGTTCATGTATCTGATTTTTCTGGTCCATCTAAAGTTTTTGATCATTCTAATCAGTCTGACTTATTTGACTGTTCTGATCATTCTAATTTTTCTTACTACTCTGTTGTTGGCGTTGGTATCTCATTTGAACATGGTTTTGAAACATTTGGTTGCTTGAGCATTGTGATTTACTTCGAGGAGGACATAGAGGCATGTAAGGTATGTTGAAAAAAATGAAGTGAAGCTATAATTTTGAAGAGTTAGAAGAGAATGCCACATGCATCTCTTCTCAAGATGCTTGTGGGCATGCTGTTTTTGGGAAAGCTGACTCAGAACTTTGCCTTACTGCTGTGAGCACCTTTGCTCTGGATCTTTGAGCAGTCCTATTTTTGCCTCTCTGATTTTTGCAAAACCATCAGCCTAAGTAATGAAGTATGGTTGCATTGTTTAATTACTGGAGTCTTTTGGAGACCAGGAAGCTTGTCAAGCCCGTGTAAACAAGTCGGCCTTTTTTTTTTGGCCCCATGTCAGTCCTATTTGTAAGTTGTAGTTGGAGTTTTTGCATAGACCTTGCACTATCAGTTTTTAACTTTTCAAGGTTTGCAACTCTTCATTGGTTAAGTCACAAGGTCTCTTAATTTTCTGTCGATTTGTCAATTTCAGGTTATTGTAGGAGCTCATGCTGTGATGGCAAATGGAGGAGTTATGGTTCCAGTGGGGCTACACATGGTTGCTCTTGCAGCTCGCCGTCATGCTGTTCCATTTGTGGTCCTTGCTGGCTTACACAAGGTGGCTTTTTACTAAAAACAGAGCATTGTATGTTTAGTAGTTAGCAATCAAGAACCACTTTCTCCTGTGAGAAAAACAGCATTTTTATTGAGGGAGCTAACCTATCATTGTCCTAGTTGTACTTAGGCAAGGACCATTAAATCAGCAATGCTTTGAGATCATGCTGAAGCATCCTGTAATTAAGCCCTGCCCTCACCCCGCCATCCCTCTCCTCTGGTCACCAGCATTCACCCCATTGCACCATGCACACACACTCTTTGATCAACCATGGACAAGAGGACTTAGCAAGCAGAATCTTCAATCTACGTAACAACAGCAAGCACTTTACATAGTGTTAGGAAGAGCTGAGAGAGCTCGAGGAAAAAGTAGCAACCTTCATATTACACGTGCTTTTGTGGGGCGCATCCCTGAAGCAATTTTTTATTTGTGGCAGCTTGCAAGACAACCAATTAGGCTTCAAGATTGACCAGTCCTAGTAGAATTGTTAGGACCTATAATCAGCTTATATGCAGTGCCAAACTCCTTAGGGCCATATGTACACACGATTTTTGTCTTGTGTGGGCCAATCAATAGTTTGTGAGCGCTATCAGGAGCGTTCAATTGTTATATTCGGCTCATGAATAATTTGCTCTCTTGCTTCTATGAGAACTTAGAAGCTTCTGCTCTTCCTATCAAAACATGCTTTTGCTAGGATAGATCTTCTCGGTGCCTACACCGATAGATTGGAGAGTAATTTATAGTACTTTAAAGGAGTTGATAAAATTTTGCTCCGTTCTACCTTTACTCTCCCTGGGCTGATGTGGCTGGAGCTGTAGCTGCAGCATGAGGAATGGAGGTGGACATGCCTGGGTGTTGCATGGGCACTACTGTACATTTATTGGGCTTGCCTTCCTGTTTGGAGCATGGAAGATTACCTCACCTGAGAAGAACAGGATTTCTTAGCAACAATGTGGTACATCATTACTGGCTCGGGTGAGAGTTGTTGGCAGCAGCAGGTTGGGACCAAAGTTACCACCTCATCTCGGCGTAGGGACTGGATACAAGAAATGGTTCCCAGAAGTCTTCCTTGGCTTTTCCCAATACCTTAGGCCCTGCATCAGATCATATGGGTCTCAGTGAACAGGGTACATGTTCCTTCACTTGACCTCAGTGGCAACTGAACTGGCTCTTTAGATGATTTGGTCACAACATACCCTATGTTTGATTTTGTGAAATCTTTCATGTAATCAAAAATAAAATGTGGTGCCATTTTCCCTTGCCATTCCGTTGTTCATGTTTCTCCACCATGGTTGTTCCTCTTCACGCCAATCACGAGTGTTCCAGTTGGTAAGTATGCTAAAAGGGTGTATCCTTGTGCTGCTGATCCCCCACGTGGTTGCAATCCGATTTTCTAATCCAAGGCAGCTCTAGTTAAGAAGTTGTGTTTCATTCACCCACTTTTTCATTGACAGTAAGAAGCAAAAACTGACCAAGCCCATGGATAATGTGTTTGTAGCAAGTCTGAACAATTTAACTTTGTGGATGATTGCAGCTGTGTCCTCAGTATCCACACAATCCTTTCATTCTTCTGAACGATATGAAGTCTCCATCAGATATTATAGATTTTGGAGATATTTCCGACTGTTTACATGGAGGATCAGGAGGCCCCAGTCTGCGCACTGTGAATCCAACTTTTGATTATGTTCCTCCTGACCTTGTCAGCCTGTTCATAACTGATATGTAAGGGCGCTCTCTCTCTCTCTCTCTCTCTCTCTCTCTCACACACACACACACACACACACACACACACGACGCGCAGGCACACATGCACAGGCCAGGCAGATATGCAGAAGCTGTCTAAATTCTTGTGTTGATGACATACAGTCCTTATTTTGGCTGACTTGGTTCATTCGCAGGGGTGGGCACAATCCATCCTATGTCTACAGGCTAGTGGCAGAGTTTTACAGTCCGGAAGATTTTGTCCTTTGTTGAGGTGTGAAAGCATTCAGTTGTATTTTTTAATGTGCTCAGGCTACCATAAGAGGGGCTGCCTCCTTGGCAAGGTTGATCAAATTTTGACAAGCTCTTTTGTGTAATATATTTCTGGGAAAGCTTTTGGACTATTACTTTTGTTTTATTGACTTTGGTGTTTTTAGCCTTGTTGAAATTACTTTGATCTCTTGATACACAGTTTTGAGGAGAGATGGTAGTGCAAACAGCTACTGATCCTGGTGTGAGATGGAAATGAAATGTGTCGATGTACACTAAGTCTTTGTTTGTGCATTCAGAAAAACCATGCTTCTGTTGTTAGAAGTCATCTCTTGTCTATATATATACACCAGGGCCTCTGTTGTGGGTATGCCTGCCCTTATTAGGTGTTTTCTCATTTTTCCCCACTCTCTGTATTTTTCCCTATTTTTCTGTGGCATGGGAGGCAGTCTTGTAGTGGCAGGAGGACCTAGAACTTGGCCGACTGCATCTGTGGAGACACTGGAGGTGGCCGACTGCTCTGCACAGGTCATGGACCTCCTTGATGCTGGCCGACCCCCCTGCTGCTGGTCGACTCTGCATTTTAGCAGTCGTGGGGTTTTTGTGTCTTGTCGGCTGCCCTACAGCAGGCCGACTGCTGTTGGGGGGCCATATAAAATGGCCCCCAGCTCCCTTGTCACCATTGTATCATTCCGGGATTCTTTTGTGTATATAGAGCAGAGTTACATGCCTCTATCTCTCTCTCTCTTGTGCTCTGATTTTCTGCATTGCGTTTTGCTCTTGTATTCCGAGATCTGGTCATCATCTCCGCTGCGTATTCTGATATGGTATCAAAGCCTAGGCTCTAGATAGTTCTTGGGATTTGTGTGAGCAAGAGGGGGACTGTTGTGTTGCTGATTGGTGGACTGTTCGGGAAGAGGATGGCGGGCTGATTTGCTGGACAGCCACTTGCAGGTGTTAGTTCTTCTTTGTTCCCACCCACCCACCCTTTTCAGAGTACATCCCCACAATGGTAGATGTGTTAGAGATGGCCGAGAGGCATGTGAAGATCCCGACACTCCCCACGTGCCCGGTGGACCGTTAGTTGGACGGGAACAACTACGGCATATGGAAGGTTATGATGGAATCTGTTCTGGAGTCTTACGACCTCGCTGATTTCGTCGTTGTTGGAGTTCCATACCCGGAAGCAGAGGAAGGGGAGTTATCGTCGATCCGAAGGGACCGGGAGACGCAGGCACAGATGTGGGATTGTGTCAACGCTAGGGTCCGTTCGTTTATCTTTCTCAACTGCACACCGCAGGTAATCAATCATGTGAAGCATATGACGCTGGCCAGAGGTATATGGCAGCATTTGGCCTGTCTTTACAACAGGGTATCACCCATGAAGAGGATTTTCTTGGAAGTACAGATGCGGGTTATGAGCCTTGCAAAGTCGTTGACGATGCGGGAGCATATTAACAAGCTGCAGGCTCTTCAGCAGGAAGTTCTTCAGGCTGGAAAGGAGATATCGTCAGAGGACATGGCCATGACGTTGCTGTCACACTTGCCCTCTCAGTACTCAGCATTTTACTCGTCTTTGATTACTAGTGGCATGCTCAGCACCATCACGTGGGAGGAGCTTGTGCCCATGGTCTTGGACTAGGAGGAACGATTCACGAACCCTCCTCAAGATGGAGGTTCAGAGGCCTTTATTGGCCAACGGTCGAAAGGCCGTAACACGGGCAAAGGGAAGGCTTCATCGGAGAAGTCTTCTGAGAAGAAGTCCGTTTCTGACCGCGAGAAACTAAAGGCAGAGAGGATTTGTAATGATTGTGGCGAGAAAGGCCACTATTGGAGGCAGTGTCCCAAGCGAGATCGAGAAGGGTGAAGATTCCTCAGTAGCAATCATGAAGACTCCGGCTTTTGTGCACCTGGAGGTGATGGACACCGATGTTTCATTTTCTTCAGGCAGGGAGGAGATTGGAGGATTCTCCGCAACGGATACTCAGGAGTGGATTCTAGACAGTGGTCCTTCCAAGCACATGACTCCTTCCTGTTCAGATTTACAGGATCTCTACAAGTATTCTGGTCACATTGTTATTGGGGATACATCCACTGTCCCAGTTCACAGTGAGGGCAAGATGGAGATAGTTCCCGATGGCAGAGGGGAAAAGCATTCCTCCCAGGTGTTGTATTTTCCATCACTTGGTTTTCATCTGTTGTCGGTGCATCAGGTTTGCAAGACTGGCGTATGGGTGGAGTTTGATGAGCATTTTGTTGCTCTCCGGACAAAGCAACAGGCCAGGTAGTTTGGGAAGGCGGAGTGGAGAATGGAGTCTACAAGCTTTTAGCACTCTCTCTCCTAGGTCCTCAGGTTTGTGAGGAGTGGCAGTCTGGTAATGGCCACTAAGTGTGGATACGTTGCAGGTGCAGGCTTTCCGGGACCAGATGGTGGATAGCTTGCCAGATGATGGCAGTAGTTGGCAGGAACTTTCCAGTACTAATGTTGGTGGTTCTTGTGTTCGTGAGTCAGAGGAAACTGAACAGGTAACTTATGCTCTGATGTCTCGTATTATTCGAGACAAAGCAACTCCTGTAGATGAGGATGTTCTTTCCACGGGGACCTCTCGGAAAGCCAAGCAGGTGGTAGTTGATTACTTGCAGAAGGAGGTACATACTCCAGGCTTTGTGGTTCCGGATTCAGAGGGGGTGGTTGATAGGTTTCAGAAGGCCTTGCGTGGTCTTCAGCAGGTTTCCAGGACTCGGCTTTGCATCGTAACAGGTGTTGATCCTTGTGAGCAGTGTGATGCCTCTTTGACTCAGAAGCAAAATGGTTCATTGATCTGGTTGATGGACACGAGATTGGATGGGAGCTTCCTGATGAGGCAGTTGAGTTCATGGTTGCAGATGACTCTTTGGGAGACAGGATTGCGTATCTTGTGGTTTTTGCAACGTGCGAAGGATCATGGACTCTTTTACACAAGAGGGGGATTGATTGATGGAGTCTGACTCCACGGTTGGAGTGACTCAGTTTGGGGAGGAGATCTGGACACGAGGAGATCTACTTCAGGCCCAGGTGCAGTTTTTTGGAGCAGTAAGAGGCAGTCATCTTTTGCCTTGTCGACGACAGAGGCAGAGTACCGGGCTGCTTGTGATGCTGCTTGTGAGGTGGTGAGGTTGCAGAGGTTGCATTGCAGGCTTGGGCTTCCACTGGAGGAACCCATGGTCATCCAGAGGCATTTTGTTCGTGAACAGATCGTTGTTGATGACATCTTGCTAGAGCTCTGTTTGACGGAGGACAGTACGGTGGACCTCTTCACGAAGTTGCTATCTCAAGATTTGCTTAGGCGGCACCCCAGCTCCCTGTGGTTGGTTTCACAGCCAGGAGCTGAGAGGGGGTGTTAGAAGTCATCTCCTGTCTATATATATACACCAGGGCCTCTGTTGTGGGTGTGCCCGCCCTTATTAGGTGTTTTCTCATTTTTCCCTGCTCTCTGTATTTTTTCCCCATTTTTTCCTATTTTTCTGTGGCATGGGAGGCAGTCTTGTAGTGGGAGGAGGAGAACTTGGCCGACTGCATTTGTGGAGACACTGGAGGTGACCGATTGCTTTGCACAGGTTGTGGACCTCCTTGATGCTGGCCGACCCCCCTTGCTGCTGGCCGATTGTGCATTTCAGCAATCATGGGGTTTTTGTGTCCTGTTGGCTGCCCTACAGCAGGCTGACTGCTGTTGGGGGGCTATATAAAATGGCCCCCAGCCCCCTTGTCACCATTGTATCATTCCGGGATTCTTTTGTGTATATAGAGCAGAGTTACATGCCTCTATCTCTCTCTCTCTCTCTCTCTCTCGTGCTGTGATTTTCTGCATTGCGTTTTGCTCTTGTATTCCCAGATCTGGTCATCATCTCCGCTGCGTATTCTGACATGTGTGTCAACATGAAGGCTAAGTAAAGCTAGCGTGCTTGAAATTCTGCATTATATTTGATCGGTCCATGGAAAACTGATTCTTCTAGTGGGTCCCAAAAATCTCTTTTAAGGACTTCAAAAAAAGAAACTTTTGTAATAAAAATTATGGTTTGAAATCTCTAGCTTTCAGTAATGTTAAAGAGAGGAATTTATGTTCTCGAGCAGTGATCATGTTCTATGGTGGTCAGCGAGGGTTGTGGTTTTGTTTTGGAGACCCAATATAGTTTGTCCATGTTTGGAATGTGAAGTTATGCTGCTGATTTAAAGAATGAAAGTGTTATGAATTGTCCAGACAAGTGGTTTGTGGACTAGCATTTTGGTGGCCTTGAGATTCAAGGAGCTTCATTGTGGGATGATCTTTGACCTAATGTATACACCCATTTCTAGTCATCACCATGACTCTTGCACGCCCTTCTCCTTCTCATCTTTCGGCCTTTTTGCTGTGTCGTACATGGTATTCGAATTGACAATTGCATACAGGTAATGAGCAGCTGTGCGAAGCAAAAAATTCCGGTAAGCTTTGTATGTTGCTATAATTAGTGTGAAAGTAAAGCTTGAGAAGATCTTTGTCTGAGCGAGTGTATGGAAAACTTAATCAGATTTTGCTAGTCTGATTTACTATGTGGATGAAGTTGGTGAAGAGGTTTCAAAGGAATTAAGAGGTTGGCATGGTGGTAAGTCGGGATTTTGAAAGGTGAGCCCACGCATTGTAAGTATACGTAGATGGACGGATGGATTTCTTTTGGGGAGCACCGGGGGAGGTGTGAGAGGGGAGTTTCCAAACTCGTAGTTTTCAGCTTTTTTGTGCCTATAATTGCTTACCATTATACTACGACTACCACCACTACCACCACGACTACTACTACTATCGCCACCAGTTCGAACCTATACTACTAGGCTGACCAACATAACAACGGTGGAAGCTTGACAATCAATTTTGCTTCAATGTTCCATCCAATTTTGATCTTAATGAATGTCTAACTCATGGTGAAGCTCCATGATATCATGCCCAACAATGTGCCTATGCCAATGCTTGAAATTTTGTGAAATGTCAAGAAACAAATAGAGGTCGAGTCCTTTCTTGGGAAGACCATTAACTTTCATTCTCTTCAAGTCCCTTAAAATTCTTACATCACTCTAAGCTCTTGGATCCAACAATTAAGTCTTCCTCACCGCTCAAGAAGCCCTTTCGGAGTTCTTTGTGTATCACTTCAAACTCTTGCAAGTTCTCTCGGAACCTTCTTAAGCTTACAAAATCCCACATGCTACCTAAATATCTCCAATTAGGCTTTCTCAAAGCTTTGTACTAGCTCATTTTGCATCTTCCTTACCAAGTCTTCTTTCAACCTCTCTTTGGCACCCCATGAATCCCTTAAGGCTCCTTGAACCCTTTGGATTGGGTGCCAAATCAGTCCCTTCAAGTATCGTGCAGATCTCTTAAGACACCTTTACACCTCTTTAAGGCTTCTTGTGTCCTCTGTTGAAATATACAAGTGAATAGGGTGTGTGCGGGAATAAGTCCTTGGCTAGAGGCTGTAAAAGAGGATGTGTAAATGTGTGAGAACTTGTGAAAAGGTGAGAAGAATCTACTGGGAGAGAATAAAGGGTAGCATGAGAAGATTTAGGAAGTGTGGAGATGTTCTGGGAAAAGTGTGGAGGTGGAAAGAATCAAGCAAAAGAGGTGGAGTGAATCAAGGAGATATCAGTGGGATTTGATGCTTGGATGTAAACTCTATAAATTGAGGCATTGGTCTAATGAGAATTTGTTGGTTCTTTATTATCCATGCTTAATTACATCTTAATTATTTATTAATCACTTTGTTAATGATGTTGATTCTAGTATTTGATCCACCATAGCTCATCACATTGTTCTAATTTCAACATGGTATCAAAGCCATGCCTAGAATCTATCAGGTTTATGAGCCCATTATCTAATTAATTAAGATTAGTAAATAATAAAAAATTAATTAAATTTTTAGTTATTTTTCAACTCACCTCTGTATCCCCAGTCAGTGGAGGAGTTCCCTCTCCTTGCACACTCAAAATTAGTCCCATTGCTTCTAGCCATAGATAGCCAACACCCTTGTACTCCAGCCTATGCAAGAAACACCTCAAACTGTCAGCGTAAGTTGTCGATTTTCGCAGATTAAGGAGCGTCGTTTTTCAGCAAAAGATCTCAGATCTACACTCACTCAAGGTGAATCAGTCTAATTCCTCTTAGTCCCAAGTGTTTTCAAGCATGCTCTACAAGTTGGTGAAGACAAAATTCAATTTCATCAAGTCTACAGTGAGATCCAAGCTCTTTATCAAATCTGCAGGTGACTTTGGTAAAACAGAGATTAAGCATTCAATATTTGGTCAAATCTTGTGTTTCTTGGCTTAATCCTCTACTACTCACATTGCTATTGATGGCTTTGAAAGCATTTGAGCTCATTTGAAGTCTAAGGTCTCAAATCTGGTCTCCTTGCATACTCTAATTTTTGTACATAAAATAGTGGATTAATTTGTTAATCAATGATTAATCAATGCTAATCATTGTATTTTGGTGCAATTGAGGGTTCAAATTAACCATTAGGTATATGATACAGATCTCTATAACTTCATATTGCAATTCGGAGTTGGTTTGATACTCTAATCATTCCGTACAAATTGGTTATCCTTGATTTAATGGTAAAATTGTGTTGATAAATTTGTGATAATCATCATTTTATATTTAACCCTTGGTTAATGCGTGTAAATCTCACTCAAATTCAAGATTATTCACAGTCAGAGTTGTATTTGGGAATGTGCATAAGAATGAATGCTATATGCATTATGTATTGGGTACATTACATCAGTGTAAATATAGGATCAGACACTGTCCTTGTCCAGAATAAGGCAAGAGGTAAGACCTCCCGCATAAATTTGGATTTGCATTGCATAATGACACAAGATAAACATAAAAAACCCAAAGGAACTGTCAGCAAAATATTTAAACATGTTGCTCACATGGAGCAAGAAGACCTGACGAACAAGCTCATAGTCCCAGTCATGAAAGAAGAAGAACATCTCCTTCCAAGAGAAAGATCCACACCAAGAAGAAAAGCTGAAGGAAGACATGGACATGAGAAGAGAAGCTGTCTCAAGAAGACTGAAAGAAGAGACGGACGCGTGGAGAGAAGCTGCCACGACAAGAAGACTAAAGACAAGAGAAGATGTGAGGCTCCAAAGAGTGAGGAGCTATGTGAAAATTTCTGAGAGAGAGAGAGAGAGACCCCACAATCCAAGGTAACGTGTCCCAACAAAGTAAAACCACCTCTGAGCCACCGATGATGTAGGTCGCGTGGTAGATAGATGTATGTGTGAGCACTTTAGTCAAGGTCGCGGGCAACTATAGTAAGCCTTGGACACATAGAGAGAGTGTGTGTCAAGGACTATGAGTTTAGAGACTTGAGGCACTGGTCTCGCAGGCTATCAAGTAAGAGAGAAACTTGGTATAGGGTCCAGGTGTGCTAAGTTAATTGAGGGGAGGTGTGCTAGACACTGGTCGTGCGGACTATCACAAGGTCGAAGATTAGCACCAAAAGGGACAATGGCAAGCAAGCTTCTATGTGCTTGTATGTATTCCTCGCAACGAATCTAGAAAATGTCCTAAGGCAATATCAATGACTCGATGCGAGGGTCTAAGCAGGACATAGCCACGTATCACTTGGGCATCACTAACCTCCAGTGAAAGATATGGTTTACAGATGGAAATGAGGTGGTTGAAAGCATTTGAATTCAGGGGTAGGGGCCTTCTTGATTGGTCAAATGGAGCTGAATACCTTTCTAAGTCATAACCCAAACACCCAAGGGACAGGATGGCAGCTAGGAAGAGGGTGATGGTAACCTAGTGAACACTTAGACTTTAACAGGAGTAAACGGGCTACAAGGGAAGCGGAGTAGTCACAAGATCAATATGTGCAGGCTACAAAGATTTGTCAAAAGGTTTAACCATGGACGAGTGCTAGGGGTGGTTATACATTGGATTACAGGTCTCCATTGACCAAAGATAGTGAAAACAGTTGTTGGCTTTGGACTTCAATGAAATTAGTAATTGTAATGTTAGGTCCAAACGTTGATACTAGGGTATGCCCTATAATATGCATTGGTTTTAAGGAGTTAGAGACTTGACTATGTAATGCAAGAGTTTTGGGTGGTGGAGAAGCTCGAATACCCATAAGTTACATATAATCTCTAAACTTTTGGGTGATGCTTCTTGGCTTCATTCTTGTGTTGTGATTAGTTGTACTCTCTTGTTTTCATGGTACTTGTGAATATCTTGGCTTACATTGGAGCTTATATGTGTCGAAATTGATGTTTGTAAGAGTATGGAAAGCTTCGATGGGTTTCACTTTAGAGGGTGAACTTTCTTGATGCTAAATCTTCACATTAAGGCTGAGTGAAACTTAATGTGGAAAGTCCATGAAAAGAGGAATTGAGGGGAGGTGGTGCATAAGAGAGAAGGAGAGAATTACTAAAAGGTATAGAAGAGGAGAGTGGGATTGTAGAAAAGCTTGTAAGAGTCCACTAGTAGAGGAAATGGAAAGTTTGATCCCTTTTGTTCCGATACAAATTAGATAGATAGAAGGGTGTATGAAACACTTAGCTGGCTTGGCCCTGGGAGGATCACATAGTACTTACACCCCAAATTTTGAAGAAAAGGCAAGACAAAAAAGAAAATGCACGAATCTCCCAGAGCATTTAACCTTGTGTTTCTTGGAGTAGAAATAGGCACAACAAAGCATAGCCCATGAGGAAGGAGGAGCGAGGAAAAGTAGAGCAGACTTGGTATTGTTATACTTAAGGTTGGGTAAAGCACAATTAATTTGACTTCACTCACACTCGCATAATTACTCTTTTACACCACACTGGCTCGATTGCTCGAACCATGATACGTGTGCACCACAACTCGATTGTTTCACAACTCATTTACACCACAATTTTCTCATTTCATCATTTGCTTGCACGATAACTCGCTTGCAATATGTTCAAGTCAAGAGTTTACCTAAGCCTTGTAGAAGCATGTGTCATTGCGTCTTGCCTTAGAACCACAAATACTTCCCATGTGGGTGTGCTAGCTCATTCGTTGCATCCTCACTACATTGTCACACCGGAATGTTCCTTGCCAAATGGGTGGAGAGGGAGCTCTGAATGCCTAGATAGAGGCAAGAAGAGTTGATCCTTGGTAATGGTTCTCTCTCACAAAAAGCACGGAAAGAAGAAGCTAATTGAACAAGGAAGCCTATAATCAAACATGTTCAAGCATACATCTATCTAACAAGCATGAATTCAAAAGCATACAAGCAACAAGAAGAGGGACGAAGGTCGTTCCACTTTTTTGGTTATTGGCGAGAGCTAGTAAATAACCAACCAAGAGATCATTATCAACAGGTTTCATTTTCGTTGAGCAAAAATTGACCAAAAAAACAAGTTTGATCCTCGCTCAGAATGAATGCTAGTGATATGCTTAATACATGCAAGTCGAACGTTGCTTTCGCCCTGAGTCTATAAGAGAGCTCACAAGAAAAATGTTACAAGGCAATGATTATTCATTGCTTATTGGCAAAAACTACTTATATACAAATGATTAGTTTTCACACTAGACTAGCCAAACTTAAAAATGGTCCGATCTCTATTACTAGTCTTAAGCTACTATGTACACTAAGTATGTAGACTTTCTCTATTTGACATTAAGCTCGTGGTGGTAAGGCAACTAAATATATTTCAGCATCGTCTTACAAAAGATTGTTCATTGCTTATTGGCAAAAAATACTTATATACAAATGATTAGTTTTCACACTAGACTAGCCAATCTTAAAAATGGTCCGGTCTCTATTACTAGTCTTAAGCAACTATGTACACTAAGAATGTAGACTTTCTCTATTTGACATTAAGCTCGTGGTAAGGCAGCTTTATATATTTCAGCATCATCTTACAAAATTTAAGTGCACAGGTAAGATGGTAAAGTGCCTTATGGTGGGTCGAGCAATCAAAACCATGTTAACCAAACGGAGGGGTTAACATACACCCCTTCTAATGGTAACGGCGTCCTCACAGGCGGGTGCAAAATCATGTTACCCAATGAAGGGGTTAACATAACCCCTTCCTAATGGTGACCGCGTCATCGTGTCACCCTTGTTGCCGAAGTGGATGGTCCAGGAAACACCATGTAGGCAGCCAAGATTATGTGGTTAGGTTAGGACTAATCCACAACCAGATGCAGGGCAAGGTGATGGGTAACTTAAGGCAACATGGGAAGCGATAGGTGATACAAAGGTCCTTCATGTTGGCTCTCCGTTGGTGATGGAAGTGGTGTGGATCCTTCAACATAAGGTAGTTGGAAGAAGCGGTCAGCACCCTGTGTGAGTGGTGGAATAAGTGCCACGACCCCATGGAATGATTAGCATGGATAGATGGAGGTTCGGGGTATCTTGGGGTGATAAGGTATTATGCTCAGATGGGGCTTTTTATTGATGAATATGTTTGCCAAGGAGAGGTTTTGTTGGTGCTGCATTGGAGTCAAGCATGGAAGCTCGAGGGAGGAACCTGCAAGGTTGAGAGTTCTCCAGGTGATAGGTAGGTAGTTGGTAGAAGCAGTCTGCACCCTGTGAGAGTGGTGGAATAAGTGCCACGACCCCATGGAATGATTAGCATGGGTAGATGGAGGTTCAGGGCATATTGGGGTGATAAGGTATTATGCTAAGATGGGGCTTTTGCTTGATGAATATGTCTGCCAAGGAGAGGTTTTGTTGGTGCTGCATTGGAGTCAGGCATAGATGCTCGAGGGAGGAACCTGCAAGGTTGAGAGTTCTCCAAGCGATGGGTCATACGATGGGCCATGCTTGTGCTCGCCATGGTCCCCCGTCCAGAAATGTGCCTGAAGGGTTGGCGTTGATGAGGTTAGTTGTAGGTGCATGCATATGTGCGTGCCGTGAGATGCGAGGAATGAAAAAAATTATAATGCCCATGGTGAAATATGCAAGTGACGTGGATGGGCAAAGAGCTGAAGGTGTGCTTGTATGGGTGTACTCCTCTAGCACAAAGATTTCTCCAACTCAACTGCTTTCTTTGATACTTACTAGATACCCCTTTATTAGGGGAGTCAAGATTAGTACTTTATTTGAGGCATAGTAATGGACTTTGTGCAAGGCTGTGCCCATAGCTGCAATGGAGTGGGGTGACCTCTGTGGCTTGAAGGATTTAGCATTGTCGAGCACTTGGGATAGAGGTAGGGGTGGGCTAAATGGGTGGTGTGGTCAAAGATGAGGTGATGGCGGGTTCTTGCTACTTGTAGGAAGGTACATGCAATAGGTCGTACCATAGGCTAGGCTTGTGCCTGCCGCCATGGTCCCCCTTGAGAAATGTATGTAGGATGGCTGCTCTGTCTCGATGATAAGGCTCAACATAGGTTTGTGAAAGAACAATGCCTATGTGTCTACATACATGCAGAGCTCAATGTATCTAGTACATGAAAAGCCCATGGATATAATGCAGGTGGCATGTATGGGCATTGGGCAAAATGTGGGTCCATGTAGAAGCTTCCTCCAAACAATGCCTATGTCTCTAGTACATGCACAGCCCATGGAGATAATGCAAGTAGCGTGCATGGCATTGGGCAAAAGGTAGCTCGTGTAGAAGCTGCTTTCTGGTGAGAATTCCAACACTCTCCTGTCTTCAACAGTTTTCATTCTACTTTCTTCAACTCTTACACATGGTTTGAGATAGGGAATTGGTTTTGATGTGTAACGAGACAAGTCGTATAAGGCTAATGTGTGACTCAGGGGGTGGGGTGTCTACAAGAATGGAAGAAATGAGGACACCCTATAGGCTGGTAGGAATGTTCGTAAGCCGCGAACGATGGGTAGCATCTTTTTAAAGTGTTGGTGGCTATTCAACCTACTTTCTTGAAGCATGGCAATGTCCACAAAAAGAAGGGAAGCATTACAAAGTGTTTGGGACTTGAAAGATGGGTTTGGAGCGAGTTTTTTTTGACATCCATCCACTCGTTATACCCTCTATTACCTCTATCGTCTCTCTCTTCTCCCCTCTTCTCCCCTCTATCGTCTCTCTCTTCTCCCCTCATCACCCCTCCTCCTAGCCCAGCCTAGCCCTCACTACACTCTCCTCTCTCTCTCTCTCTCTCTCTCTCTCTCTCTCTCGTTCTCTCTCTCTATCTTTCTCTCTCCCTCCTTTCTCCTCTATCCTATCCATCTCTCCCTATTTCCCTCTTTCTCAACCTCCTTATCTACTCTCTCTCTCTCTCTCTCTGAGATAACTATGTTTATGTTTTGTTTCTATTTATTTTCCTTTCCATGATGAGATATGCCATGGACATTATTGTATCACTTTGGCCTCATAGGCCCATTAGGTCTTTAGTAGATGCTTAATATTTCTTTCTTTCTCTCTTTGTCACAAGGAGAGAGAGAGAGAGAGAGAGACTCTATGCTTAATATTTCTTTCTTTCTCTCTTTGTCACAAGGAGAGAGAGAGAGAGAGAGAGAGAGTCTCTCTCTCTCTCTCTCTCTCTCTCCTTGTGACAAAGAGAGAAAAAGAAATATTAAGCATCTACTAAAGACCTATAGTCTCTCTCTCTTTGTCACAAGGAGAGAGAGAGAGAGAGAGAGAGAGAGAGAGAGACTCTATGCTTAATATTTCTTTCTTTCTCTCTTTGTCACAAGGAGAGAGAGAGAGAGAGAGTCTCTCTCTCTCTCTCTCCTTGTGACAAAGAGAGAAAGAAAGAAATATTAAGCATCTACTAAAGACCTAATGGGCCTACGAGGCCAAAGTGATACAATAATGTCCATGGCATATCTCATCATGGAAAGGAAAATAAATAGAAACAAAACATAAACATAGTTATCTGAGAGAAAGAGAGAGAGAGTGGATATGGAGGTTGAGAAAGAGGGAGATAGGGAAAGATGGATAGGAGAGAGGAGAAAGGAGGGAGAGAGAGAGAGAGAGAGAGAGAGAGAGAGAGAAACAGGAGAGAGGAGAGAAAGAGAGAGAGGAGAGTGGAGTGAGGGCTAGGCTGGGCTAGGAGGAGGGGTGAGGAGGGGAGAAGAGAGAGAGGATAGAGGTAATAGAGGGTATAGCGAGTGGATGGATGTCAAAAAAAACTCGCTCCAAACCCATCTTTCAAGTCCCAAACACTTTGTAATGCTTCCCTTCTTTTTGTGGGCATTGCCATGCTTCAAGAAAGTAGGCTGAATAGCCACCAACACTTCAAAAAGATGCTACCCATCGTTCGCGGCTTATGAACATTCCTACCAGACAGCCGATAGGGTGTCCTCATTTCTTCCATTCTTGTAGCCACCACCCCACCCCCTGAGTCACACATTAGCCTTATACGACTTGTCTCGTTACACATCAAAACCAATTCCCTATCTTAAACCATGTGTAAGAGTTGAAGAAAGCAGAATGAAAACTGTTGAAAAAAGGAGAGTGTTGAAATTTTCACCAGAAAGCAGCTTCTACACGAGCTACCTTTTGCCCAATGCCATGCACGCTACTTGCATTATCTCCATGGGTTGTGCATGTACTACAGACATAGGCACTGTTTGGAAGAAGTTTCTACATGGACCCACATTTTGCCCAATGCCCATACATGCCACCTACATTATATCCATGGGCTTTTCATGTACTAGATACATTGAGCTCTGCATGTATGTAGACACATAGACATTGTTCTTTCACAAACCTATGTTGAGCCTTATCATCGAGACAGAGCAGCCATCCTACATACATTTCTCAAGGGGGATCATGGCGGCACAAGCCTAGCCTATGGTATGACCTATTGCATGTACCTTCCTACAAGTAGCAGGAACCCGCCATCACCTCATCTTTGACCACACCACCCATTTAGCCCACCCCTACCTCTATCCCAAGTGCTCGACAATGCTAAATCCTTCAAGCCACAGAGGTCACCCCACTCCATTGCAGCTATGGGCACAGCCTTGCACAAAGTCCATTACTATGCCTCAAACAAAGTACTAATCTTGACTCCCCTAATAAAGGGGTATCTAGTAAGTATCAAAGAAAGCAATTGAGTTGGAGAAATCTTTGTGCTAGAGGAGTATACCCATACAAGCACACCTTCTGCTCTTTGCCCATACACTCACTTGCATATTTCACCATGGGCATTGTAATTTTTTTCATTCCTCGCATCTCATGGCACGCACATATGCATGCACCTACAACTAACCTCATTAACACCAACCCTTCAGGCACATTTATGGATGGGGGGACCATGGCGGGCACAAGCATGGCCCATCGTATGACCCATCGCTTGGAGAACTCTCAACCTTGCAGGTTCCTCCCTCGAGCATCTATGCCTGACTCCAATGCAGCGCCAACAAAACCTCTCCTTGGTAGATATATTCATCAAGCAAAAGCCCCATCTAAGCATAATACCTTATCACCCCAATATGCCCGGAACCTCCATCTACCCATGCTAATCATTCCACGGGGTCGTGGCACTTATTTCACCACTCACAAGGTGCAGACCGCTTCTACCAACTACCTACCTACCTATCACCTGGAGAACTCTCAACCTTGCAACAAGTTCCTCCCTCGAGCTTCCATGCTTGACTCCAATGCAGCACCAACAAAACCTCTCCTTGGCAAACATATTCATCAATAAAAGGCCCCATCTGATCATAATACCTTATGACCCCAAGATACCCTGAACCTCCATCTACCCATGCTAATTATTCCATGGGGTCGTGGCACTTATTCCACCACTCACAGGGTGCTGACCGCTTCTAGCAACTACCTTATGTTGAAGGATCCACACCACTTCCATCACCAACGGAGAGCCAACATGAAGGACATTTGCATCACCTATCGCGTCCCATGTTGCCTTAAGTTAAACCATCACCTTGCCCTGCATCTAGTTGTGGATCAATCCTAACCTAACCACATAATCTTGGCTGCCTACATGGTGTTTCCTGGACCATCCACTTCGGCAACAAGGGTGACACAACGACGCGGTCACAATTAGGAAGGGGTTATGTTAACCCTTCATTGGTTAACATGATTTTGCACTTGCCTGTGAGGATGCCGTTACCATTAGAAGGGGTGTATGTTAACCCCTCCGTTTGGTTAACATGGTTTTGATTGCTCGACCCACCATAAGGCACTTTACCATCTTACATGTGCACTTAAATTTTGTAAGATGATGCTGAAATATATAAAGCTACCTTAGCACGAGCTTAATGTCAAATAGAGAAAGTCTACATACTTAGTGTACATAGTTGCTTAAGACTAGTAATAGAGACAGGACCATTTTTAAGTTTGGCTAGTCTAGACATCTTACCTTTGCACTACTGTGAGCTCTCCCATCCACAAAGCAACAGTATATCCATTGGCCAAGGCTCTATTCCAGACAGTGACATACTGGCATAGGCTATGGGAGCTTCCACTTGATAGATACCCCTGGCTAGCCCTGGAGTCCTCGAGACAGTTGACACTTGAGGGAGATACATAGTGCTGGTATGCACAGGTAGGCACTTGGTTTGGCATGCATGGCATGGTATGCACAGGTAGGCACTTGGTTTGGCATGCATGGTATGCAGATGGAGGCACTCCCCCCCTTCTAGTACTACAGCATAGAGGCCTCGTCATTTGCTCTCAGCCACACAGAGCGGAACAGGGTTATCTCAGGAAGGACATTTTCAGATTGGATACTCAGAGGACATGGAGTTCACCTAGTTGTCCATTGGGGACAAAGATGGCCTTCTATAGAGATCACCTCCTATGCCTGATAGAGGATGGGTTCATCATCCGTCCACACTACATGGACACACACCTATCCTTTGGGGTGAGATGTGCAATCGGCCAAATCCGCACCTCGTCCCACCAGCTGAGAGTGGAGGCTGCCAGATATAGACCTAGGGTGGCCGCACCAAAGGGACAGGATATGCCAACTCTGTCATACAGAGCCCAAGACAGAGGACCATTACATATGCCAATTGTTGGGGTAAAGGCATTATGCCCGGGCCTTGTAGTGTGTACAAGCCCATAAGTTTTATAGTACATAGTACACTTAGTACTTTTAATGTACTAAGTGCACTATGTGTACTAGAGCAAATATACATGTGTGATAGGGGAGTCACACACTCATATTGTGAGTTGACTTATCCCCACATATGTCTCTCTCTCTCTCCCTTCTTCTCTATGTGTGTCTCCCACATGAAACCCGAACTCTCTCCCTTCAACTGGTATCAGAGCAGGCTGTGTTTTAGGGTTTCAGGATTCCTCTAATTTCACTGTGCGCTGCTGTCCAGTGCTACCCTTGTGACAACCGCCCAGTTGCGCCCAGGACAAGAACTCTACAGCCAGCGCTCACCTGGCCACCCTAATCTGAGCAGCATTGCCATTATACACGCATGAGCCACCTGTCTATAGCGGCGACGACGACACGAGATTGCTGACATCAGTCGTCGTCGCTTCAATGTACCTGCCATGCCCAATTGAGCGCTATTGAGCTACCTCCTGTTGAGCGCTGTTGAGCGTAGTCGCCTACTACGAGTGAGCCGTTGAGCCATGCAGGGGGCTTGGCGCCCGGAAACCAAAGGGGGCGGTTTGGGCTCCCTGGGCTCTTCTTAGGGGCGGCGCGCATTCCCTTCTTGCCCCCAAATCTGGCCACAACCCGCGAACCATTGCCCACACCGAAAGACTTGGAGGTAGACGACAGCTCCTGCGTTGAAGACCCTAGAAACGAAGCAGCTGTAGCGCCACCACCTTCGCAGTTGAATTATTCCACGCTCCGCACCACGTGCACGAATATAGCTACCATCCGTACCTGCACAGCAGCAGCAAATTCGATGCCCCCCCTTTCTGCAATTGAAATCAAAATTTTTTAGAGGTACTTGCTTCAATTTTTTGGGATTTGCATGTCCATTTTCATCAATTGAGCAGGTACAGGTCCAAATGGCTCAGATTTTGAGCAAAATTGGCAACATTGGGTGACATTGGTCACATTCCGGGTCAATTTGCAAGAAATTGGGTGTCAACATTTGGGGCTTTTGATGTAATTGTGCCATTGGGCATTCATACATGCTGTATGATGTGAGCAATCTCACATTCGGGGCTAAATTGCAAGAAATTTGAGTGCAAATCAAAGGGCTTTTGTGCAATTGGGTTAATTTGCATGTAGGCACTAGCATTTGATGCTTTGGGCAATGTGTTGATGCCTGTCAAGCACTCAATGTGCCATTAAATCAAGGGGCTTTTATGTATT
This sequence comes from Cibotium barometz, assembly GCF_041138505.1. Taxonomy (NCBI): domain Eukaryota; kingdom Viridiplantae; phylum Streptophyta; class Polypodiopsida; order Cyatheales; family Cibotiaceae; genus Cibotium; species Cibotium barometz. The sequence continues at coordinate 45,090,240 of NC_141075.1, forward strand.
GGATGTATATGTGGCTAGGGGGAAGCATTGTGATGACTCTGGATGCCTTCATGTGCTTTAATGTACCATTCATGATCAAAAATTAATCTTGAATCAAGGGGCTTTTCAAGATTTTGTGCTTGTTGAGCTTGCGACAAAGATGAAGCCAAAGATGCAAAGCCAAAGGGCAAAAGTGGAGTCAAGATTGAAGAAGTCAATGTGTCACATGCAGGTGACAGTGAGGATGAAGTCCTATTCATGTCTTCACTTGATGCCCATTCACTCCATGCAAGAGATGGTCATGGTATGCACTCATGGATCATTGATTCAGGTGCCTCCTTTCATGTCACAGGTTGCAGAGACTTGTTTGTCAGGTATACTACTGGCAATGAAGGAGTAGTTTATTTGGGTGACAACCATGCATGCCAGATTCTTGGCAGAGGTGATATGAGGCTTGTGTTTTCAGATGGCTCACAGCTTATGCTCCATGATGTCAGGCATGTGCTTGAGATCAAGAAGAACCTGTTTTCTACTGGACAGCTTGATGATGCTGGTTATGTTACCACATTTGGTGGTGGAAAGTGGAAGATTAGTAAGGGCTCACTGGTTGTTGCCAGAGGCTCTAAGGTGGACACTCTTTACTTGATGCATGCTAATGTTTGTCACCATGCTAATGTAAATGCAACCGAGCTGCCGGAAATCTCTATGTGGCATAGCCGGTTGGGACACATGAGTGTCAAAGGAATGGAGCAACTCTAGTGTCCCCACAAGAAAGCTCTTTGACAGAAAGATGCTCAGTTAGAGCTTGTGCATACAGATGTATGTGAGATGCCTCAGCTTTCTTTGGGAGGGGAAAAATATTTTGTGTCTTTTATTGATGATGCCACACACAAGGTGTGGGTTTATCCTCTTCGTTTGAAGAGTGATACACTCTCAGTGTTTGAGAAGTTTGTTGCTCATGTTGAAAATCAAACTGGCAAAACACTGAAGGCTTTGCGTTCCGACAATGGTGGAGGGTATGTGTCCAAACAGTTTCAGGACTTTTGTGATGCTAAAGGCATCAAGAGGGAGCTCTCTTCTCCTTATGATCCTCCACAAAATGGGACAGCAGAGAGGATGAACATGACCATTCAGGAGAAGGTCCGTTCTATGTTGTCACATGCTGTGCGTTACCTCATGGTTTTTGGGCTGAAGCTGTTATGACAGTCGTTCATCTTATAAACAGGTCACCTAACACGAGGCTTGGTGGGAAAGTGCCAGAGGAAGTATGGACAGGGAAGCCTCCGTCATACAAGCACTTGAGAGTGTTTGGTTGTGTTGCGTACGTACACATATGCAGGGAAATACGCACCAAACTTGATCCTAAGTCTCACAAATGCATATTCCTAGGATATGGTGACAGAGGTGAAATGGGGTATAGACTTTGGGATCCAGTGAATAGAAAGATTATACGTAGCAATGATGTCATTTTTGATGAAACATGCATGTATAAGGAGCCTGCAAGGCAACACGAGCCTGGCAGAGTCATCTTTGATGATGATGGACATCATGGACAACAACCAAGGGCTGTAAATCAGCCATTACAGCAACAAAACCAGTCCTTAAATGGTGCTAGAAATGGTCCAAATGGACAGCCAGAGATGGTAGAAAATATCCCTATGGATATCCCACAGTTAGAGGAGATAACAGGCATGATCTTTCAACCTTATGGCATGGAATAGGAGCCACCAATAGGTGATATGTAGGCTGGACAGCAACCTGCAAATGATGATCATTGGGTACGAAGGTCCACAAGACCCTCCAGACCCCTTGACAGGTTTGTTCCAGGGGTTGACTACTTGATGCTCACTGACTGTGGGGAGCCCTCATGTTATAAGGAGGCTTTATAGAGGGCAGACAACGCTCTTTGGGAGCGTGCTATGAAGTCAGAGATGGATTCTCTGCACAAAAATGGAACATGGAAGTTGGTGCATTTGCCTACAGGCAAGAAGGTTAGCAGGAATATAGTGTGGACTTTGATGAGATCTTCTCTCCAGTGGTGGTCAAAATGACCACACTTAGAGCTATATTAGCTTTGGTTGCTCATGATGATCTGGATTTGATTTAGATGGATGTGAAGATTGCTTTTCTTCACGGTGATCTCCATGAGGAGATATATATGCAACAGCCAGAGGGTTATGCAGTAAATGGAACGGAGAAGCTTACATGCAAGCTGAAAAAGAGTCTTTATGGGCTCAAACAGGCACCAAGGAATGGTATCATAAATTTGATACATTCATGAAATCCCAGGATTTCAGGAGGAGTGACATAGATCACTGCTTATACACAAGAAAGCTTTGGATGGCTGTCTATTGATCCTCATCTTGTATGTTGATGATATGTTGTTTGCCGGGAAATCTCGTTTTAAAGAGATGGATGCCTTGAAGAAGAGGCTGCATCAGACCTTTGATATGAAGGATTTGGGTGATGCAAATCACATTTTGGGTATGCGAATACTTCGGGACAGAAATCAGCATGTGTTGTATTTGTCTCAGAAGGAATACATTGGCAAAGTTTTGCAGGGTTCAATATGGATGGGGGGAAGAAGACTAGTACTCCTTTGCCTCCATATGTGAAACTCAGTGCTATGGACAGCCCACAGTCGGATAGTGACAGGGCTGATATGGCCAAGATTCTATATGCTTCAGCTTGTGGCAGTCTCATGTATGCCATGGTTGCTACGAGGATGGATGATTGCATTTGCAGTGGGAGTGGTTACTAGATACATGGCCAAGCCTGGCAACAAGAAGCATTGGGAAGCAGTGAAAGGTGTCATGAGATACCTGAAGGGCACACAGGATATGTGCATTTGCTTTGGCAAACAGGATGCATTAGTGCATGGTTACACGGATTCGGATTATGCCGGTCATCCAAATAACCGGAAGTCTACTGCCGGTTATGTGTTTACATTCACAGGAGGTGTTGTGTCATGGATATCCAGGATGCAGAAGTGCACTGCCTTATCTACTACAGAGGCCGAGTATATTGCAGCCACAGAGGCTTGCAAGGAGGCATTATGGCTATCTTGGTTAGTGGTTGATTTGGGTTATACAGGGGATATTCCATTGTTGCATTGTGATAGTCAGAGTGCCATCCAGTTGGCAAAGAACCCTGTCTTTCATGCAAAGATGAAGCATGTGGATGTGAAGTATCACTTCATCAGAGAGGTGATAGAGAACAAGCAGATTCAGCTTGTCAAGATTCATACGGATGACAACCCAGCTGATCTGTTGACAAAGAGTTTGCCTCCAGAGCGGTTTGCTCATTTTGCAGACACTTGACATTGGATGAGGCCAGTTTCAGCCTTGATATGGCCTTGTATATTATCATGTACATGCTGATTTTTCTTTTCCTTCATTTAAGGGCACTTTGCCTTTAAGTGGGAGGTTGTTGGGGTAAAGGCATTATGCCCACCCTTGTAGTGTGTACAAGCCCATAAGTTTTATAGTACATAGTACACTTAGTACTTTTAATGTACTAAGTGCACTATGTGTACTAGAGCAAATATACATGTGTGATAGGGGAGTCACACACTCATACTGTGAGTTGACTTATCCCCACATATGTCTCTCTCTCTCTCTCTCCCTTCTTCTCTGTGTGTGTCTCCCACATGAAACCCTAACTCTCTCCCTTCAATGCCCCGTGTACTATGAGATTCGGGGGAGGTTCCACTGCCTCTTTCGAGCTGGGTTGTTCGAAACACTTTCCAGGATCATGGACTTCCCGGATCAGAGATGCTTGGGACATTTTCTTCTAGAGCTTCGTAGACACAGGGAGTCCTTATTGAGATCCAAATCAGCTGTACTTGCTCGAGGGACCAGCACAAAGAGCTCTCACTGACTTCTTCCATACCAGCACTCTCAGGATTGATCCACCCATCATAACCAGACCACATGCTAGTGTAGGAGCTTGGCCAAGAGGTGATCCACCCATCATAACCAGACCACATGCTAGTGTAGGAGCTTGCCCAAGAGGTATGACACTCAACAAAGCCACTGAGTTATGCAGAGCTCGACGCCCCAGACCCCATGGCCCTTGCCCACGGCCACCACAGGAAGATCTGGGCCATCATCTCCTATCATCGCAGGACCTTCTCGCGCGCAACTCAGTTTTACCACCTTGAGCACCTTGTCACAGTGGCCCATGAGGGATGTATTAGGGTGATATGAGAGCTCTCTGCTCATGTACCTAGATTAAATTTTAAAGTTCTAGATTTTTGTTAGCTTTCTTTATTACTATTTTGTACCCAGGATTATGTAGCTCATGGATATGATGTAACCTTTTGGTCTCATAGGTCATTTTGGCCTTTTGAAGATGTTAATACAACTTTCTTTCTTCTCTCTCTCTCTCTCTCTCTCTCTCTCTCTCTCTCTCTCTCTCTCTCTCTCTCTCTCTTATCGATTGTCTATGCAAACACCAAACTCACCTTAGAGTGCTTCTATCCCCATCTTCTTCTTCTCTCTCTATCTCTCCTCTCTCTCCCTTCTCCAACTTTCTTTCTTCTCTCTCTCTCTCTCTCTCTCTCTCTCTCTCTCTCTCTCTCTCTCTCTTACCGATTGTCTATGCAAACACCAAACTCACCTTAGAGTGCTTCTATCCCCATCTTCTTCTTCTCTCTCTATCTCTCCTCTCTCTCCCTTCTCCTCTCTCTCTCTCTCTCTCTCTCTCTCTCACACACACACACACACACACTCGTTGTTGTCAGCAAAAACACAAAACTCTCCTTAGAGTTTTTCTCTCTTAAAGAGATTATTAGTAACCATTGAGAGAGAGAAGAAGAAAGGCCAACATTTAGTGTTGATTGCATGTTCTACAGTTTCATATTAAGCATTAAACGTAAGAAGAATATAGTACAAACAAAAATAAGAGAGAGAGAGAGAGAGAGAGAGAGAGAGAGAGAGAGAGAGGAGTGACTGGTAAAAAATTAGAGAGAAAGAGGGTGGATGTGTGTGTGTGTGTAGAGAGAGAGAGAGAGAGAGAGAGAGGGGGGGGGGGGTTGGAGACAGAAGAGAGAGTGAAAGGAGAGAAATAGAGTGTGTGTGTGTGTGTGTGAGAGAGAGAGAGAGAGAGAGAGAGAAATGAAATGAAATTTTATTATTTTTTTATGAAGGACCCAATAAATAATGGAATGAAAAATAAATTAGAAACAAAACAAAGCTATCTCACTAGGGTGATACAAAAATGTCCATGGAATCGTGGACTAGTGGAGAACATGGAACATGAGAGGAGCATCAGTCCCCAATACATGGTATACCACTCTCCAATATATCAAGCATGGGACTAATGAGTATGGCCAAGAGGTCTCCCTCAGTAGCTAGCTATGTTATGTGGAAAGGTAGCTCGATGGCAGTGGAGCATGTCCTAAATCTGGAGTTGATGAGGGGTCCATGGACATCAATGTCTGAGGTAGCTCGATGGAAGTGGAGCATGTCTTAAATTTGGAGTTGATCAGGGGGTTCATGGACACCGACGTCTGAGGGGCTAGGGACATTACGCACATTGGAATGTAGAGGGATGGTCCTCTCATGCGGGGGGTCCATACTAGCCCAAGGTGGGTCCACAGGATCCAATATATGGGTGTCCTCCACGTCATGGGTCCACAAGAAGCTGGTGATGGTTGGCTAGCAAGGGAGGAAAGTGTCCCTGTGTCTGCGGAGCTCAAGTAGGAAGAGTTATAGGAAATGCTAGTTCGAGAGATCAATGATCCTAAAGAGTGGACCAAATCCCTCACAGTGAAACCTCCCGTGGATCTCATAGTATACTAGGTAGCAACATATGTAATGCTCCTTTGTCTCAACCTCTGTGTGGTATAATCGACAGATCTTCTTCTCTTTGGGTCTCCATATGAGCTCCTCGGCTCTGAAGATGTGCTTAGCTCTACTTGTCTCCACTTTGAGGCAGTGGGATGAAACCTATATTTGGCCAATCGCAACCCGCATGGTATGGGGCATGTGAACACTAAGGTAGCTCTACTGTTGGATGAATCCATCCTTAGTGAGAGAGAGAGAGAGAGAGGGAGGGAGGGAGGGAGAGAGAGAGAGAGATATTAACATCCTTGGAATGCCTTGAGAGAAGGCATATGGGACCAAAAGTACATCATGATTGATACAATCCACTTCGGGTGAATCTAAGATAACAATGAAAAGCAATGAGCTAAAGAAGAATTTTGCAAGTTCTACTTTCTTGGCTTGGAGTTGCATAGGAGTTAACTCCTTTTGGCAATCCAAAACTTTGTACCTTTAAGCTCTCAAGATTGTCATAGAATTGCCACTTTGTCTCTCTGCGAGAGAGAGAGAGAGAGAGAGAGAGAGAGAGAGAGAGCCCTTTTCCCCCTCCCCCTCCCCCTCCCCCTCCCCCTCTCTCCCCTAACGCCCAAGTGGCGAGCTGGCCACAGGGAAAAAATTTTAAAAAGATCTATTAAAAAAAATTCCCTCCCCCAGCCCCAAGACATGAGCCCCCAACCTCCAAGTGGTTGTTAAAATTAGGGCATTGTGATGAGCTATGGTGGATCAAACACTAGAATCAACATCATTAACAAAGTGATTAGTAATCAATTAAGATATAATTAGCAAATAATCAAGATATAATTAGTGAAATAGATTAATGTAGGCATGGAGACTCAAAAACCAGCAAATTCTCATTAGGGCAATGCCTCAATTTATAGAGTTTACATCAAGCATAAAATCCCTGTGATTTCTCCATGATTCACTCCACCTCTTTTCCATGATTCACTCCACCTCTTTTCCCTGATTCTCTCCACCTCTTCACTTTTCCCAGAATATCTCCCAAAATATCTCCACACTTCCTAAATCTTCTCATGCTACCCTTTATTCTCTCCCAGTAGATTCTTCTCACCTTTTCACAGGTTCTTTCACATTTACACATTCTCTTTTACAGCCTCTAACCAAGGACTTGTTCCCGCACACATCCTATTCACTTGTATTTTCAACACCTCCCCTCAAGTGAATACTCTCTAGCATACCTGGACCCTGTACCAAGTTTCCCTCTTACTTGATAGCCCGTGACCAATGCCTCAAGTCCCTAAACTCCATAGTCCTTTTGACACACTCTCTCTCTATGTGTCCAAGGCTACTATAAGTACCCGCGACTTTGACTAAAGTGCTCACACATACATCTACCACGTGGCCTACATCATCGGTGGCTCAGAGGTGGTTTTACTTTGTTAGGGCAGGTTACATTAGGTTGTGGGGTCTCTCTCTCTCTCTCTCTCTCTCTCTCTCTCTCTCTCTCTCTCTCTCTCAGAAAAGATGATCCGACTCCACTTCCTTTGGAGCCTCCATGAAGTTTGCTCGATGTCGTTCCTTCTCCCACTGGGTTTGCTGTAGCAGTCTCTCGCCATGTGTCCTGGCTTTCCACATTTGTGGCAAGTGAAGGTCCTTCCTCCTACTCTGCCTCTTCCTCGTCCTCGTCCTTGAGAGAATCCTCCTCGGGTGAAGAATGCTTTTTCTTGTCCTGTTGTTGAGTCGAGCCATTTCTTCTCTTTGCCTCTGCTCTCTTGCTCTAGTAGAGCTGCTTCTATCTCATGTAGCTTCAATTCAGGTACATTCTTTAGTGTTGCTACAATATTTTCATATTCACCTTTGTCCACACTCTTCAGAAGCACTGCTAGTGCCTCATCATCTTCTACCTTTTGGCCAATAGCTACCAGCTATTGCTTAATGCTTTTATATTTGTTCAAGTGTGTGATTAAAGGTTCACTTTCCTGCATGTCCAATTTGTAGAATTGCATTAACAGATTTATCTTTGAATTTTTTGCTTGTGTGCCAAACAATTTATTGAGTTCATTCCATGCATCTTTTGCCCATTGTATCCCTGTGATGTGATGAATGATTTCATCATTTAAACTGAGTGCAATAAGTCCCAATGGTTTTTCATTCCTGCTCTTCCACTCATTTTTCCCTCTCTCTGGACATTCATCTCTTCCCTCAACTAGCCCCCACAGATTTTTCCTCATAGCAAATACATGGTTTTCGTCTGCCATGTGTAAAACTGCTCCCCATCAAATTTGGCTATTTCTTGTGATGTACTCATGGTGATGTGAAGGGGGTCTTACCTCTTGATCCAATTTCAAGATTCAAGGGTAGTGTCTACCCTTTTACAACTCAATCTGGTGTTTAATAGATGATTACAACAAATTTATCAGCATAAAATCACCAGAAATTACATTAAATCAAGGGTAACCAATTTGTACAGAATGGTTGGAGTATCAAACCAACTTCGAATTGAAATCTGAAGTTATAGGGATCTGTATCAGATACCTAATGGTTAATTTGAACCCTCAATTGTACCAAAATATAGTGATTAGCATTGATTAATCACTGATTAGCAAATTAATCCACTGTTTTGTGTGCAAAAAACAGAGTATGCGGGGAGTCTAGATCTGGTGCCTTAGACTTCAAATGAGCTCAAATGCTTTCAAAGGCATCAATAGCAATGAGTCTAGTAGAGGATTAAGCCAATAAACACAAGATTTGACCAAATATTGAAAGCTTAATCTCTGTTTTACCAAAGTCACCTGTAGATTTGATGAAGAGCTTGGATCTCACTATAGACTTGATGAAACTGAATTCTGTCTTCACCAGCTTGTAGAGCATGCTTGAAAACACTTTGGGCTAGGAGGAATTAGAGACATTTGATTTGTGGAAGTAGAAATAACCAAATCAGCTCAGAAAAATGACACCTAGTAAATCTGCGATTTCTCCCTCGTTCGCTGGCGGTTTGCGCTAATGATTAGATAGGCTTGAAGAGCTATGAGATAGCTATCATGTGCTATAAGGATTTGGCCTAATTTTATGTGTGCAAGGAGAGGGAGCTCCTCCACTAGCTGGGGGTACAGAGGTGAGTTGAAAAAAGAGGAAAAAGTATAATTTTCTACTAATCCTAATTAGCAAAATAATTACCAAGATAATGAGCTCACAAAATGATGGATTCTAGGCATGGCTTTGATACCATGTTGAAATTAGGGCATTGTGATGAGCTATGGTGGATCAAACACTAGAATCAACATCATTAACAAAGTGATTAGCAAATAATTAAGACATAATTAGTGGGTAATTAGCAAATAGATTAATGTAGGCATGGGTACTCAAAAACCAACAAATTCTCATTAGGGCAATGCCTCAATTTATAGAGTTTACATCAAGCATCAAATCCCAGTGATTTCTCCATGATTCACTCCACCTCTTTTCCCTGATTCTCTCCACCTCTTCACTTTTCTCAGAATATCTCCACACTTCCCAGAATATCTCCACACTTCCTAAATCTTCTCATGCTACCCTTTATTCTCTCCCAGTAGATTCTTCTCACCTTTTCACAGGTTCTTTCACATTTACACATTCTCTTTTACAGCCTCTAACCAAGGGCTTGTTCCCGCACACACCCTATTCACTTGTATTTTCAACAGTGGTGAGCTCTGTCTCTCTCTCCCTCCCACCCACCCCCCAGACCCTCTCTCTCTCTCTCTCCCTCACACACACACACCCTACACCCACCCACCCTCCTCTCTCTCTCCTCTCTCTCTCTCTCTCTCTCTCTCTCTCTCTCTCTCTCTTCTCTCCCCGAACCCCCAAGTGGCGAGCTCGGAGAGGGAGGGAGGGCTCTCTCTCCAAGCCCACCTCGAGAACCCCCAAGTGGCGAGCTCGAGGGGGAGAGAGAGAGAGAGAGAGAGAGAGAGAGAGAGAGAGAGAGAGAGAGTTGTATTAATGTCTTCAAAAGGCCAAAATGACCTATGAGACCAAAAGGTTACATCATATCCATGAGGTACATCATCCTGGGTACAAAATAGTAATAAAGAAAGATAACAAAAATCTAGAACTTTAAAATCTGATCTAGGTACATGAGCATAGAGCTCTCATATCACCCTAATACATCCCTCATGGGTTGCTGTGACATGGTGCTCAAGGTGGTAAAACTGAGCTAGCACGAGAAGGTCCTGTAATGATGGGAGATGATGGCCGAGTTCCTCCTATGGTGGCATGGCCGTGGGAGAGGGCCATGGGGTCTGGGGCGTCCAGCTCTACATAACTCAAAGGCTCTGTCGAGTGTCACACCTCTCAGCCGAGCTCCTGCACTAGCCTGTGGTCTGGGTATGAGAGAGAGAGAGAGAGAGAGAGAGAGAGAGAGAGAGAGAGAGAGAGAGAGAGAGAGAGAGAGAGAGAGAGAGAGAGAGAGAGAGAGAGAAGCCCACCGCGAACCCCCAAGTGGCAAGCTCGGAGAGAAAAAAAGAAAGAAAGATTTTATTAACGTCTTCCAAAAGACCGAACTCAGCCTATAAGACAAATCAGTGTACCTGTGTGGTGGGTATCCTTTGTCATCCGAACAAAATGAAAAAGTACTGAACTAAAAAGCTGAATCTGGGTGTGCAATAAGTACAATGAGTGGGGGATCATGATATGCAACCTAGCTAGCTCCATCCTGTACCATACTGGGGGTATAAAATGGTATACATCAATGAAGGGGGTGTCCACAACTCCCTGAAGAACATGCCTGGGTCTGCTCTGAAGCGTCACTCCGCACCCTCTCTGTGAAACTGAGCTCTGATCTCTGTCATCTCTCTCGGGTATAGGCGTGGTGTCTGAAAGCCAGGTGTCCTCTCTCTTGCGGGCTCTGAGTGTCTTTGCTCTTTGGAGAGTAATTCCCTGCTGTGTAGGGACTGGGAGTGGGATGGATCTCTCAAAAAATGTAGTGATCTGTGTCTGTCGTCCCCCTCTGGAGCTGTCTGAGCCTGTAACGATGTCTCTCTGATGTTGTATGTCTAGAATGAATCTCCGCAGAATGCACTAGTTTGCTGTCTCAAAGATTTGGCATAGGGAATGTGGCTTTCTGAATAAAATGGGATATCTCTCTCTGATGGCTGTATATGCTCTACATCTGCATACATAATGCTCCTCACTCTCCACCTCCTCTCTGCACAATTTGCATACCCTCTCCTCTCGAGGGGGCCATCATCAGTGATACTCATGAAGTGATCTCTGTAGTAAAGCATCTTCGGTGGAAGAGGCTGTGTAGGCGATATCCATCTCTCTCGTGTATAGAGCTGCCATAGGTCCTATCTCAATACTCTGTTCCTCTCACTATGAGAGATGGATATGTGGTGCATCCCTGTCATACTAGAATGGTAGTAGATGATCCATGTCTAGGCCATGCTGTGAGAACCAATGTGTGACCTATGCATATACCATGATCCTCTGTCTCCTGCCTCAGCCAGCTGTCTAGATGCCTCAAAAGCTCTGTATGACAATCTGTCCTATGGCATCTCTCTGAATCTGTCTACTAGCAAGCATACAGTATGGAATATGGCCTCTACCATCATAGGAGGCACATCAAACTCTGCTTGGATAAGGCCTGGCGCCCATACTGCTACTCCATACATCAGTGTGCCAGTGTGACTAATGTGTCAAATAGCCACCCCTTCGTCCGGGGCTCCTGAAAATGCACCTGGTGGCACTGTCTCTCTAGCATAGCCAATTCTGCATATCCTCGTGTCAATCTAGCTATGGCTGCTAAACTCATGGTGAAGCGCGTAGCTGCTACTACAGAGAAGGTAACCCCTAGGTACACGTATGATGTCACCACCTCCACTTGGCATCCTATGAGAGTGAATGTCAGCTGACTCCTACCCTGTCTTGATGTATGAAAGACCATAACCTTGGTTTTCCCAAGGTTCACAGTAAGACCCCTCTGTGTGCAGAAATCATCGAGTGCATGTAGATGCTACTGTAGACCTCGTGGAGACTCAGACACTAATACAATATCATCAGCATAAAGCATAATATGTACTGAGTTACCTGCTAGATCAACTCCATCTCCACCTCCCTGTGTAATGAAGTCAGCCACGTTATCAATGTATAACCCAAATAGCGTGGGGGAAAGTGGGCATCCTTGCTTCACACCAATGGTGCTAGCAATAGTCTCAGACATACCTCTCCTGGGCATCTGACTCGCCCAAAAAACCTCCTCATATAATGCATAGATGCCCCATGTCATATTTGTTGGTATGCCAAGAGACTGCAGGCGGGCACTGAAAGAGCCTCTCTCATAGTACTGTGTCAAATGCCTTGTGGAAATCCACAAAGTAGCAATAGAGCTTTCTCTTCCTCATTGTGGCCTGATCAATCATACATCTCAAAGTGAATACATGGTCAGTGGTAGAGAAAGCTCTCCTGAAGCCTACCTGCCCTAATGAGCGTAAACCTACTCGCTCAGCATATAAGCTAAGCTCTTGCTCCAACATTGCACCACATGTGGCCAACCATAACCGTCCTGTAGTTGCTCAGATCGAGCATATCCCCTGTTTTGTGGATCGGCACAACGGTGTGCATCATCCACTCCACAGGCAACAAACCCTCTACTAGTGCCCTGTTAAACAGTTGTGTAAGAAATGGAGCCAAAGAATCTACTGCATATATGAGATGCTCACCCTGTACGCCCATATGGTCGGCGGCCCGTCCATGCTGTAGTCGACGGATAGCTTCCTTTACCATCGAGTGGATAAAGAAGCTAGCTGTGGTAGGTCAAGGCTCTTGTGGCTGAGGTATAGGTGGCTACTGTCAGGCATGGTATAGGCCCTCTCTGCATATGTGTGCCATGTCTATGGGTTTGCAATGGTTGTCAATGTCCGGGGCTCTCTAAAGTGCCACCATGAGATAGGGCTATCTCTACTCATGAAGAAATGGAAGATCTCTAGCTCTTGTATCTCTACGAAGGCCTGCCTTTTGTGGTGAGTAAGTCTCCTCATCTCTCTCCTCGACTCCTGCTCTGTGACGGCTCCCAAGGCTCTCTGTATGCGGAGCCGTGAGTATAGGGCTCCGCACTCATCATCATACCATCTGTTCTGGGGCATAGTCCTAGTTCTCGTAGGCTCTCCTGAGTGGACACAATGTGGGAAGCCCTGTAATGCAACCGTGTGTAGGAGTGATGCCAGCTGGGCTATAATGGTATCCATGGGTGCCAGGGGATGCATGAGTAGGAGCCCATCCTCTACTTTGCCAGTGTATATGTCTTCCATGTCATGTGTGAAGTAGATGGTAGTGTGTGGTGTCGGTATGTGGGGGGCTGGTGATACTGGTGATCTGGCTAGTGAAAATGCCAAGTATGTATGATCTACCCTAATAAGACGAGGTGGGATGGAGAATGAGGTGACAAGCTGTGATGCCTCCCCAAAGACCCCATAATGTAGTCTACCACCATGCCTCCGGTCCGTGTATGACCCCCATGTGGGAAGCATGTCAGCCCTCCTGATCCCGGCCACTGTAGCATCCCGTTAAAAATAACGAGACAATGCCTGGCTCCCAACTCTAGTAAGTGGTCCCCATAATGTCCTCTGTCTGGTCCAGTGTCCTTTGATGCCTGACTACTATCTCCTCTGGATCCACAGGGTGGAGGATCTCCATGTCATCATAGTCATACACCTCACACTGTCTGCTCTATGTGTGGGCATTGAAGTCACCCGTAAGAAATACTTCCCCTAGTGTAGAATAATGCATAATCTCCTCTAACAGACAAGTGTATGGTGAGGCTCCTGTCTCCTCCTCTTGTGGCATGTCCTCTAATAGACAAGTGTATGGTGGTGAGGTTCCTGTCTCCTCTTGTGGCATGTCCTCTATAATGACATAGGAGGATCCTGATGGAGGAAAGTAACATAAGGCTATGTATATAACCCAAAAAGTAACATAAGGCTATGTATATAACCATGTCTTCTTGTGAGAGCTGTAAGCTGATCCACATGTATGTGGCCTCTGGATCCTGTGCTACCACTCTCAGTCTCCCCTATAGATCCCGTCTGAATAGAACTGCTACTCCCCCCGACCGTCTCCACCACCTCATTGAGGTTGGAATCGGATGTCTTCTTGTTCTCCTTGATTAGTGCCTTCATTGCCGTCTCGAGGGCCTCGAGTTTCTCTTGGAGACTCGAGGCCATTCCTCGAGATTACTCTACAGCCCTTCCCACAGGCAAGGAGGAGAGAGAGAGAGAGAGAGTTATGTTGCTACCTTGGGGGCCTGAGCAAGGGTGGGTGGGGAAAGGGGGGCACAAGGCCTACTGGACAGGTAGGCGTGGGCTAGCATAGCGCCAGCAGGGCAGCGAGGCGGAAGGGCTAGTGGATGGCAGTAGTAGCGAACAGAGAGGCGGAGGAGAAAGAGAGAGAGAGAGAGAGAGAGAGAGAGAGAGAGAGGAAACGGGAGAGAGGGCGGCGAGCAGGGGCAAAGGCAGCGGCTACGCACAGAGACGTGAAGCAAACAGGGAACAGCGAAGCGAAGTGGGCGGCGAGCAGGGGCGAAGGCAGCGGCTACGCACAGAGGCACGAAGCGAATAGGGAACAACGAAGCGAAGCGGGCAGCGAACAGTGAAGCGAACAGTGAACAGAGAGAGAGAGAAGAAAGGAGGAGGAGAGAGAGAGAGTGAGTGAGTGAGAGAGAGAGAGAGAAAGAGGGGGGGGTGGGAGAGAGAGAAGAAGAAGAAGATATATTAACGTCTTGCAAAAGACCCAATGGGTTTATGAGATAAAAGGTGTATAATAAGAGAGAGAGAGAGAGAGAGAGAGAGAGAGAGAGAGAGAGAGAGAGAAAGAGAGAGAGAGAGAGAGGGGGGGGTGGGAGAGAGAAGAAGAAGAAGATATATTAACGTCTTGCAAAAGACTCAATGGGTTTATGAGATAAAAGGTGTCTTGCAAAAGACCCAATGGGTTTATGAGATAAAAGGTGTATAATGAGAGAGAGAGAGAGAGAGAGAGAGAGAGAGAGAGAGAGAGAGAGAGAGAGAGGCGTGGGAGAGAGAAGAAGAAGAAGATATATTAATGTCTTGCAAAAGACTCAATGGGTTTATGCGATAACAGGTGTATAATGTGTCCAGGGAATCTCATCATGGAAAAAATACATAAAAAAAGAACTAACACTAATCCCTAGGTAAATGTAGATATGCATGGACTAACATCATCATCCTCATCATGGAGGAACACCATCCTTATCATCATGGATACAAAGAGGGTGTCGAGGATATGGGGGTGTTAGTGTGGAGAGGGAACTATCCACATTGATGTGTGTTAGGGATCATAAAGGATGTCCACCATTGGTGAGGGGTCAGGAGGGCCCCTAGATCTGCTGGGTTGAGGAGAAGCTCGAATGAGGTAGCTGCTATAGATGCTTGGAGGATCTCATCAATCTCGGGCTGGTGAGCTGGCTCCTCCGAAGTGCGGTGACACAAGGCAAGAGTTTCATGTTTGCATAGACAATCGGTGAGAGGGAGAGATAGAGAGGGGGGGAAGAGAAGAGAGGAGATAGTGCAAGGAGGAGAGATAGAGAGAGAAGAAGAAGAGGAGGATTGTGCAAGGTGAGAGAGAGAGAGAGAGAGAGAGAGAGAGAGAGAGAAGAAGAAGTATGTATCTCTCTCTCTCTCTATGTATCTCTTAGAGAGAGAGAGAGAGATACATACTTCTTCTTCTTCTTCTCTCTCTCTCTCTCTCTCTCTCTCTCTCTCTCTCACCTTGCACAAGAGATACATACTTCTTCTTCTTCTTCTCTCTCTCTCTCTCTCTCTCTCTCTCTCTCTCTCTCTCTCTCTCTCTCTCTCTCTCTCTCTCTTTATGGGCGAGAGAGACAAAGGAGAGAGGAGAGAGAGAGAGAGGGCTGGGAGGAGGAGGGGAGAAGGAGAAAGAGAAAGAGAGGATTGAGGGCTGGGAGGAGGAGCGAAGAAGGAGAGAGAGGAGGAAAGAAGAGGGGGAAGAAGTATGGAGGTATAGGTAAAGAGAGTTGGCTTGGCCTAGTTTTTGGTGGTTTTTGTGATTATTAGGACTTTATGGGGTGTGTTTAGTGTTCATAATCCTAATGAATGGTTCTAGTGCAACTAATTAAGTGTTTTTTAATTGTTTTTAGATGATTTTACATGTTTCTATGCTACCAATTCAATAATGCATGAACAATTTATGAAAAAATACAAAACACATGACCAAAATTGATAATTTTACTCTAATTCAACCTAATGGAGCTCAGTTCTCATGTTTTCAGAGTGAATTCCACTCCTAGTCACAATTGCTAAGCTAATTCTTGGAGTTCAATGCTCATGTTTTTTTGGAGTGGATTCCACTCGTAGTCACAATTGCTAAGCTAATTCTTGGAGCTCGATGCTCATGTTTTCACAGTTGATTTCACTCTTATTCAACCTAATGGAGCTAGCCTCTCAGGCTCCAATTGCTACAAATCACCAAAAATCAAGGTTTTTCCCTACCAATAGATGAACATAGATTGCACTAATGCAAAATCAAGGTTTTTCCCTACCAATAGATGAACATAGATTGCACTAATGCAAAATAATTATCAAATGAAATCAAAATCAAGCAAACACATCCAATGCTCCAAAAATGTATGTTTTTTGGAGGAGTGTGACCTCCTAGTCAACACTGGGCAATATTGGGTGATTCGAATAGCTTGGAATGGATGGAAAAACTGAGCTTACTAGTCCCTGCCAATAGTAGTGACACCAAATAAGTTTAAGTCAAAAGCTTACCTTAGCCTTGCCAAAGCATGTTTCACTGGTGTTGAAAATACAAGTGAATAGGGTGTGTGCGGGAACACGCCCTTGGTTAGAGGCTGTAAAAGAGAAGATGTAAATGTGAAAGAACTTGTGAAAAGGTGAGAAGAATCTACTGGGAGAGAATAAAGGGTAGCATGAGAAGATTTAGGAAGTGTGGAGATATTCTGGGAAGTGTGGAGATATTCTGGGAAAAGTGAAGAGGTGGAGAGAATCAGGGAAAAGAGGTGGAGTGAATCATAGAGAAATCAATGGGATTTGATGCTTGATGTAAACTCTATAAATTGAGGCATTGCCCTAATGAGAATTTACTGGTTTTTGAGTATCCATGCCTACATTAATCTATTTATTAATTACCCACTAATTACGTCTTAATTATTTACTAATCACTTTGTTAATGATGTTGATTCTAGTGTTTGATCCACCATAGCTCATCACAATGCTCAACTTTCAACATGGTATCAGAGCCATGCCTAGAATTCATCAAGTTTATGAGCCCATTATCTAATTAATTAAGATTAGTAGATAATTAAAAAATAATCAAAATTTTAGTTAGTTTTCAACTCACCTCTGTACCCCCAGCCAGTGGAGGAACTCATTCACCTTGCACACATAAAATTAGGTCAAACCCTTCTATCACATGGTAGCCAACCCATAGCTCTTCAAGCCTATCCAAACAAAAGTGCAAACCGTCAAGCAACGAGGGAGAAATCCTGAAATTACCAGGCACCGTTTTTCTGAAGGGGATTGGAGATTTCTTCTTGCTCAGTTCAAATGCCTCTAATTCCTCTTAGCCCAAGGTGTTTTCAAGCATGCTCTATAAGGTGGTGAAGATAGAATTCAGTTTCATCAAGTCTACAGTGAGATCCAAGCTCTTCATCAAATCTACAGGTGACTTTGGTAAAACAGAGATTAAGCTTTCAATATTTAGTCAAATCTTGTGTTTCTTGGCTTAATCCTCTACTAGACTCATTGCTATTGATGCCTTTGAAAGCATTTGAGCTCATTTGAAGTCTAAGGCACCAGATCTGGACTCCCCGCATACTCTGTTTTTTTGCACACAAACCAGAGGATTAATTTGCTAATCAATGATTAATCAGTGCTAATCACTGTATTTTGGTACAATCAGTGCTAATCACTGTATCTGATACAGATCCCTATAACTTCATATTGTAAATCGGAGTTGGTTTGATACTCCAACCATCCCGTACAAATTGGTTACCCTTGATTTAATATAATTTCTAGAAAAATTATGCTGATAAATTTGTGATAATCATCATTTTGCATTTAACCCTTGGTTAATGCCTATAAATCTCACTCAAATTCAAGATTATTCACAGCCAGAGTTGCATTTGCAATGTGCATGAGAATGAATGCCATATGCATTATGTATTGGGCACATTACATCAGTGTAAATATGGGATCATACATTGCCCTTGTCCAGAATAAGGCAAGAGGTAAGACCTCCCGCATAAATTTGGGTTTGCATTGCATAATGACACAAGATAAACATCAAAAACCCAAAGGAACTGTCACCAAATCATTTGAACATGTTGCTCACATGGAGCAAAAAGACCTGACGGACAAGCTCATGGCCCCAGCCCCCATGAAAGAAGAAGAATATCTCTTTCCAAGAGGAAGATCCACACCAAGAAAATCTAAAGGAAGACATGGACACGAGAAGAGAAGCTGCCCCAAGAAGACTAAAAGAAGAGACGGACGCGTGGAGAGAAGCTGCCCACAGGACAAGAAGACTGAAGACAAGCGAAGATGTGAGGCTCCAAAGAGTGAGGAGCCATGTCTGAGAGAGAGAGAGAGAGAGAGAGAGAGAGAGAGACCCCACAACCCAATGTAACCTGCCCCAACAAAGTAAAACCATCTCTGAGCCATCGATGATGTAGGCCACGTGGTAGATAGATGTATGTGTGAGCACTTTAGTCAAGGTCACCGGGCACTTATAGTAGCCTTGGACACATAGAGAGAGAGAGTGTCAAGGACTATGGAGTTTAGGGACTTGAGGCACTGGTCGCGGACTGTCAAGTAAGAGAGAAACTTGATATAGGGTCCAGGTGTGCTAAGTTAACTTGAGGGGAGGTGTAGGCACTAGTCGCGGACTATCAAGTAAGGGGAGGCAAACTTGGTATAGGGTCTAGGTGTACTAGGAGTATTCACTTGAGGGGAGGTGTTGAAAATACAAGTGAATAGGGTGTGTGCGGGAACAAGCCCTTGGTTAGAGGCTGTAAAAGAGAAGATGTAAATGTGAAAGAACCTATGAAAAGGTGAGAAGAATCTACTGGGAGAGAATAAAGGGTAGCATGAGAAGATTTAGGAAGTGTGGAGATATTCTGGGAAAAGTGAAGAGGTGGAGAGAATCACGGAAAAGAGGTGGAGTGAATTATGGAGAAATCAGTGGGATTTGATGCTTGATGTAAACTCTATAAATTGAGGCATTGCCCTAATGAGAATTTGCTGGTTTTTGAGTATCCATGCCTACATTAATCTATTTGTTAATTACCCACTAATTATATCTTAATTATTTACTAATCACTTTGTTAATGATGTTGATTCTAGTGTTTGATCCACCATAGCTCATCACAATGCTCAAATTTCAACAATTGGGTCTTGCCTTCGAACCACAAATTCAACTTTCCATGTGGGTGCGCAAGCTCGTATGGCGTACTCTCTCCATTGTCACACTGGAATGCTCCTTGCCAAATAGGTGAAGGGAGATCTCTCAATGCATAGATGGATGCAAGAAGAGATGATCCTTTGTGATGGTTCTCTCTCACAAAAACAATGGGAAGAAGAAGCTAGAGGGAAGTAATAAGAGTTGATCCTTTGCGATGGTTCTCTCTCACAAAAAGTATGGGAAGAAGAAGCTAGAGGGAAGCAATAAGAGTTGATCCTTTGCGATGGTTCTCTCTCACAAAAAGTATGGGAAGAAGAAGCCAGAGGAAAGCCTACAATCAAACCTATTCAAGCATGCATCCATCTAGCAAGCATGAATTCAAAAGCAAACAAGCAAACAAGAAGAGGGAAGAAAGACAACTCACAAGAGAACTATCACAAGGGATGATTGTCCATTGCTTATTGGTAAATAATGACATATACAAACTACTAGTGTTCATACTAGGCTGACCAAACTAAAAAATGGTCCAACCTCTATTAATAGTTTTAAGCAACTATGTATAGTAAGTCCATCGACTTTCCCTATTTGACATTAAGCTCATGGTAAGGTTGCTTTATATGTTCCAACATAGTCTTACAAAAGTTAAGTGCTTATTCATGGTGGTAAGATGGCAAAGCACCTTATGGTAAGGTTGGGCAAGTGAAACCATGTAAACTAATGGAGTGGTTAACACACCACGAGTTGCTCGTTTTACAACTCACTCGCTCTTGTTTCCACAATTTGCTTCCACCATAACTCATATCATTTCACAACTACTCATATAACAACTCGCACCTCGCTTGTTTGCATCACATCTGATTAATTGAGTTTACAAGAAAGAGACAAGTAAATCTGTAGAGGTCG